>NC_067405.1:6397639-6711285 GCF_009764475.1 Pristis pectinata | reverse complement strand
ATATAGAATGAGCTGCCAGAGGAAGTGTTAGAGGTGGGTACAAATACGACATTTAAAAGACGTTAGGAAAGGTTCATGGGTAGGAAAAGTTGAGAGGGATGTGGGCCAAACAAAGGCAAATGGGACCAGCTCAGTTAGGCAACTTGGTCAGCATGGACGAGTCGGGCCGAAGGGCCTGTTTTGTCGCTGCATAACTCTATGGCTCTATGAGTTGCTATTCAAAAGGCTCATTCCTTTCAGGTTGAGAAGGCAGAAAAGCAGTCAGGGATCCTGTTTCATTAGTGCTGGGCTATGCCCCTAGAGAACACAGTTAGAGAAACAAGATCTCTTTATGTGGCTTTAATTTCTTGTATATTTACATGTCTAATTCCAAACCACACGGGCAGGATCCAGAAAGCACTCATCAACACCTCCATTTTAAGAGAGATGTCATTTTAAACAGCTCTCTGAAAGGAAGTATCATCAGTGTTGAAAGGTTTAAGGAGCATATGCAAAGCTGAGAATAGTGTCTCTATTCTGTACTAGGGTTTCAACTGATCTACTCAAAAGGTCCCTGCTTCTCTCTGTGAAAAAACACTGCTAACTGCAGAATCAGCCTCTATTATTTGAGCACAGCTAGTGGGGTCACAGCCCCACAACACCAGACACCCGGGTTCAATCTCGATCTCTGCAGGTTCTGCCAGTGTGGAGTTTGCACCTTCTCCATGTGACCGCGTGGGTTTCTTGCAGGTGCTCCGATTTCCTCCCACATCTCAAAGCCGTGCGGGTTGGAAGTTTAATTGGCCACTGTAAATTGCCCCTGGTGTTCAGGTGAATGGTAGAATCTGGAGGGGGGTGAGTTGAAGAGAATTTGCTCCAGGGAAACAAGCCCAGCCTATCCAATCTTTCCCCGTAACTAAAGTCGT
The DNA here is from genome assembly GCF_009764475.1 of Pristis pectinata. Classification (NCBI taxonomy): domain Eukaryota; kingdom Metazoa; phylum Chordata; class Chondrichthyes; order Rhinopristiformes; family Pristidae; genus Pristis; species Pristis pectinata. The sequence goes on along the minus strand of NC_067405.1, from coordinate 6,710,380 downwards.
CCAATCCAGGCAGAATCCTGATAAATCTCACCTGCACATCACATCTTTCCTTTTGTGTGGTGACCAGAACTGCAGACAATACTTCAAGTGTTTTGTAAAGCTGCAACAAAGTCCCAGCTCATATTCTTTAATAAACGTTATTTATACAGCACGGTAACAGGCCCTTCCGGCCCAACAAGCCCGCGCTGCCTAATTACACCCATGTTAATCCACTAACCCGTACCTCTTTGGAATTTGGGAGGAAACTGGAGCACCCGGAGGAAACCCACACAGACACGGGGAGAACATACAAGCTCCTTACAGACAGCAGCGGGAATTGAACCTCAATCGCTGGCACTGTAATAGCATTATGCTAACCGCTACACTACCGTGCCACCCGAATGCTAATTCTAATGTCAAAGCACTTCTATATTTGCCTCGAAAATTGTTCCTCTAGAGTGACCTCTAGGCTGTTATGCCTTGGCTAATAAAGCCAACTACCCCATGTGCTTTCTTATCCATCTTATCCACCTGTCCTGCTGTGGACATGCACTCCTTCTGTACCTCTACATTGATCAATAGCCAATCATTTATCATGTAGTCTCCTGTTTTGGCTGACCTTACACAACATTACCTTAGAACTCTTCTGCACCGAATTCCATTTACCACTTTCTCCTGTCCACCTGACCAGTTCCATTGACACCTTACTGGAGCCCACATTTCCTTCCTCACTATTAAACACACTGCTAGATTTGAGCTGTAGAACAGGTGGGAATAGGGCTGGTGGTACATCTGGCTGGAAGTGAAGGGAAGATGATGTTTCTGTTTTTGTAGGTTGCAGATATTGGCTTCCATAGAACTAACAATAGGAAAGATTTAGAGGGATATGGGCCAAATGCGGGCAAATGGGACTAACTTTGATAAGATAAGATTTCTTTGTTAGTCACATGTACATCGAAACACACAGTGAAATGCATCTTTTGCGTAGAGTGTTCTGGGGGCAGCCCGCAAGTGTCGCCACGCTTTCAGTGCCAACATAGCACGCCCACAACTTACTAACCTGTACGTTTTTGGAATGTGGGAGGAAACTGGAGCACCCGGAGGAAACCCACGCAGACACAGGGAGAACGTACAAACTCCTTACAGACAGTGGCCGGAATTGAACCCGAGTCGCTGGCCCTGTAATAGCATTACGCTAACTGCTAGATTACCATGTCTGCCCCATCTTTGCATCTTGGTTGGCATGAATGAGTTGGGCCTAAGGGCCTGTATCGGTGCTGTATGACTCTATAGCTCTAATCCTACTTCTTTTCAAATATGAGTTGTTCATATGCCCAAGAGAAGCATCTCTTTAAACCCAGTGAAGGATTTAATTAGTGCCTCGTGACTTGTGTTCTCAATAATATTCATGAAATTGTCAAGACAATTTCTACCACAAGTTTTCCAAGGATGTAGACAGAAGGATATAATTTTGGGAGAAGTAGTATTGAAAAATTCCAAACTGGAAGAACAGTGGGAGGATACTGTTTTAACTTTCCTTGTGTAACGCTGAGGAACTTCTCAATATACTTTGAAGTCCATTAACCATTGTGGTACATGAAGAGGTCAATATGTAAACACTGCAACACCTCATCAGTGAAGAATGGTCAGTTCATTGGTATTAGGTGAAAGAAGTACATTGACCAGGATATTGGCAAACTCCCTCCACTCACGTGCCATCGTCATTGCCCATCTAAACAGACCTTGTGCTTTAGGAACTCATCGGAAACCTCAAAGCTCAGAACTACTACTGTTACATAAGCTAACCAGGATTTCATGGGGTCTAATCTTGCAGAATGCCATCGGGGATCACAGCAATAAAGAGGACAAAAAATGTCAGAAGGATGGTGCATCCACAAAGAGGCTCTGATGAGTCTTTATGAGAAGTCTGAAGGTCTAAATGGTCCGAGGAGACTGAGGAAAATGGTGATGAATAAAAAGACCTGAGTCCAAGAGAGAGAGTCACTGAGGAAAGTAGCTTCCTAAATGGGTGTGCTCCCTCAATGAAAAGACTAGAGATCATGGAGGCAAGGTCAATCAATGAGAAGTCCAAGGTTCTAAGGAATGGTCACGCTTAACAAGGGCTCAAATGATCCGAGAAGGATGGCGATCCAATATGACCAAGGTTGCAGGTGGGTTAGATGTTCCATAAGGTGGCCTAGAATTAAACATACTCTGGGTGAACAAATTTATTCCAACATCTGGAAGACCAAGGGTTTTGAAAAGATGGCTATTGAAAGAGAAGGTCTGAGGGATAGGCACTTAACAACATTAGAGGCAAAGAGGGGAGATCGCATTTTAGGAAGACCAAAGGTCCCAGAGGAATGATCACTCAATAAGGAGGTGAATTGCCCCAGAGATGGTCATTCAGTGAGTAGGACAAGACCTCAGGGGATAGCTTCTTGATGAGACCAAGAAGGATGATTGCCCCATATGAGCAATGGTCTCTGATAGATTGGATGCTCAATGAGAATTCCAGAGACATCAAATCTTCCCAAGACTGCAGGAAAACACAGAGAGTTGTGAACATAGCCCAGTCCATCACGAAAACCAACCTCCCCTCCGTTGACTCTGTCTACACTTCTCACTGCCTTGGGAAAGCAGACAACATAATCAAGGACCCCTCCCACTACGGCCATTCTCTCTTCACCCCCTCCCATCGGGCAGGAGATACAAAAGCTTGGGAACATGCACCACCAGGCTCAAGGACAGCTTCTATCCCACTGTTATAAGACTCTTATACGATAAAGATGAACTCTTGATCTCTCAATCTACCTCACCATGGCCCTTGCACCTCAATTGTCTACCTGCACTGCACTTTTTCTGTAGTAGTAATACTATATTCTGCACTCTTTTTTTTCCCCTTTTGTGTTACCTCAATGTCCTTTTGAATGGAATGAACTGTACGCATGGCACACAAACAAAAGCTTTTCACTGTATGTTGGTACGTGTGACAATAGTAAACTGATTATCAATTACCAAATAACCAAAGCTGTTCTCTAGTGGCAGCTACGTCTAAGTCCCATAGGACTATCATCCTTCCCCAAACTGAGGCTTATGTGCAGGAAACCCTGTACTAATCACAAAAAAATCCTGAAGATTTAATAGTCCACCCAGAACCCATAACTCCTGCTGGCAAACTCAGTGACAAAATCAATGATACAATAAGCAATTAACTGAAATATTCTTTGGAAGTTTTATAAGGAAATTGCAACACTAATGTCATGTGACTGTATCTGAAGAGTTTGATTGGCAAAACTGTTTAATGCACCAGAATTGGCTGCAAGCTGGTGAAAACCTGACCACCACATCCTAAAGAGATTGAGACACAAGAGATGTAGATGCAAAAGCTGTCTCCAGCTTCACCCTCCCTTCCACCCAACCTGGCTCCAGCTGCCCTTTTCCTTCCTTGTCGATTTCCACCTATCACCCACGTCCCTCTGTCCCCGACTCCCCCACCTGGCTCCATCTGACATCCTTCACCCCTCCTTGGTCCACTGGCCTCTGTTTCATCACTCCCTTATACGGGCTATCTTCCATCTCCGCTCTCAGTCCTGACGCAGGGTCTGGACCTGAAACATCAACAATTTCTTTCCCCCCTCCCCAGCACAGATCCAGCAGTGTGTTTTTTGCTCCTAAAGACATCGTTCCCTGGTTTAGTTTACATCAGGATCCAGAACCTGCATATTAAGACATTGTCAGGACCAATACATTCTTTGTTCATGCATCCCCATTTCCATTTTCAAAGCCTTTGTCCAGATGTATAATACAGAATGGCCACGTAAGCATTCAAGCTCTCTTAACAATGGTGGCACTGCACTGGTTGAGACACCTTCCAAACCTACATTAACTCCAAGTATCTCCCAAATGTTTCTGCTTCTGAGTGCAACAACATGCAATAAAATTAATACAGGTTAGTCTATTAATCTAAAAACAATATTGGGAATTATACCCCACCCTCTAACTTCACTAGAACTTGTCACGGTTCTGAGTGCTGGTTCTCGATTCTGCCCCTTATCCCCATTGATGGTGCCTTGATGGTTTCCATGCACTACTATTTGCCTAATGACACACACCTGAGTTCTATCAGGAGACTAGTATAAGAACCCTGGTTTCACAAACACTGGTTGCCAGGTTATTGGTCTTTCTCTGGGTGTACTTCATCTCTTGGCTGCTTTGAGCCATTAACTCTGGAGCAGTCCTGGTTTTGCGGATCCTGTTTCCCTGTCAGGACTCTTGTCTTAGAGTCCCGAGGCAAGATTCCTTCTGTTCGCTGTTCTGCGTTTGGTACCGAGGAAGCATCCAGACTCCAGTCTTGTTCTGGTGTTCCACATTTGGGTTCTCCGCAATCTCGCTCTTTGTGTGACATTATGACAGAACTAAAGACTATATTTGTACATGACTACTTCAATACGTCAAAAATTGGGTTACTGGTTAAATATGACACTGGTACATAAATACTAGTTTACTAAATTAAATACTGGTTTAAAAAGTTGGTTAAATACAAACTCGATCTCCTGATCTACCTTGTGGTGGCCCTTGCATCTTATTTATCCACCTGCACTGCACTTTCTCTATAGCTGCAACACTATATTCTGCATTCTGTTTTCTGTTTACTACCTCAATGTAATTATGTACGGCATGATCTGTCTGGATGGCACGCAAACAGAAGCTTCTCACTGTATCTCAGTACATGTGACAATAATAAACCGATTCCAATTCTAACCGTGGATTGTTGGAGGGAAACACAACACTTCAGGAAGATCCTTCAGGGAAGGAAGCCTACCACCCTCACCCAGTCTGGCTTGTATGTGATTCCAGACCCACCACTGTGATTAGCTCCTAATTGTCCTCTGAAATGATGGAAGTAACCCTCTCAATTCACAGGTAGGCAATAAAAGCTGGCATTAACGGCGAGGTCCACATCCTGTGATTGAACAAATAAAGCCGACTGACATCTCAACCAGCGGAAACCTAGGTGTCCACCGCTTCTTGGGTTAGTACCAGTTGGATAAACAAGTAGTGTTCCTAGGATAAAGAAGTTACAGCGTTGCATTTATTTAGTGCCAGGTGTCCCTGAAGGTTTGCAACCAGCTGTCAAAAGCTGTCAGGGCCTCAGACAAAGGTCTCATCCAAAGGTTCAGTGCTCCCACACTGGATTCTCAGCCTAGATCTCTGCACTCAAGTTGCAGGAGTGGGGTTTGAACTCACAGCCTTGGAACTCAGAAGTAAATGTGCTAGCCACTGAGCCACAGCAGCCACATAACTGAGCACCTACTGAAACTCCATGCTCTCTACTCAAGGCTAAAGAAATTTGGCCTGTCCCCTTTGAAGCTCATGAATTTTTATTGATGCACCTATCCAGGTTCATCAACAGATTGGTTTGTCAACTGCACTGCCCGAGACCACAAGGAACTGCAGAGCGTTCACAGTTCAGCACACCATGGAAACCAGCCTCCGTCTCTGGACTGGACTCTGCCTGCACTTCTCACTGCCTCGGTAAAGCAGCCAACATGATCAAAGACCCCACCCACACTGGATGTTCTCCTTCCCCCTCCCATCAGGCAGAAGATACAAAAGCCTAAAAGCACGTACCACCAGGCTCAAGGTCAGCTTCTATCCCGCTGTCAGAGACACAAGAAATTCTGCAGATGCTGGAATCTGGAGCAATACACAAAAAGTGCTGGAGGAACTCAGCAGGTCAGGCAGCATCCGTGGAGGGAAATAAACAGTCGACGTTTCGGGCCGAGACCCTTCATCACGACTGGAAAGGAAGAGGGCAGAAGCCAGAATGTGGGAGGAGGGGGAGGCAGGCATTGGATAGGTGAGTCCAGGTGAGAGGTGAGTCCAGGTGAGAGGGGGAAGGTAGGTGGGTGGGGGAGGGGGAGAAGATGTAAGAAGCTGAGAGGTGACAGGTAGAAGAGGCGAAGGGCTGAAGGAAAAGGAATCCAGTAGGAGAGGGCAGTGGACCATGGAATGAAGGATGGGGGAGGGGAGGAGAGGAGGTGGGCAGGTCATCAAGGCGGGGGAAGGGAGCCACAGGAATAATAGAAGGCAAAGGAGTTGGGGGGGGGGAGGAAAAAGAGGGGGTAGGGTTACCGGAAGTTAGAGAAATTGATGTTGACGCCGTCAGGTTGGAGACTCCTAAGGCGGAATATGAGGCGTTGTTCCTCCAACCTGCGTCTGGCCTCAACATGGCAGTAGAAGAGGCCATGGATAGACATGTCGGTATGGGAGTGGGATATGGAACTGAAGTGGGTGGCCACCGGGAGGTCCTGGCTGTTGCGACGGACAGAGCGAAGGTGCTCGACGAAGCGGGTCACCCAATCTACGTCGGGTCTCACTGATGTACAGGAGGCCACACCGGGAGCACCGAATGCAATAAATGACACCCTCAGACTCACAGGTGAAGTGCTGCTTCACCTGGAAGGACTATCTGGGGCCCTGAATGGTGGTGAGGGAGGTGGTGTAGGGACAGGTGTAGCATTTGGTGCGATTGCAGGCATAAGTGCCAGGGGGGTTATCGGTGGGGAGGGACGAGTGGATAAGGGAGTAGCGGAGAGCGCGGTCCCTATGGAAAGCGGAGAGTGGGGATGAGGGGAAGATGTGTCTGGTGGTGTGATCCCATTGGAGGCAGCGGAAGTTGCGGAGAATGATGTGTTGGATGCTGAGGCTCATGGGGTGGTAGGTGAGGACAAGGGGAACCCTGTCCCTGTTATGTCAGGCGGGGAGGGGGTGAGGACAGACTTGTGGGAAGTGGAGGAGATGCGGGTGAGGGCAGCATTGATGGTGATGGAAGGGAAGCCCCGGTTACTGAAAAAGGACATCTCGGATGATCTGGAATGGAAAGCCTCATCTTGGAAACAGATGCGGTAGAGGCAGAGGAACTGGGAGAAGGGAATGGTGTCCTTACAAGTGACAGGGTGGGAAGAGGAGTAGTCAAGGTAACTGTGGGAGTCAGTGGGTTTGTAGAAGATGTCCGTGGTTACTCTGTCTCCGGAGATGGAGACAGAGAGATCCAGGAAGAGGAGAGAGGTGTCGGAGACAGACCAAGTGAATCTGAGGGCAGGGTGGAAGTTGGAGGAAAAGTTAACGAAGTTGATGAGCTCAGCGCAGGTGCAGGAAGCAGCCCCAATGCAGTCGTCAATGTAGTGGAAAAAGAGTTGGTGGGCGCTACTGGTCTATCCCGCTGTTATAAGACTATAATAGTCCCCTAGTACGATAAGATGGACTCTTCACAATCTTCCTCGTCATGGCCTTGCACCTTATTGTGTACCTGTACGGCACCTTCTCTGTAGCTGTAACACTTTATTCTGCATTCTGTTATTGTTTTCCCTTGTACTACCTCAATGCACTGCTGTAATGAAATGATCTGCATGGATGGCGTGCAAAACAAAAGTATTTCACTGCACCTCGTTACATGTGACAATAATAAACTAATTTACCAATTTACCGAAGAATCTCCAAGACCCAAGACTCTTCCTATTGGACATACATAGCCTTGAATTCCTGAGCTCTGGAAGCCTTCCAGTGGAAGATATGATAAGGAGGAACACCCACACAGACAAGTTGGGTTGGATGGGAAGGTGTAAAGGTGAGAACCCCAACTGAGAAACTTTGGTTCCTGCTGGCAAGGTGGAGCGGATGCTGGTATGAAAGGGTTAAATTTCACGCCTGTCATCACAAGATTTAAGGTTGATGTGGTGGGGAACTAAACAGCTTGAGGTGCTGCACTGTCACGCAATGCCAAACCAATAGCCCTTCAGGAGAATAGTTGATGGGATTAAATGAATGTTCAAGGATTAATGTGAAGTGATGGATGAACCCCCTCCCCTTTGACCCCCTGCCACCCCACCCACCCCAAACCCCACCCCTCTGCCGCCCTTGATACCTGATCTCATTCTGCTCATACCTTGCTGGAGGATCTTTCCAAAGTATTTATTGTGGATTGTACAGTTCCACCTCCGGCTCCGGAATTGGTACTGGCATTCTCTCACCCCCAGCCTGGCTCCCTTTGCCGCCTCGTTCACGATCTCGGGCTCGGTCTGGCACAGCTCAGCTTGCTTGCCTGCCAAACGCTTGGTCTTACGACAGATACTGTTGGGGTCCATCACCAAGGGGCTTCCCACTGCCCTGCACAAGATAAACACAAGGAAATCAGTGGAGCAGAGAAGGCAGGCCCAACGGTGGCAGGGTGTCTTGGTGTAACTTTGACTGAGTTAGCCAGATCACCTTGACCAACATTGATGCACTGGAGGTGATCAAACTGAAAGGTTCGCAAGGCTGATACAAGAACTACGTTTCCGCCTATGAGGGTGATGCATCTGCTTCTGGAAAAGAGAAGTTCAATAGGGTGGTAGTGGAGATGTTTTAATTTGCAGGAGAGAACATAACTAGAAGCCAAAAGTTAGAATTCAAACAACCTTTCCCAGAGAGGAGTGAGATCGTGGAACTCGCTCCCATAGAGAGTCATCGAGTTATGGAGTCATACAGCACAGAAACAGACACACTGCCCTCTAAACCTTTCCTATCCATGTACCTGCAAGTGTCCTTTAAAAGTTGTTATTGTACCTGCCTCAACCACTTCCTCTGGCAGCTCATTCCATATATAGACCACCTTCTGTGTAACGAACTAGCACCTCAAGTTCCTATAAAATCTTTCCCCTCTCACTAAAATATGCCCTCTATTTCTTGATTCCCCAGCCCTGAGACTGAGTGCATTTGCCCTATCTATGCTCTTCCTGATTTTATACAATGCTATAAGTTCCCCCCTCAGTCTCCTACGTCCCAAGGAAAAAAAGTCCTAGCCTGTCCAACATGCCTCACCAACATCTTGTACAACTGTAACATGACCTCCCAACTTCTCTATTCCGGGCCCTGGCTGATGAAGGCCAGTGTGTCAAACACCTTCTTCACTACCCTGTCTATTTGTGACTCCACTTTCAGGGAATCATGTACCTGAACTCCAAGGTCCCTCTGTTCTACAACACTCCCCAGGGCCCTACCATTCATCATGAAAGTACTACCTTGATTTGACTTTCCAAAATGCAACAGTTTGCACTTATCTGAATTAAACTCGAGTGGTTAAGGGTGGTTGAGAAAAATAACTGGGAGGCTGAATAAATATAAGTGGGATAAAGGAATAAGGTCAGGTGATCGGGTTAGATTACAAGGGCCGGGAGAAGATGCATACATGGATAGGAAACGACAACTGATCTGCCCAGGACCACAAGAAACCACAGAGAGTTGTGGACACAGCCCAGCACATCACAGAAACTAGCTTCTCCTCCATGGACTCTGTCTATACCTCTCACTGCCTTAGTGAAGCAGCCAGCATAATCAAAGACCCCGCCCACCTGGGTCATTCTCTCTTCTCTCCTCTCCCATCAGGTAGAAGATACAGGAACCTGAGGGCACGTACCACCAGGCTCAAGGACAGCTTCTATCCCACGGTGATAAGACTATTGAACAGTTCCCTTATACAATGAGATGGACTCTTGACCTCACAATCCACCTTGTTTGACCTTGCACCTTATTGTCTACATGTAATGCACTTCCTCTGTAGCTGTGACACTTTACTCTGTATTCCGTTATTGTTTTTACCCTGTACTACCTCAATGCACTGTGTAATGAATTGATCTGTACGAACGGTATATGCAAGACAAGTTTTTCACTGTACCTCAGTACAAGTCACAATAATAGACCAATACCAATACCAATAGAGGGATATGGGCCAAATGCAGGAAAATGGGATTAACATAGATAGGTATCTCAGTTGACATGGATGAGTCGGGCCTGCTTCCGTGCTGTATGACTCTATCACACCCTATGACTCTGTTTCTCTCTCCACAGATGTTGCCTGACCTGCTGAGTGTTTCTAGAATTTTCTGTTTCCAAGATGATTGTCATGATTTGGAATTAGGATGTTTTCAGATTCAGTAAAGTTGGAAATAGTAAAATTTGAGATTTAGTAATTTTGGGATTAGGAAGGTTTAGCTCTATGAACATTGGGATCAGTTATGGGATTAGAAGAGTTTGAGGTTTGTAAGAAAAAGATCTTGGGCATTAGATTAGTTTTGGGTGGGAAAGATTGGAATCAGAAAATATTAGGATTTACTATATTTGGAGTAGAGATGATGTAGGCTTGGGCAAATGTGGGATGTGGTCTCGTTGACATGGCCAACATTTTCTGCCATTCTCCAATGGAATTGAACGTGGAACCTTGAGCAGATCAGAGCTGAGAAGGTTTGGGCAAACATAGATCCGAGGTCAGGTTAGCTCTGGGAGTTGTTGGGTTTGCTGTTGGGGTGTCTGAGCTTAAACCAAAAAAGGGAGACATTTGAAAATACATAGACATAACAAAGTGAAGAGGCAATGTGACTCAGTCATGATGTGTAGAAGATATTATGGTACTGGAAGATTGGAATACTGCCAAGATGATGCTCTTATTCGTGAAGAATGGGGAGGCAGAAAGCAGTGGGCGTCATGTATTAGATTTTCAAAAGGTGTTCAACAAGGTGCCTCACAAAGGTTACCTTGCAAGATAAGAGCTATTGGTGTGGAAAATAATGTATTAACATGGATAGAGGATTGACTAACTAACGGGAAGCAGTGAGTGGGGATAAGGGGGACATTATCAGATCAGTAACCTGTGACCAGTGTGGGCTGCAGTTATTAACGCTGGGGCCACAACTGTTCGCAATATTTATTAGAGATTTAGAGGTGAATGTGCCGTTGCCAAATTTGTGAATAATGCATAAGTAGGAAGGAAGGTGACAGGCTCAAGGAAAGATTCTACCCACGCTGTTATAGGACTATTGAATGGTTCCCTAGTACGATAACATGGACTCATGACCTCACAACCTACCTCTTTATGGCCTTGCACCTTATTGTCTACCTGCACTGCACTTTATCTGTAACTGTAACACTTTATTCTGCATTCTGTTATTGTTTTCCCTTGTACGACTTCAATGCACTGTTGTAATGAAATGATCTGTATGAATGGCATGCAAAACAAAGATTTTCCACTGTACCTCAGTACATGTGACAATAATAAACCAATTTACCAGTTTACAGAGAAGTATTATGAATGGGCAAAAAGTTCAGAATCAGTATCAGGTTTATTATCACTGACTTATATGCCATGAAACTTGTTGTTCTGCGGCAGCAGTACAGTGCAAGACATGAAATTACTACAAGTTTCAAAAGAAATAAATAAATAGTGCAAAAAAAAAGCCAAATAGAGCAGTACAGCACAATATAGGCCCTTCGGCCCACAATGTTGTGCCGACCTTTAAAACCTTGCCTAAGCCTATCTAACCCCTTCCTCCCACATATTCCCCTATTTTAAATTCCTCCATATGCTTATCTGGTAATCTCTTGAGTTTGACCAATGTACCTGCCTCCACCACCGCCCCAGGCAGCACATTCCGTGCCCCAACCACTCTCTGGGTAAAAAACCTTCCTCTGATATCTCCCTTGAACTTCCCACCCATTACTTTAAAGCCATGCCCTCTTGGATTGAGCATTGGCACCCTGGGAAAGAGGCGCTGGCTGTACACATTATTCCTCTTAATATTTTGTACACCTCTATCATGTCTCCTCTCATCCTCCTTCTCTCCAAAGAGTAAAGCCCTAGCTCCCTTAGTCTCTCCTCATAATGCATACTCTCTAAACCAGGCAGCATCCTGGTAAATCTCCTCTGCACCCTTTGCAACGCTTCCACATCCTTCTTATAATGAGGCAACCAGAACTGGACACAATACAAGTGTGGTCTAACCAGAGTTTTATAGAGCTGCATCATTAAATGGAATACAATTTTTAAAATGTGAAATAGCTCATTCTGGAAGGAAGAATTTTCAAGCAGGTTATTATCTAAATGGCAAAAAGCTGCAGCTGAAAGGGATTTTGGGGCCATCGTACCTGAAACACAGAGAGTGAACCATCTGATGCAGCAGATAATCAGGAAGGCCAACTGAATGTTGGCTTTTATTTTAAGGAGGCTGGAGTATTGGAGAGAAGTTTAACTGCAAGTGTACAAGGTAGGGTGAGGCCACACCTACAGTACTGTGAACAGTTTCGGCCCCTTTATTTAAGTCCAGAGACGGTATCATTGGAGGCAATTCCGTCATGGTTCACCAGGATGATCCCCGGTATGGAGGGATTGTCCCATGAGGAAAGTCCTGGAGTATTGTGTCCAGTTTTGATAACCCTGTTGTAGGAAAAATATCATTAAGCTAGAAATAGTGCAAAGAAGATCTATGAGAATGTTAGCAGGTCTCCAGGGCCTTAGTTATAGGGAGAGGTTGGACAGGCTAGGACTTTATTCCTTGGAGCGTAGGAGACTGACGGGTGACCTTATAGAGGTGTGTAAAATCATGAGAGGCGTAGATAGGGTGAATGCACACAGTCTTTTTCCCAGGGAAAGGTAATCAAAGACTAGAGGTCATAGGTTTAAGGTGAGAGGGGAAAGATTTAAAATGGACCCGAGGGGAAACGTCTTCACACAGAGGGTGGTGGGTATATGGAATGAGCTGCCAGAGGAAGTGGTTGAGGCAGGTACAATAACAACATTTAAAAGACTTTTGGGCGTACATGGATCGGAAAGTTTCGGAGGGATATGGGCCAAAGGCAGACAAATGGGACTAGATTAGATGGGCATCTTGATTGGCATGGACGAGTTGGGCTGAAGGTCCTGTTTCTGTGACTCTAGGAAAGCTTGAACAGGTTGAGCCTGTACTGTTTGGAGTTCAGAAGAATGAGAGACGATCTTAAAGAAACATAAAATTCTTAGCAGGAAAGACAGAATAAATGCTGGGAGAGTCTTGGACCAGAGGGCATAGGCTCAGAATAAAGGGGCACCCACTTAAGACTGAGATGAGGAAGAATTTCTTCTCCCGAAGGGTCGTGACTCCTTGTAATTCCTTGCCCCAGAAGTTGCAGAGGTTGAATCATTGAACATATTCAGAGCTGGATTTTAATGTAAGGGAATCACATGTTCTGGGAATCAGGCAGGAGAGTGAATCTGAGGAAAGTTGAAACAGCCATAATGTCATTAACTGATGGTTAAGACTTGTGGGACTGAATAGTCTGCTCCTGTTTTGCTTTCTGCAGGTTTTCTATCAGAATGTCTCCCGTGTCTCTAAATCTTTCCTTCATTTCAATTAAGAGAATGAACTGTAACAGAGTGTTTAATTTCTCATATTTCCATACCACACAGAGGCCATTCAACCAATAATTGTATAATTTATGTTCTGTGTGTTATCTGTACCTACGTTCCCGTGATGCTGCTGCAAGCAAGTTATTCATTGTACCTGTATCCCACCGAACATGCACATGACATCTCCCCGTCGCCAGTCACTTCAGCTCCCCCTCCCACACTATCACTGATATGTCAGTCCTCGGCCTCCTCCACTGCCGGGAAAATTCCAAGCGCAAGCTGGAGGAACAGCACCTCATTTTCCGTCTTGGAACCTTGCAGCCTGACGGCATGAACGTTGAACTCTCCCACTTTGTCATCTCCACAACTCCTTCTCCTGCCCCCCACACACACACACCCCCATCCATGCTTCTTCTTTTCTTCCCTTTCCTAGCCTATCTCTCTTTTTTCTACCCCACTATCTTTGTTTTCTCTCCCTACCTTTGACCCGTCCTCCGGTGGATCTGCTCTCCCCTCCTCCCCCGCACCTGCCTATCACTATCTCTTACCTGCATCTACCTATCACCACCCTGTGCCCACCCCGCCTCCCCTCTTTTGACCACCTATCACTGCTCTGCTTTTCCCTCCTATATATGGGGCTTCCCCTTTTCCTATCTTCAGTCCTGAAGAAGGGTCCTGACCCGAAACGTTGACCGCCTGCTTTTCTCCACGGATGCTGTCTGGCCTGCTGAGTTCCTCCAGCAAGATAGTGTTTTCCATCTAGATTCCAGCATCTGCAGTCCTTTGTTTCACTGGTCAAACATGGGCAATCTACTATCTACCGTCCTCCCTCAGCTGATGAATCCGTGCTTCACCAAGCTGAACAACACTAGGAGAAAGCACTGAAAGTAACAGGAGCAAAGAATGTGCTGCAGGTGGGGATATGGTTGGCCACCATCAAGAGTGGCCTGGTAGCACCCTGCAGATTGAGTTCCAAAGGAAATAGCTGCCACCTTGTGAGTCAGATAGACCTTACCTGCTTGAAAACTATGGGAGGCCAAACTAAAGGAGGTAGGGAATTTGTTGGGTGGAAGTTAATGCAACTGATGCAGTCAATGTCAAAATTTCAGCCAGTGAACCAGAAGTGAGAACATGAAGCTATTATCTTCTGGTACTCCCAATCAAATCAACAAAACAGACATCGTAGGTTTACAAGCTATTGTATGTATAAACTTTCCAGACCTCTTGTTTAGATCTATCTTGGGCCCAACACATGATGCAATCATGAAGAAGGCAGGCCAGCAGCTCTACTTCGTTAGGAGTTTGAAGACATTCAGTTTGTCACCAAACACTCTTACAAATTTCTATAGATGTACGGTGGAGAGCATTCTGACTGGTTGCATCACTGCCTGGTATGGAGACTCCAATGTGCAGGATCGCAAGAGGCTGCATCACGGACACAACTTTCCCCACCTTCAAGAACATCTTCAAGAGGCGGTGCCTCAATAAGGCGGCATCCATCACTAAGGACCCTCACCATCCGGAACATGCCCTCTGCTTGTTACTAACTCTTCAGTATACAAATCATCTGAACTATCCAAAACTCTTGATAAGATTCCAACCTGAAACCCACATTTGGCCCATATTCTTCCAAATCTTTCCAATCCATGTACTGTCTTTTAAAAGTTATTCTACTTACCTCAACCACTTCTTCTGGCAGCTCATTCCATGTACTCATCACCCTCTGTGTAAAAACATTGCCCCTCAAATTCCTATTATTGGTATTGGTTTATTATTGTCACTTGTACCGAGGTACAGTGAAAAACTTGTCTTGCATACCATTCGTACAGGTCAATTCATTACACAGTGCAGATACATTGAGTTAGTACAGAGTGCATTGAGGTAGTACAGGTAAAAACAATAACAGAGTACAGAGTAAAGTGTCACAGCTACAGGGAAGTGCATTGCAGTAGACAATAAGGTGCAAGGTCAAACAAGGTAGATTGTGAGGTCAAGAGTCCATCTCAACGTATAAGGGAACTGTACAATAGTCTTATCACAGTGAGATAGAAGCTGTCCTTGAGCCTGATGGTATGTGCCCTCAGGCTCCTGTATCTTCTTGCTGATCTTTCCCTTCTCTCCTTAAACTCATGCCCTTTAAGTTCTTGATTCCCCAACCCTGGGAAAAAGACACCTCTATAAGATCACCTCACAGTCACCTACACTCCAAGGAAAAAAGTCCTAACCTCTCCCTGTAACTCAATCCCTCGAGTCCTGACAACATCCTTGTAAATATTTCCAGTTTAATAAAATCTTTCCTATAGCAGGGTAACAAAACTGAACGCGGTGGGCCTCACCAGCTTCTTGTACAACCAAAACGTAACCACCCAACTTCTGTACTCAGTGCCCTGACTGATGAATGCCAGTGTGCCAAAATCCTTCACCACCCTGTCTACCTGTCACACCACTTTCAGGGAACCATGTACTTGTACTCCTAGTTCTACAACACTCCCCAGGCCCTACCATGAGTTGGCGGGGTTCTTACATTTTTTTAAGGAGAATTTGAGAACATCATCGACATATTTTCTCTGTCCTCCTGGTAATTTCCTACTACGATGGAACTTGGGATAAAGAGTCCGATTCAGAAGTCTAGTCTTTGGCATGTGAGTGATGTGACCTGCCTACACAGCAGACTGATTGTAACTAGGACCTCAGTGCTGGGGACGTTGGCCTGAGCGAGATCACCAACACTGGTTCACTCATCCTTCCAGTGCATTTAGAAGATTTTGCAGAGACAACATCAGTGGTATATCCATCCGGTGACCTGAACTGCCTGTTGTAAGTAAATCCATGACTCAGAAGCATACGGGAGGCCAGAGATCCCTGCTACTCAGTGGACCATGAGCTTCTTGCTGGGGTTGAAGTCATGGTCTTCACTGTCTTCCTCAGATGGCCAAAGACCACACAGGGACACTGAGGCAATCACTGACATTTGCCTTTGTTGAGAAGCGTCTCCCCAGATATGGGAAATGGTCCACAGTCAGTGAACAGGAAACAGACCAATAAAAGAGCTGGTCATTGACTTCAGGAAGTGGGGCAGTGTACATGCTCCTGTTTACATCAACATTGCTGAGGTTGAGAGGGTTGAGGGTTTCATGTTCCTAGAAGTGAACATCACCAAGAGCCTGTCCTGGTCCAACCACATTGACGCCACGACCAAGAAAGCTCACCAGTGCACTGTGTAATGAACTGATCTGTACGAATGGTATGCAAGTTTTTCACTGCACCTCAGTACAATAGTAAACCAATACCAATACCAGTGTTTCTACTTCCTCAGGAGGCTAAAGAAATTTGGCATGTCCCCTTTGACCCTCACCAATTTTTATTGATGCACCATAGAAAGCATCCTATCTGGATGCATCACGGCTTGGTATGGCAACTGCTCTGCCCGAGACCACAAGAAACTGCAGGGAGTTTTGGACACAGCTCAGCACATCACGGAAACCAGTCTCCCCTCCATGGATTCTGTCTACACTTCTTGCTGCCTCGGTAAAGCACCCCAGACATTCTCTCTTCTTCCCCCCGCCCCCACTCCCATAGAGCAGAAGATACAAAAGCCTGAAAACACGTACCACAAGGCTCAAGGATAGCTTCTATCCCACTATTGTACGACTATTGAATGGTTCCCTAGTACGATTAGATGGACTCTTGACTTCGCAGTCTACCTTGTTGTGACCCTGAACCTCACCGTCTGCCTGCACTGCACTTTCTCTGTAACTCTCACACTTTATTCTGCATTCCGTTATAATTTTTACCTTGAACTACCTCAATGCACTGTTGTAATGAGTTGACCTGTATGGACAGTATGCAAGACAAGTTTTTCACTGTACCTCGGTACATGTGACAATAATAAACCAATTTACCAATTTACATTCTATAGTCTTGTTGTGGACTTTTATTGTCAGAGTGTGTATTGTACAACAGGGTAGGTTCAGAGATGAGTTTTGCTCCGTGGGTGATAAGCAATGACTCTCTTTGGAGCAGGCAGCAGGACAACTCCTCAGTAGTTACCACAATCAGATTGGTCTCCATTCTTGAACAGGATTATGACTACAGCATCTCCCTGGTCCACAGCATGTCATTCTATCATTTGCTTCAGTTAACAATTTGACAATGACTCAGGAGTTTGACCTCTGGAGTCTCGTCTGTGTACTGAAGCTCGATGACTGAAGTTGGGTTAACTTGGTTCTAGAGTGGACAGTTTCCCATTTGTCCAGTAAGTTAACACCATGCCCAGCGGGAAGCTTGTTAGTCGAGATATGGTTCACCATTGCAGCAAGAAAGATTGCCAACAGTGTTGGGGCGATCGTGCATCAATCTGCTGTGGACCCATTGGCTAAGCTCACGGCTGGCACGCCATCGTAAAACAGAAGATGGAGACTTTCAGTCACCTGGCAAATTTGCGCAGGATGTTCCATGGTCATCCTTGATCAACAGAATTAAATATTTCTGTAGGGAGGAAAAGGCCGTGTAATATGGTTGATTCTCTTATATCCACTGTGCCTCTGGATGGATGGCAGATACACAGTGATCCAACTGAGGAGGACTCTGGCAATGACTTTCCCTGTGACCGACAGCATCGTTACCCTGATCGGGTTGTCTCCTTTATTGGAGATGGCCACAATTATGGTATCTCAGAGGTACCCTGGGATGTCCTCCTCTTCCCAGACTCAGGAGATGAGGCTGTGAGTTTGTGACTAAAGACACAAGAGACTACAGAGGCTGGAATCTGAATAATATACAAGCTGCTGGACAAACGCAATGGACAAGTCTGGTTGAAGGGTCTCAACCCGAAACATCAACTGTCCATTTCCTTCCACAGAAACTTCCTGGCCCAATAGGTTCCTCCAGCAGCTGGTGAATTTGTGACTGAACTTCTCATCCACAGTTTTAGAACTTCAGCAGAGGTACATCTGCTCTTGAGGTCTTCTGAGTTGACAGCAGTTCTTTCCTTCTTCTCGTCAGTCAGGGGGTGGTGACAAAACTGTGATCGGTTTGCTGTGAAATGGCATTCACGTCAAGGCTAGGCTCAAGTTTTCAGTATATCCATTATTGCATATGTAAACCATCCAAACCTCTCGATTTCAGCCTGTAACTCACTCACAGGTATCCCTTATTCTGTGTACAAACCATTTGAAACTGTTGATTAGATTCCATCCTGTAACTCATTCCCAGATGTGCCCTAACATTACCAGTTGTGGAATGCGTACCCTTGTTTGCTTGTCAGTTTTATTATCCTTTCACCAGTTTCCCAGCTCTGTCTCTGTCACACACCTCACTGTGCCAAACACTTAGTAATGAAAAAATGAAAACAAACTGTTTTGTAATTAACCCTCCCAGCACAAATTTATTATGCACAAATATCAAATAGCTGACACTGAGCAAAGATCCGTAATTTGATCTTTTTGCTAACATTCATGAACCACTCAAGCATTGCATCAGAACTACATGTTTGGATTACAGGCTCATAACCAGCTACTGGGTAGCTCCTGTCTTGTGTGAACCTCACATCACATGGAACATAGAACACGGAACAATACAGCACAGGAACAGGCCCTTCGGCCCACCATGTCTGTGCTGAACAGTATGCCAAATTAAACTAAATCTCTGCTGCCTGCACATAGAACATAGAACATTACAGCACAGTACAGGCCCTTCGGCCCATGATGTTGTGCTGACATGTTATCCTGCTCTAATATCTATCTAACCCTTCCCTCCCACATAGCCTTCCATTTCTCGATCATTCATGTGGCTATGATCCATATCCCTCCATTCCCTGCATGATCGTGTGTCTAACAGCCTCTTAAACCCCACTATTGTATCCGCTTCCACCACCACCCCTGGCAGACCGTTCCAGGCACCCACCACTCTCTGTGTAAAAAACTTGCCGCACACTAAATTTTCCTCCTCTCACCTTAAATGCATGTCCTCCAGTATTTGACACTTCTACCCTGGGACAAAGAATCTGATTGTCCACCCTATCTATGCTTCACCTAATTTTATGAACTTTCAGATCACCCCTCAGCCTCCGCCACTCCAGAGAGAACAACCCAAGTTTGTCCAACCTCTCCTCATAGCACATGCCCTCTAATCCAGGCAGCATCCTGGCAAACCTGCGCCCTCTCCGAAGCCTCCACATCCTTCCTGTAATGGGGCGACCAGAAATGCACACAATACTCCATGTGTGGCATAACCGAGTTTTCTATATCACAATTGCATCCCCAGTGCTGAGACTCTTCCTTGCACTCTCCAGTTTAAAATTCAAGTGAATTAAAGAAAGCATTTTTCCACTGACCAGATCCCAAATGCTCTCTGGAAAATTTTGAACAGTCACTTATTTCATTGCTCTACTAATTAACTTTCATTGAAGTCCATAACCTTTATGTCCAACTGGAGTCATACAGCAATACAGCATGGATACAGGCCCTTCAGCCCAACCAGTCCATGCCGACCACGGTGCCCACCCAGCTAGTCCCAATTTCCTGTGTTCGACACGTCCCTCTAATTCCCGCCCCTCCATGTACCTATCCAAGTGCTTCTTAAACGATACTATTGTACTTGCCTCAACTACTTCCCCATTCCATGTACTCACCACCCTCTGCGTGAAAAAGTTACCCCTCAGGTCCCTTTCAAATCTTTTCCCTCTCACCGTAAACCTATGCCCCCTAGAGCGCTCACCCCACTGCACTTGGTGTTGGTATTGGTATTGGTTTATTATTGTCATTTGTACCGAGGTACAGTGAAAAACTTGTCTTGCATACCGATCGTACAGGTCAATTCATTACACAGTGCAGTTACATTGAGTCAGTACAGAGTGCATTAATGTAGTACAGGTAAAAACAATAACAGTACAGAGTGCTGCATTATCAGAGGTTTGTTCATCTTTCAGATGAGAAGTTTAGCTTAGGTCTCCCCTCTCAGATCCCGTATCAATGTTTTGAAGTGGAAGGGCGGAAGTGCGCTCATTGTCCTGCCTACTGCCAAATCTGGTCAATATCCCAGTGCTGACTGTGGGATCCTGCTATGTAGGGCATCCTGGGGTTACTTAGACTGCTAGAGAGATGCATAAATTGCTTCTTATAACCCACTTTGTAATTTCTGCATTTATTAACTATAATATAACAGGGTCCATCTTACCCCGTGCAAAACATTTTAAGGCATCAGATGCATTAAAAATGAAGGGAAGAAAGTTAGTGACCTTAAATTGGTTTTAAACCTCTGACTCCTACAGCGAAAGGAACAAGCCACTTCCTATCTACAAACTGTCCTCAGTGCAACAACTGGACCCTGAATTCATTCACGTAAGAGTCACAGAACTGTGCAGCACAGAAGCAGGTCCTTTGGTCCACCCTTGCAATGCCAACCATCATGCCTATCTATTCTAACCCCACTTGTCTGCAATAATTCCACATTCCTCCATGCCCTGCTCATCCAAGTACCTATCCAGATGCCTCTGGCATCTCGTTCCAGACACTGTAACACTTTACAGTGGTTCCGGCCACTGTCTGTAAGGAGTTTGTACGTTCTCCCCGTGTGTCTGCATGGGTTTCCTCCGGGTGCTCCGGTTTCCTCCCACATTCCAAAGACGTACGGGTTAGGAAGTTGTGAGTTGTGGGCATGCTATGTTGGTGCCGGAAACGTGGTGACACTTGCCAGCTGCCCCCAGAACACTCTACACAAAAGATGCATTTCACTGTGTGTTTCAATGTACATGTGACTAATAAAAATATCTTATCTTATTTTAGCTTATCTTTCTGTGAAACATTTACCCCTCAGATCCACTTTAAACCTTCTCCCTCTCACCTTAAAACTCTGCCCTGTACTTTTAGACACCCCTACTGTGAGAAACAGATTCTGGCTGTTATCCTTTCTATACATAGAACATAGAACACTACCGCACAGTACAGGCCCTTCAGCCCACAATGTTGTGCCAACATTTTATCCTGCTCAAGGATCTCTCTAACCCTTCCCTCCCACATAGCTCTCTATCATTCATGTGTCTATCTAAGAGCCTCTTAAATGTCCCTAATGTATCTGCCCCCATAACCTCTGCCGGCAGTGCTTTCCACGCACCCACCACTCTCTGTGTAAAGAACTTACCTCTGATATACCTTCCTTCAATCTCCTTAAAATTATGCCCCCTTGTGTTAGCCATTTTCGCCCTGGGAAAAAGTCTCTAACTGTCCACTCGATCTATGCCCCTTGTACACCTCTATCAAGTCACCTCTCATCCGCCTTCTCTCCAAAGAGAAAAGCCCTAGCTCACTCAACCTATCCTCATAAGACATGCTCTCCAATCCAGGCAGCAGCCTGACAAATCTCCTCTGCGCCCTCTCGAAAGCTTCCACATCCTTCCTATAATGAGGCGACCAGAACTGAACACAATACTCTAAGTTGCCTCTCATAAACTTATAAACCTCTGTCATGTCACCCCTCAGCCTCCTTCGCTCCAGGGAAAACAGACCCAGCCTATTCAATCTCGCCTGATAACCCAAGCCCTCCCCAATCCGGGCAACATCTTTGTGAATCTTTTCTGCAGCCTCTCTAGCTCAATCACATTCTTCCTATAGATGATCTGTTTGGAGGCTGGAGCAGACTCAGAGAATCTATTTGCAGGAGGAGGTCTCCCTGCCCACTGAGCGCAGTATCAGTCCCCCTCCCCAGCTCTCTCCCTGTTACTCCAAATGTCTTTCAGTGGGTTGTTGATTTATATGAATTGGACTTTTGTGGCCTCAGGGAAATCCCAAATAAATTTCAAATTGGCAAAAAAAAATACTTTGGGAATTTATGTGAATTAGACCATAGAGTCATAGTGTCATATGGCATGGAAACAGGCCCTTCAGCCCAACCAGTCCATGCCGACCAAGATGCCCATCTAAGCAAGACTCATTTGCCCGCATTAGGCCCATATCCCTCTGAACCTTTCCTTTCTATGTACCTGTCCAAGTACCTTTTAAATGTTGTTAATGTACTTGCCTCAACCACTACCTCTGGCAGCACATTCCCTCTGGGTAAAAAAGTTACCCCTCAGGGTCCTATTAAATTTCTACCCTCTCACCTTAAACCTGTGCCCTCTAGTTTTTGATCCCCAACTCTGGGAAAAAGTCTGTGTGCATTTATCTATCTATGCCCCTCATGATTTTATACACCTCTCTAAGATCACCCCTCATTCTCCTATGCTCCAATGCATAAAATCCTAGCCTGCTCAACCTCTCTCTATAAAACTCAGTCCCTCAAGTCCTAGCAACATCGTCAGAAACTCAGAAGATTATGTTGCAGCTTTATAAAACTCTGGTTAGGCCACATCTGGAGTATTGCACTCAATTCTGGTCACCCCATTATAGGAAGGACGTCAAGGCTTTGGAGAAGGTGCAGAAGAGGTTCACCAGGATGCTGCCTGGATTAGAGGGCATGTGCTATAAGGAGAGGTTGGACAAACTTGGGTTGGTTTCTCTGGAGCGGCGAAGGCTGAGAGGAAACCTGATAGAAGTTTATAAAATTATTAGAGGCATAGATAGAGTAGACAGCCAATATCTTTTCCCCAGGGTTGAAATATCTAATACTGGAGAGCATGCAGTTAAGGTGAAAGGGGGTGAGTTCAAAGGAGATGTGTGGGGCAAGTTTTTTTTACACAGAGAGTGGGGTTGCCTGGAATGCACTGCCAGGGGTGGTGACGGAGGCAGATATGATGGAGGTATTTAGATAGGCCCATGAATGAGCAGAGAGAGGGATATGGACATAGGCACGGTAACATAGTGGTGAGCATAACGCTTTACAGCGCCAGCGACACGGGTTCAAATCCGGCCGCTGTCTATAAGGAGTTCGTACGTTCTCCCCGTGTCCGCGTGGGTTTCCTCCGGGTGCTCTGGTTTCCTCCCACATTCCAAAGATGTACGGGTTAGGAAGTTATGGGCCTGTTATGTTGGCGCCGGAAGTGTGGCGACACTTGTGGGCTGACCCCCAAAATCACTAGGCAAAAAATGTATTTCACTGTGTGTTTCGACGTACATGTGACTAATAAAGATCTTATCTTATCATTGTGTAGGCAGAAGGGATTAGTTGAGTTAGGTGTTTAATTACTAGTTTAAGTAGTTCAGGACAACATTATGGGCCGAAGGGCCTGTTCCTGTGCTGTACTGTTCTGTGCTCCACCTCTGTAGGGGCTGCTGACTCTGGCTGAGGACTGCCTATACAGCATGCCAATCTTTTCTGTGCTCTTTCCAGCTCAGTAGCATCTTTCCCGTAGCAAGGTGACCAAAACTGGACACAATATTCCAAATGCAGCCTCACCAATGTCCTGTGCAACTGCAATATAACAGCTGAAGACAGGGTGTGGGGTATCTGGAACACTACTCAGAGAGACATTGCTCCACCACTGGGCACAACAGTGAGTCTAGGGGCTGAACAGAGAGTCTTCAAGTTTGTAACTTATGGTCATTTTTATGTTTTTATGTCTTTGCACTGTACTGCTGCTGCAAAATGGCAAATTTCACAACATATGTCAGTGATAGTAAACCTGATTCTGATAGTAAACCTGATTCTGATTCTGAGTCAGGTACACCAGGATGTCTTCAGGATCTTTCAAATTTCTGCATTTGGTCAATTATATATGGAACTTTGAGACATCCTAAGGCACAAATAGCTGGTGTCAACTGGCTTGATTAGACCAAATATTGAGTTATAATCTAAAAAACTGAATTAGTAAATTGTTAAATTGGTTTATTATTGTCACATGTACCAAGGTACAGTGAAAAACTTGTCTTGCATCCCGTCCATACAGATCAATTCATTACACAGTGCATTGAGGTAGTACAAGGGAAAACAATAACAGGATGCAGAATAAAGTGTTACAGTTACAGAGAAAGTGCACTGCAAGGTGCAAGGTCATAACGGGGTAAATTGTGAGGTCAAGAGTCCATACTATCATACTAGGGGACTGTTCATTTAGCAGCTGCAGTCATTTGACGTACCAGAAATGTAGACCATGCCCTTGAAAGCACTTGGCCATTTGACTAGATTCAATCCATACTGTCACATCAGTGCTTCAGCTTAGCAGGTCATTTGAATGGTGGCACCAATATGGTGCTGCACTCCCTCAGTACTGCACTGCAGAGTCAGTCGAAATCTTGTCAATAAACCCATGACTGTTTCACTTGCATCTAAACCTTCTGCAATCCTGCCTCCACACTCTGGATTCTCCTCAAGATCCTGTGTTCCAAAATCTCAGTCAACTTCCCACACCTAAAGCTAAAGTGATCAAGGAATGCACATCTTTAATCACTCCAACTTCATACACTGGGATGCAACATCTGCCTTCATCTGCTAGACCTATGCTCTAGGCTCTCACTTTCAACATCTGTGTCCCTCTACCGCTCCCCCAAATCCAACCTCTTCTACTAAGTATCAAAAATGTACTGCACTTTCTCTGTAAATAACACTATATTCTGCATTCGGTTATTGCTTTTCCCATGTACTACCTCAAAGTACTTACGTTTTGAAATGATCTGCATGGATGGCTTGCAAAACAAAGTTTTTCACAGTATCTCGGTACATTTGACAATAATAAACCAATTACCAATCTGTCCTAATGTCAACTTACATGGCTTTAGAACACAGAACATAGAACAGTACAGCACAGAACAGGCCCTTTGGCCCACAATGTTGTGCCGACATAACTATTCCCTCCTACCTACAGAATGTCCATATCCCTCCATTTTCCTCTCATTCATGTGCCCATCCAAGCCCCTCTTAAAAGTCCTCAATGAATTTGCCTCCACCACCCTATCAGGCAACATACTCCAGGCATCCACCACTCTCTCAGTAAAACTTACCCCTCATGTCTGTTCTGAACCTACCCCTTCTCATTTAAATGCATGCCCTCGGGTATTGGATCGCTCAATAATGGGAAAAATGGGCTTTGTCAATTCTTCATTGTTGGAACTCCCAGGATGCACCTTGGGATGTTCTACTCCAAGAAAGGCGCTACACAAATGTAAGTTATTTTTTGGTCACACCATAACCTATTTAGCTTCGTCGTTGGAAAATCCCCTGGTTTGGCAGTGGTTATGCTCTTTGTTTCGGGGTGAGGTGGGATGGTGGGAAGTGGGGAGGATGTTGGGAAGGACAAGTCTAAATAATCTCAGCAAAGGAACAGCAGGAAATAACTGGCTTTAAAATTTACAACAGTAAATTTTAGGCATTTGAAACAAAATGTGACATTTATAAAGTACACTTATGATAACTTTTATAAATGAGCTGCGTTGTACATAGTTTTTTTTTACAAGACTTATCTTGTCACCACCAGATGGTAATGTTTCAATATCCAACAGTCAGGAACGTCCAAGAGCATTAATCGTGTCAAATGTGAATCAATTCATACAGTCACTGAAAGGTCTGGCTCTTTCTTCACATCCTCATTTTACACAAGTCAGATGGATAAAGATCTGAACTATCCCTGCCAGGAAACTACACCTGCTGCCTCTCAGCCCAGCTTCAAGCAGGCCTTCTACACACAGCTGTGTGTAGCTTTATCACTGCTCTTTCATCATGGTTGGTTCAGAATCCCAGAACTGAAGCCCCAGCACATTGTGAGGGCATCTTCATCAGGAGGGCTCCAGGGATGATGAGGGGAGCTCAGCACCCATGGATAATTGGGAATGGGCAAAAACTGCAACAGAGTGCAATCCTGCAATTGATAAATAATAAGCTTCTTTTAAACACCTTCATAATTCAAAGTTTAATGAAGTTATAAGATAAGATATCTATTAGTCACATGTACATCGAAACACACAGTGAAATGCATCTTTTGCGTAGAGTGTTCTGGGGGCAGCCCGCAAGTGTCGCCACGCTTCCGGTGCCAACATAGCATGCCCACAACTCACAACTTCCTAAACCGTACATCTTTGGAATGTGGGAGGAATCCGGAGCACCCGGAGGAAACCCACGCAGGGGAGAACATACAAACTCCTTACAGACAGTGCCTGGAATTGACACTACTGTGCCTGCCCCTACACTACCGTGCCTGCCCAGAACAGCACAGAAGCAGGCCCTTCAGCCCAAACATTCTGCACCCATCATCAACCATCTGTTTACACTAATTGTACATAAATCCCTGTTATTTTATCCTCCCCTCATTCCCACCAACTCCCCCCAGACTCTACCACTCACTGTGAATTCCCCGGGGCAATTTACAGTGACCAATCAACCCACCAACTGGCACATCTTTGGGATGTGGGAGAGAACCGGAGCACCCGGAGGGAATCCACACGGGGTCACAGGGAGAAGGTGAAAAACTCCATACAGACAGCAGCATCAGAGGTGGTGATTGAACCCAGGGCTCTGGAGCTGTGAGGCAGCAGTTCTGCTATCTACACCACTGTGCTTCCCTAATTTCATTAACTCTGTTACAGTTGTCTTTATTTTATCCAGGATGCCAAATACTAGAGGGTGTGCATGTAAACTGAGAGGGGGAGAGTTTAACGATGTGCAGGGCAAGTTTTTGACACAGAGAGTGGTGGGTGCTTGAGACAGGCTGCCAGGGGTGGTGGTGGAGGCAGATATGATAGAGGTGTTTAAGAGGCTGTTAGATAGACACGTGAATATGCAGGGATGGAGGGATGTGGATCATGTGCAGGTAGAAGAGATTTAGTTTAATTTGGCAGCGTGTTTGGCACAGACATTGTGGGCCAAATGGCCTGTTCCGGTGCTGTGCTGTGTTCCAAGTGGAAGGAGACTAAAAATGACAGTAAATGTGAGGAATTTGATGGAATTTATTGCAGAGAGGTGATCGTTGCCTACACTGCACAAGCCTCATTGTCCGACTGCACCAGGGCTACGATGTTTGCTTTGGCACGGTCCCTGGCGGAGACTTCCATGGGGATCCTAGTTCCCAGCGATTCGACCCGGCCCTGTTCGACGCAGTGTCTGTCTTGGCACAGTAGTTGGCTGCACTCACACAAGGGTTTCAACAGCTGGCGAGGCCCCACCCGCCAGCATCATGGGCAGCCAAAGAGGACAGTGCTATTGGTGTTGCCCATGGGTTCTTGAAAAATTGTAAAATTACTCGGTTTTATTTACATTTAAAACACAGCCCTGCCCCCAAAATTACATTGCAATCAACTTAAGATAATAAGAAAATGAAAACTTCTTATCCATCTCTGAGCAGCTTTTGTCTCCTATTCATGTGAAAGGAGTTGCTGTGCTTGTACCAAGATATAACCCAGCTTCGATACAGCAGGCAGGCTCAGCTTGAGAGCCAGGAAGCATGCGAGAGTTCACACCTCAGGTTAGACTTCAGGAGGAGTCTTCCCAGGGTAACAACAGAGCCAGAACAGTCTCTGTCAGGTTCAGGCCAGACAGGAGACTGGGACGATAAACTGAAAGTACTGGTAAATCTCAGCAGGTCAGGCAGCATCTACAGAAAGAGAAACTGTTACTGTCTCAGTTCTGAGCTTCTTATTCGAATAATACAGGACAGAAACCGGCCCTTCGGCCCAACTCGTCCATGCTGGCCAAGATGCCTATCTAAGCCAGTCCCATTTGCCCACATTGAGCCCATATCCCCCTAAACCTTTCCTATCCATGTACCTGCCCAAGTGTCTTTTAAGTGTTGTTATTGTACTGTACTACATCAATGCACTCTGTACTAACCCAATGTAACTACACTGTGTAATGAAGTGACCTGTACAATCGGTATGCAAGACAGGTTTTTCACTGTACCTCGGTACAAGTGACAATAATAAACCAATACTAGTACCAGTACCAATACCCACCTCTACCAGTTCCACTGGCAGTTCAAGCATGTGGAGATCCTGGCATTAACACTAGGCAGGGTGTATGGAGATATGTGGACAACTCCTGCATTAACACTAGGCAGGGTGTATGGAGATATGTGGACAACTCCTGCATTAACACTAGGCAGGGTGTATGGAGATATGTGGACAACTCCCGGCATTAATACTAGGCAGGGTGTATGGAGATACATGGACAACTCCTGCATTAACACTAGGCAGGGTGTATGGAGATATGTGGACAACTCCCGGCATTAATACTAGGCAGGGTGTATGGAGATACGTGGACAACTCCCGGCATTAACACTAAGCAGGGTGTATGGAGATACATGGACAACTCCCGGCATTAATACTAGGCAGGGTGTATGGAGATACATGGACAACTCCCGGCATTAATACTAGGCAGGGTGTATGGAGATATGTGGACAACTCCCGGCATTAATACTAGGCAGGGTGTATGGAGATATGTGGACAACTCCCGGCATTAATACTAGGCAGGGTGTATGGAGATACATGGACAACTCCCGGCATTAACACTAAGCAGGGTGTATGGAGATATGTGGACAACTCCTGCATTAATACTAGGCAGGGTGTATGGAGATACATGGACAACTCCTGCATTAACACTAGGCAGGGTGTATGGAGATACATGGACAACTCCCGGCATTAATACTAGGCAGGGTGTATGGAGATACATGGACAACTCCCGGCATTAATACTAGGCAGGGTGTATGGAGATACATGGACCACTCCCAGCATTAACACTAGGCAGGGTGTATGGAGATACATGGACCACTCCCGGCATTAACACTAGGCAAGGTGGAAGACCTGTACTGGGGTGTTGAAATGGCTCCTGATGGAGGGTTTCAACCTGAAATGTCAACAATTCCTTTCTCTCCACAAATGCTGTCCGACCCGCTGAGTTCCTCCAGCAGATTGTTTACTGTACTTTTATGCTTGGCAACGATGGCAGATAATAAACATTTCACAACACACAAAGCAATACATCCTCTGATACTTCCTAAGGACTTTAAGGAATATCTCACTGAATACAGAGCAACACCCACAAAATGCTGGAGGGAAATAAACCTTCTTATTCTGGCTTCTGCCCTCTTCCTTTCCAGCCCTTCATCAGGACTGGAAAGGAAGAGGGAAGAAGCCAGAATAAGAAGGTCGGGGAACGGGGAGGAGCACAGACTGAAAGGTGATAGTTGAGTCCAGGTGAGACGTAGGTGGGTGGGGTGGGAGGGATTAAAGGGAGTGATGTAAGAAGCTGAGAGTTGATTGATGGAAGAGGCAAAGGGCTGAAGAAGGAGGAATCCAGTAGGAGAGGACAGTAGACCCTGGAATAAAGGGAAGGAGGTGGGGAATAGATGGGAAGGTCATGAGGGTGAGGGAGGGGAAAGGGAATGAGTGAGGGGTCCACAGGAATGAGGGAAACAAATGGAGGGAGGGGATAGGGGTGGAGTTACTGGAAGTTAATGTTGAGGCCGTCAGGTTGGAGACTCCCAAGGCGGAACATGAGGTGTTGTTCCTCCAACCTGCGTCTGGCCTCAACGTAGCAGTAGAGGAGACCGTGGATAGACATGTCAGTATGGGAGTGGGATGTGGAATTGATGTGGCTGGCCACGGGGAAATCCTGGCTTTTGAATAAGGAATCAATCTCCTTTGTCAAAAATCAAACCGACTCTCTTACCTCATTTCTCAACACCCTGCTTCTCCCAAAGGCGGACTTTTAAGCAACTTACACCTTTCAGTTCAACTTCTGTCCCATATCTCAAAGTCAAAGTCGAGTTTATTGTCCTATGCACAAGTCCATGTGTGCACAGGGGCAATGAAAAACTTACTTGCAGCAGCATCACGGGCACACAACATCAGATAAGCAGCATTCACAAGAAAAACATCAAATAAATATAAATAATACACAATTTTTACAAGAAAGAGCACAATTAGAACAAAAGAAAACAAAGTTCATTTTAGTGCAAAGTGAGTAAAGTGGTCATAGTGTTGCTGAACTGTAGTGATTAGGATTGTGCAGGCTGGTTCAAGAACCGAATGGTTGAAGGGAAGTCGCTGTTCCTGAACCTGGTGCCAACCATCCATTATTGCCTATAAATAGTTCTGACTGAACACCTTAGTTATTCCCCAGCAACAAACAAACTACTGGAGGAATTCAGTGGATCAAACAGCATCAGTGGGGGGAAGGTATTGCCAACATTTTGGGTCAAGACCCCATATCAGGACCACTTCAAGCCTCAGCTCTAAATGTCAAGAATTCTTTTCCCCCCACAGATCCTGCTTGACCCGATGAGTCCCTCCATTAGGTTGCTTTTTGCTCCAGATTACAACATCTGCAGTCTGCATTAATCATTCCCTATTTCCCCAGAGTTAAATGAAGACCCCTTTCTAGCACTGGAATTAGAATTGGAATTGGTTTATTATTGCCACATGTACCGAGGTACAGTGAAAAACTTGTCTTGCATACCGTTCACATGGATCAATTCATTGCACAGTGCATTGACGAAGTACAAGAAAGCTCACCAGCGCCTCTACTTCCTCAGGAGGCTAAAGAAATTAGGTTTGTCCCTTTTGACTCTCACCAACTTTTACTGACGCACCATAGAAAGCATCCTATCTGGATGTATCACGGCTTGGTATGGCAACTGCTCTGCCCAGGACCACAAGAAACTGCAGAGAGTTGTGGACACAGCCCAGCGCATTACGGACAGCAGTCTCCCCTCCTTGGACTCTGTCTTTACCTCTCACTGTCTTGGTGTAGCAGCCAGCATAATCAAAGACCCCACCCACCAGGGACATTCTCTCTTCTCTCCTCTTCCATCAGGTAGAAGATACAGGAACCTGAGGGCACGTACCACTAGACTTAAGGACAGCTTCTACCCCACTGTGATAAGACTATTGAACGGTTCCCTTATACAATGAAATGGACTATGACCTATGACTTCATGATCTACCTTGTTGTGACCTTGCACCTTATTGCACTGCACTTTCTCTGTAGCTGTGACACTTTACTCTATACTGTTATTGTTTTTTTTTACCTGTATGACATTAATGCACTCTGTACTAACTTGATGTAACTGCACTGTGTAATGCATTGACCTGTAAGATTGGTTTGTAAGACAAGTTTTTCACTGTACCTCGGTACAAGTGACAATAATAAACCAATACCAATACCAATAACAGAATGCAGAGTAAAGTTTCACGGTTACAGAGAAAGTGCAGTGCAGGCAGACAATAAGGTTAAAGGGCATAATGAGGTAGATTGTCAGGTCAAGAGTCCGTACTAGGGAACCATTCAATAGTCCTATAACAGCGGGATAGAAGCTCTCCTTGAGCCTGGTGGTGCATGCTTTCAGGCCTTTGTATCTTCTGCCCGATGGGAGAGGAGAGAATGTCCCGGGTGTGTGGGGTCTTTGATTATGCTGGCTGCTTCACCAAGGCAGCGAGACATTTGACGCTTTTCATCAGTACACTACTATAGGGCCATGATATAACAGCAGAGAGAAGACAGCAAAACAACCAAACAGCTCAAGATTTCATATCATTGGGAAAGCTGGGTGACGGGAGCTAAAGAATGGGGAAGGAGGGTGTCGGGGTAAGTAATTTAATGCCATCATCAAGAAAATATTTTTGTATCACAGTGAAATCTTGCTCTGCTTCTGAAATGTAACTTTCAGTGAAGGTGATTAATCAGCACTTTTTTGTGGGTTTTTTTGGAGGGTCTCTGGTACTTGCACTAGAACTGTGTTGGCACTGAAAGGGTTAAGTTGCAAGAACAGGATGCATAAGCTTCATTCTCATGCGTTTAACTTGGGTGGTGATCTGATCAAGTGGTTTAAAATGAAAAGCGGATCCACTGGGTTGTATACGGAGAATTTACCTCCCCTGATGAGTAAATTCAAATCAAAGGGGAAAGTGAAACGATTGAAAATTAAAGAAAATTAAATCAGGAAAACAGAGACACACACACACACACACACACACACACACACACACACACACACACACACATACACACACACACACACACACACACGCACATACACATACACACACATACATACACATACACACACATAAACATACACACATACACAAACACACAGAAACATACATAATTCACACAGTTACACACTCAAGTACATACAGAGGTATTACCCACACAAACACATACACACTCATTCACACAGATGCACATACAGAGACACAGACACGCACAGTTATAAGCATATATTTAATCAAACACACACACACACACACACATCAGATGCATAGTTATACACATCCAAGACATACGTACATTCATGCACATTCACACACACATGTGTACCCATGGACACGCACACAGACACACATGCACATGATCAGTTTCTCTCTCTCTCACTTACACACAAACACACACACACAGACATGAATATTGACACACAGAAAGACAGACATATTTCAGACCCACACACACACACACACACACACACACACACACACACACACACACACACACACACACACACACAGATATACTTGCACTCAGACACACACATACACCCCTTTGGAATCTGTCCCATGACCTACTGTGAACAGATTGCCGTAAGAATGAATGGGGAAATGCCTATAACACACCGTGCAATTAACACACGAGCACCGGGAGAATTTAGTAAAGGTTTGCTGGAAATTAACTAGCAAGTAAACTCATCTAGCGCTCTCTCTCTCTCTCTCTCTCTCTCTCTCTCCCCCCCCCCCCCCCCTCTCTCTCTCTCTCTCTCTCTCTCTCTCTCTCATCTCACTGCTTTGGGACGTGAGCTGGTTCACTGTACGTTGTCACCGCTCTGGGCATTGGCGAGGCTAACGACTCGGGGCGGTGTGTTTTGGAGATGGCTCTCCCCAGGGACAAGTTTGACGAGGGCTGCCTTCCTGAAAATGTGGTCGGGCAGATATTTCTCCCTCTGTCTTTGGGGAGAGGAACAAGCATTCCTGTCATCGAGAGAGCACTCGCTGTGCAAGAAATGTGTTTCATGAAATGTATGTTGCCGTGTGTGCAGCGGGTAAAACGCCTTTAATTAAGTAGAGAGCACCCTTTACACGCGTCAATAACTCTGAGCATCTTAACACTTTTGTTCAGGTGTAAAGTTCTGGCAGAAATGTAACATAGGGAGAACCCAGCGTGCGAGAGAGGAGGTGAATGGAAAGAGACGGAGTAAAGGGCAGAGGGACAGAAACAGACAGGGTGAGGAGAGAGGTCGGTAACAAGCAAGAGAGACCAGAGGGAAGGGAGGAAATGAGAGAGAGGAGGTTCTAGGAAAGGAGTTACAGAGGGAAATAGGGACACGGGAAAGGGGTAGGTTCAGAATCAGAGGGAGACGGACAGAAAGAGGGGAAGTGAGAGAGAGAGAGAGAGAGAGTGGGACAGGAAAGAGATGAGAGGTACAGAGAGAGAGGGGAAGACATGAGTGAGAGGGGGAGAGGGAAAGGGGCGAGAGAGATAGGGGCTGTGTTGAGATCTGTAATGAGGCAGACGGGCGAGAGGGAAGAGAGAGAGAGAGGGGGGGGGGGATACAGAGAGAGAAAGAGGCCGGGAAGTAAGGAAGGAGAAAGAGACAGCAGGGGAGAAGGGAGAGGTGCAAAGAAAGAACAGGAGAGGGTGACGAGGGGAGAGCGCAGAGAGAGGAAGGGAGGCAGAGCTCTCATTACTCACCACCAGAGGCTAATGATGTTGGCAGGGCAGAGCAGCAAAAAGAAGAGAGCGAGTTGTCCCCGGGACACCGGCTCCATTCTCTGGTTCACGGCGCTGTTGAGCTCAGGACCAGCCTCTTGACAGTCGCCTCCACTCGGCCCGATCAGACGCGGTTCTCGGCGGAGAGTGTGGGTGATGAGGGGCGTGGGCTGGGAGATGAGCTGTCTTCGCACCGTCCCGGGCAAGAGATGGAGAGACGCTCCCGGGACCTGGCACCCCCGAGGCGGAGGTAGTCTTCAGCTCCGAGGAGTCGAGGTGTTGGCGGCGCGTTGAGCTGAGATCTGGAGAAGAGTTCGGAGGATGTTCTCATTGGAAGGAAGGCAGATCTGGGTCAACATGGAACCGACGTGGAGAAGCTTGGAGATCTGAGGAACCAGGTGCCGGACAAGATAGACAAGGCGCTGAAGAGTTAGGAGTCTTCACAAGGGAAAGGGGATGGGGGGGAAATCTTCTAGGATCTTCCAGAGAAGGTGGGAACGTGGTTAAGGATAATTCAGAACCCCCTCGCTCGGCTTGGAGACCTCAGATAGTTCTCGGTAGCTCGGAAGGTTGGATTGATTGAAGAATTGGAAGAGAGTTGAGTCAATTTCGTGGGAAGTCCAGTCAGTGCGCGGAAAGGGAGCTGCGGTCAATCTGTCCCGGCTGGGATCATACCCAACTGCAGACCAATACCCTGTCCCTGCAAGGGTATGGGTGTCGGGGATTCGTTTCACCTATCAATAGTTATCTCACAAGTGGACCGGACCAGGAGACGCGCCCTGGAGAGAGTTGGAAGGAATCGGCGATCAGAATCTCAGCCAGGAACAGATTGTAAATTAAGTCAGTCACGGCGTGAAAGTGAAAGAAGGTGGAGAGGGAGACAGAGGGGTTAAAGGCGGCGGGATCGTTCAGCGATACGTTAGAGGGAGCACAGCCAGTTTGTTGTGGGTTCTCTCCCCCCCCCCCCCCCCCCCACCACCACCAGAGTTAGCGGTGAGTCCCCGGCGATCTGGTCCCTGACCGGCTGCGCTCGCCTCTGCGCCGCGCTCTCAGATTTTACTGAATGCTGTTTGCCAGCGAGGGGAACAATCACTTTGTTCTTCCACACATTCGCTCGTCTTACGTTCTCCGCTGACGTCGCCCCCAGCCAGGGAGAGAGAGAGAGAGAGAGAGAGAGAGAGAGAGAGAGAGAGAAAAGCTGTTTATGTGTCAGTCAAGAGCGTGAGAGGGGTTGATCTGTGCAAGGGGAGGTGGCGAGGCAGGGTCGCTGGCGGATCTGTTTACTGTAAGCAGTAATGGATATAAGGGAAGGTGAGGGGTTGGGGGGGGAGAAGGGGAGCGGAGGTGGTAAAGGGCTCAGTAAAACCACCTGGGATCCTAACACAGGTAGAGAGAGACGCGCGCGTGTGTGTGTGTGTGTGTGTGTGTGTGTGTGTGAGAGAGAGAGAGAGAGAGAGAGAGAGAGGAGGGGGAAACTATGCGATAGATGTGCAAAGGGGCAGAGAGAGAGAGACTTGAGGAGGTGCCGAGACAGGTAAGCTGTAAGGTAGACAGAAAGTGCGCAAGAGAGAAAGAAAGAGCGACATCTCTGAGACACAGGCGACTGCAGATGCCGGAATCTGGAGCAACACACAATCTGCTGGAGGAACTCAGCGGGTCGGGCAGCATCTGTGTGTGTGTGTTTGGGGGGGGGGGGGGGGGGGGGGGGGGGGGTTGGGGGAAGGAATTGTCGACGTTTCGGGTGGAAACCCTGCATCAGGACATCTCTTGATGCAAAGAGAAACAGCGGGAAAACAGGCGCTCCAGCCCATCGAGTCAATGTTGCATATACAATAAAAAAGACTATAAGACACCAGAAGGGACAGGAGCAGAATTAGGCCATTTGGCCCGTCGAGTCTGCTCCGCCATTCGATCATGGCTGATCTATTTTTCTCTCAACCCCATTCTCCTGCCTTCTCCCCGTAACCTTTGGTGCCCTTACTAATCAAGAACTTATCAACCTCCACTTTAAATACACCCAGTGACTTGACCTCCACGGCCGTCTGTGGCAACGAATTCCACAGATTCACCACCCTCTGACTGAAGAAGTTCCTCCTCATCTCCGTTTTAAAGGGATGTCCCTTTATTCTGAGGCTGTGCCCTCGGATCCTGGACTCTCCCACTGATGGAAACCCTCTCCACGTCCACTCTATCCAGGCCTTTCAGTAGGTTTCAATGAGATGCCCCTTCATCCTTCTAAACTCCATCAAGTTCAGGCCCAGAGATATCAAATGCTCCTCATATGTTCAGCCTTTCATTCTTGGGATCATTCTTGTGAACCTCCTCTGGACCCTCTCCAGGGCCAGCACATCCTTCCTACATTATTTTATTCTCCCCACATTCTCATCAACTCCCCCCCCCCCCAGATTCTATGAGGGACAACTTACAGTGGCCAGTTAACCTACTGACCAGCATGTCATTGGGATGTGAGTGGAAACAGGATTTCCCAGAAGAAATTGGTATTGGTATTGGTTTATTATTGTCACTTGCACGGAGGTGCAGTGAAAAACTTGTCTTACAAACTGATCGTACAGGTCAATTCATTACACGGTGCAGTTACATGAAGTTAGTACAGGGTGCATTGAGGTAGTACAGGTAAAAACAATAACAGTACAGAGTCAAGTGTCACAGCTACAGAGAAAGTGCAGTGCAATAAGGTGCAAGGTCACAACAA
This sequence comes from Pristis pectinata, assembly GCF_009764475.1. NCBI lineage: Eukaryota > Metazoa > Chordata > Chondrichthyes > Rhinopristiformes > Pristidae > Pristis > Pristis pectinata. The sequence continues at coordinate 6,673,934 of NC_067405.1, read as the reverse complement.
GGTAGATCGTGAGGTCATAGTCCATCTCATTGTCTAAGGAAACTGTTCAATAGCCTTATCCATGAAATCCATGCAAACGTGCAAACTCCACACAGGCAGTGACCTGAGTACAACAGAGAGTGTGAGAGAGAGAGAGAGTGTGAGAAAGAGAATTTAGAAGAGATAAACCATGTGCTGTACTGTTCTATGCTCCATGTTCTATTCACTGCTAACACTGCAGCAGCAAATGAGTTGAAGGTGAGACTAGGTGAATGATCCAAAACAGTAACCACCGTTTAGCAAAGTCAATTTACCCAGTAAACAGAGTCTATTAATGGAACAGAGGAACCAGAAATTACAGAAACTTATCCCAATAAAAATGCAGTGGGTGGGGGATAGTTATATGTAAATTCAACACATATAATTAACCTCAGCCACTTTGCAGCTGTGGTAACTGAGTTTAATTAACAAGGGAATTATCCAATTACTTCCAGCCTGGTACTGTCACTATATGCAGCCAGAGAAGAAATGTGGCAGTCAATCTGAGTGCAGCAGAATCCCCCCAAACAATAATATAGAGATAGGATCAACTGTAGTAGTGAAGGCTGAATATTGGACAGGTCAGTAAGAATCTCCTTGGCTTTCTTGAAACAGTGCCCAGGGCATTATACATCTGCCTGAGTAAGGCAGACAGAGCCCCAGTCAACCTCTGGAAAGCTTCCACACCCAGCACCCCCCACCCCCCCCATCCTTGATCCTCAGCTTGACTACGTGATCAGATCCTGGACAGCGACAAGACTTCTACCTCCCGATCCAAGAGCAACTAACTGAGCCAACCCAAGAACTACGTGGAATTTAGATGGGTTCTTCAGGTAAGAAGGAGAAACAAGATACTACAGATGCTGGAAATCTGGAGCAACACACAAAATGCTGGAGGAACTCAGCGGGTCAGGCAGCGTCTGTGGAGGGAAATGAACAGTCGACGTTTCGGGTTGAGACCTTTCATCAGTCCAGATGGAGATGGTACTTGACCTGCTGAGTTCCTCCAGAGTCTTATGTGTTGCTCTTCAAGTGAGAACCTTGGATATTGGAGCATGGTCTGCTCACACAGCTCCTCCAGGGGTGGAAGCTTTCTGATTTTGGCTTCAACCCTTATCCCTTGATTCCCCTTGGCCTTGGCCTTGGGATATATTCAATGACTCTGCCACCAGCTCTCCGGGGCAGAAAATTTCAAGGGTTCACAGAAATTTCCTCCCCATCTCTACCTTTTATCTCAAGACAAAGCCCATTAGTTCTAATACATCCACCAGAGGAAATATTCCCTCAACTTCTACCTTACCAGGTCCACCCAAAGCTCTGCAAACTCATCTAAACTTGAGAAAGTGCAGACACAAGCTGCTGAACCATTCCATGTAAAACAAATCCATAGAACCATAGAACCATAGAACCATACAGCACAAAACAGGCCCTTCGGCCCACCATGTTGTGCCGTCCATCAGACCACCTTCACACTACCTAACCCCTTCCTCCCTCATATCCCTCTATCTCACGTTCATCCATATGCCTATCCAACAAGCTCTTGAACCTGTTCATTGTATCTGCCTCCACCACCACCCCAGGCAGTGCATTCCATGCACCAACCACTCTTTGGGTGAAAAACCTCCCTCTGACATCTCCCCTGAACCTCCCACCCATAACCTTAAAGCCATGACCTCTCGTCTTGAGAATTGGTGCCCTGGGAAGGAGGCACTGACTGTCTACTCTATCTATTCCTCTCAATATTTTATATACCTCTATCATGTCTCCTCTCATCCTCCTTTCCAGTGAATAAAGCCCTAGCACCTTAAGCCTCTCCTCATATTCAATACTCTCCAATCCAGGCAGCATCCTGGTAAATCTCCTCTGCACCCTCTCCAATGCCTCCACATCCTTCCTATAATGAGGCGACCAGAACTGAACACAGTACTCTGTGTGGCCTAACTAGAGTTTTGTAAAGCTGCATCATCACCTCGCGACTCTTAAACTCAATCCCGCGATTTATGAAAGCCAACATCCCATTGGCCTTCTTAACTGCTCTTTCCACCTGTGAGGCAACTTTCAATGAACTGTGAATATGAACCCCCAGATCCCTCTGCTCCTCCACACTGCCAAGTACCTTGCCGTTTACCCTGTACTCTGCCCTGGAGTTTGTCCTTCCAAAGTGTACCACCTCACACTTCTCCGGATTGAACTCCATCTGCCACTTGTCAGCCCAGCTCTGCATCCTATCAATATCCCTCTGTAAGCTCCGACAGCCCTCCACACTATCCACAACACCGCCTATCTTAGTGTCGTCTGCAAACTTACTAACCCAGCCCTCCACCCCCTCATCTAAGTCATCTATAAATATCACAAAAAGTAGAGGTCCCAGAACCAATCCCTGCGGGACACCACTAGTCACTGCCTTCCAATCCGAGGGCACTCCTTCCACCACAACCCTCTGCTTTCTACATGCAAGCCAATTCCTAATCCACACAGCCAAGCTTCCTTGGATCCCTTGGCCTCTGACCTTCTGAAGAAGCCTACCATGAGGAACCTTATCAAATGCCTTACTAAAATCCATGTAAACCACATCTACCGCACTGCCCTCATCAATCCTTCAAGCCTACGCATCAATCCAGTGGAACTTGGATGCACTGGCTTCAAGGAGACCAAAATTGTACAATGGAGACACAAGAGACTGCAGATGCTGAAGAAAATTTTTCAGTTAGTTCATACATCTTCAACGTGTGCCAGACACTCTTTGATACAGTTTAGGATGGTTCACAGGACCCATATGTCGAAGGACAAGTTAGCCCATTTTTATCACCATATATGTGACAGATGTAAGTCGAAGGTGGCTTCCTTGATACATATGTTTTGGTTCTGCCCTCTTTTGGAAAAATATTGGAAGGACATTTTCAACATTATTTCAACTGTATTGAATATTGATTTACAACCTCACCCAATCACTGCAATTTTTGGGCTACCAATGATGGAATCTGGCCACCTATCTGCTGCTGCTTGTCGTATGATTGCCTTTGTTACAGTAATGGCCAAGCGATCCATTTTGTTTAAGTGGAAGGATCCAATACCCCCCACCACTTTTCAATGGTTTTCTCAAACTATAGCATGTTTAAACTTAGAAAAAATTAGGGGTGGCACTGTTGATCCTTCGCTTAAATTTGAGGACGTTTGGAGTCCATTTATTCAATATTTTCATATGATATAGATCCCTTTTCAATAATCTTTGAACTTAGAGGAGCGGAGTTGATGACATAATAATGCTATATGTTCATTGAGAAATGTCAGTCCAGTTTTATTTTCCTTTGAAATTTTTGTTTTAGTTTGTTTCGATTTATTACTTACAATTTTTTTTCTATAATAAATCTTTCTCTTTCTCCTTCTGACTTTCTTTTTGTAATGTATTCGTTTACCAAGAAACCGTGGGGCCTAGAAAATTTTTTTTATTCTTTATGATTATATATGTCATGATTGTCCTCCGGATCTCTTTGTATCACATGTACAATTACCGATGTTATATGTATTAATCTGTATTAATCTGAAAATTAATAAAAACGATTGAAAAAGGAAGAGATGCAGATGCTGGAATCCGGAGCAACATGCAAAATACTGGGGGAGCTCAGTGGGTCGAGCAGGGGGGGAAGGGATTGTCAACATTTTGGGTCGAAACCCTGCATCAGGGCCCACGTTGACTGCAGCCAATGAGATATTTATGAATTTTAGTTACTGTTGTAACAGCTACCTCTTTACATTCAGTAAAGTCTTGCAGTATTCCCTAGTAATATGAAACATGAGCATATAATTTCTTTCCAGTGATCCAGATCAAGGGATAAATAGTCCCTAGAACACCAGTGAAGACTCACCACTAGACTTTGGCATTGGTTGTGGGATCTTTTCTGTCCATCTGGGAGGACAGGCCGAGCTTCCTATGTAGCTGCACATAAAATCCCTGACAATGCAGCGTTCGCCCAGTACTGCACCAGTGTCGACTTGAACTACAGTCTCAAATCTCTGGAGTGTGCCTCAAACCCAGAACCTTCTGGTTGAAAGGTGCGTGCTACCTCTGAACCAGGGTTAACATTGATTAAGATTCTTATTAATATAAATGGTGATTTAACTATTTTTTTGGGCTCTGAGGAGCATGGGGCTCCTTGTCACTTTGTCCCTCTTTCACTCTATTTAAATGCGAGTAGGCTCTTTCCACCTAGATTAGGAGAGATAAGTATGAGAGGACATGGCTTTAGGGTGAAAGGGGAAAGGTTTAGGGGGAACATTAGGGGGAACTTCACTCAGAGAGTGGTGGGTGTATGGAACGAGCTGCCATCTGATGTGGTAAATGCGGGCTCACTCTTAAATCTTAAGAATAAATTGGATAGATATACGGACGGGAGAGGTCTGGAGGGTTATGGACTGGGTGCAGGTCAATGGGACTAGTGGAATAAAGTTTCAGCACAGACTAGAAGGGCCGAGTGGCCTGTTTTTCTGTGCTGTGCTGTTCTATGGTTCTATGGTTCTAATTGCTTTGAACTGTGTTGGAACTTTGAGGTCCCATTTCTGTACCAGGATGAGCGATGCTGGCTTCCACCACCACCTTCCCCCTTCCACCATGTTTTTCACCACAGTCTGGTCCATCCTATCCGGATGCATCACGGCTTGGTACGGCAACTGCTCCGCCCGGGACCGCAAGAAACCGCAGAGAGTTGTGGACACAGCCCAGCGCGTCACGGAAACCAGCCTCCCCTCCATGGCTCTTGTCTTTAACTCTCGCTGCCTTGGTGTAGCAGCCCAGCATAATCAAAGACCCCACCCACCCGGGACATTCACTCTTCTCCCCCCCTTCCATCAGGGAGAGATACAGGAGCCTGAGGGCACGTACCATCAGGCTCAAGGACAGCTTCTACCCACTGTGATAAGACTATTGAACGGTTCCCTTATACGATGAGATGGACTCTGACCTCACATCTACCTTGTTGTGACCTTAGCACCTTATTGTCTCCCTGCACTGCACTTTCTCTGTAGCTGTGACACTTTACTCTGTACTGTTATTGTTTTTACCTGTACTACTTCAATGCACTCTATACTAACTCAATGCAACCACACTGTGTAATGAATTGACCTGTACAATCAGTATGCAAAGCCAAAATTTTCACTGTACCTCGGTACAAGTGACAATAATAAACCAATACCAATGCCAGTACCGACTGTCCATTTCCCTCCACAGATGCTGCCTGACCCGCTGATGTCCTCCAGCATTTTGTGTGTTGTTCCAGATTCTAGTGTCTGGTGTTTCTTGTATCTCCATTCTTCCTGCAGTGGACAGCTGGACTTTGTCATCAACCTTCTTCAGAAGGTTATGGGTGTTGGGAGTTAATGGGAGCTCTCAAGACTGGGATTGAGAGTCATTTACGTTGTGACATGGACCAAAAGATAAAATCACGATACAGGTCAGCTTTTTTTAAAATTTTCATGTTTCAGCATTACTAGCAAGACCAACATCTTATTGTCATTGAGAAGGCTGGGGTGAGCTATCACCTTGAACAGATGCAGTCCTTCTGTTGAAGAAAGGTCCCACAGTGTGGCTGGGGAGGGAGTTTCAGGATTTAGACCGGGAGCGATGAGGACTGGCGATATATTTCCCACTCAAGGTGGTGTGTGACTTGGAGGGGAACCTTCAGGTGGTGGTGTTCCTATGCACCTGCTTTTCCTGAGGTCATGGGTTTTGGGAGTTGTGGTCAGAGTAGCCTGGGTGAGTAACTGCTCTGCATTTTCCAGATGGTACACACTACCGCTGGTGGTGAGGGAATGAATGTTTCAGATGACGGACAGCTGCCAGTCAAACAATTGATTTGCTTGGGCGACGTCCAGCTTCCCAAGTGTTGCTGGAGCTGCACTCATCCAGGTCAATGAACAATTTGCGCCACACCACCACCAGGTTATGGGCCAAGCGTTGGCAAATGGAACTAACTTGGATGGGGCATTTTGGTCGGCATGAACCAGTTAGGCCAAAGGGCCCGTTTCCGTGCAGTATGATTCTATGACTCTATAACCTACACTCCCGACTTGGGCCTTGTAGATGGTGGAAAAGTTTAGGGGTGTCTGGAGGAGATAGAGGCAAGTGGTGAAGACGAGAGTTGCTGAATGACCTTGGATTGAAGGCTGGGATTTTCCTTTTACACCACTAGATCTCAGGGGCTGAGTTATTGGACTTGCATCCAATACCCTGAACCTTTGATCTAGAGGTGTGGACTACTTAAAGTCAGTTAACTAAATCTGAAAGTAATGCTAGCATCAGTACTGGTGACCAATGAAGCAACTGGATTATTGTGAAAACCCATTTAGTTCACCACCATCGTCTGTCAACAGGTCTAATTATATTTAAAAGATATTTGGACAGGTACATGGATAGAAAAGGTTTAAGAGGGATATGGGCCAAATGCAGACAATAGGGCTAGCTTAGATGGGCATCTTGGTTGGCATAGACAAGGCCTGTTTCCGTGTTATATAATTCTATGAACCTATGAGTAAATCTGCCATCCTTTCTTGGTCTGGCTTGTAATGAGGTTCCATAATCACTAATGTGAAACTGACCTTCAAAGTGATCAGCAAGCCTTCAGTTGAAAGCCTTCAGAATGGTCAATAAACACTCATGGATGCCCACATCTCAGGGACCACCAGCAGATATTACTGGAGTATTGTGCCAGAGTAATGCAGTCCAGAAACAGGCCCTTCGGTCCATCTTGTCCATGCCAACTATTAAATACCCATCTATACTAATCCCATTTTATCAGCACTTCTATACCTTGGCAATTGATACTTCATAAGTCCAGATATTTCTTAATGTTGTGAGAGTCTGTGCCTCCACTTCCCTCCCAGGAAGTGTGTTCCGAACTCTAACCATCTCTGGGAGTAAAAGATCTTCTTTATATCCCCCGTAAACCTCTTATTTAAACCCATGCAGAAACCACTGCTCAGGGAAGGAGTTTACTACTGTCGACCTTATTTTTGCCACTCACAAGTTTGTATACCTCTGTCAGCTCTCCGTCCAGTCTTCGCAAATCCAATGAAAACGGAACAGCCTATCCAGTCTCTCCTCATAACCGAAACATTCCATCCCAGGCAGCATCCTGGTGAATCTCCTCTGCACCATCCCCAATGCACTCATGCCAGAGAACCATAGAACAGCACAGCACAGAAAACAGGCCATTCAGCCCTTCTAGTCTGTGCGGAAACTTTATTCCACTAGTCCCATTGACCTGCCACCCAGTCCATAGCCCTCCAGACCTCTCCCGTCCATGTATCTACCCAATTTATTCTTAAAACTTAAGAGTGAGCCCGCATTTACCACGTCAGATGGCAGCTCGTTCCACACTCCCACCACTGTATAGTTTTGTATAGTAATAGTCTTCTTGCCAAAAACTGGATGTACTTACCATAGGGAGAGAGCAATGAAGGTTCCAGGGATAGGAAGAGTAACGTAGGCCAATATATAACAGAAAATTGAGAGGAGGTCTCATTGAAACTTATAAAATTCTTGCAGGGTTCAACAGGCTGGATACAGGGAGGACGTTTTCCTTCGGTCTAGAACCAGAGGTCACAGGATCAGGATAAGAGGTAGACTGAGATGAGGAGAAGTTCCTTCAGTCAGAGTATGATGATTCTTTAGAATTCTCTACAGGGAGAGCTGTGAAAGCGTGGCTATCATCTCGAACATAGATTGCTAGATTTCAGAAGATGAAGGGAATCAAGGGATATGGAGGTTATAACAGTAGATGCTACTGATGGTGGGGAGGGACGTGCCCGTGATGTATTGGGCTGGGTCCACTAGATCACGGCACATCCCTCCCGACCATCGGTAGTACAGCACGGCACACAGACAGTACAGCACAGGAAGGCCCTTCGGCCCACGATGTCTGTGCCGGACACAATGCAGAATTCAACTTAATCTCTTCTGCCTGCACATGATCCATGTCCCTCCATTTCCTGCGGTCTATCCAACAGTCTTTTAAACACCATGATCATATCTGCTTCCACCACCACCCATGTCAGCCTGTTCCAAGCACCCACCACTCTCTATGTTAAAGAACTTGCCCCGCTTATCTCCTTTAAACTTTCCCCCTCTCACCTTAAGTGCAAATCCTCTAGTGCTTGACATTTCTACGCTGGGAGAAAGATACTGTCTCTACCCTGTCTATGCCTCTCATAATTTTATAAACCTCTATCAGGTCTCCCCTCAGCCTCCGACACTCCAGAGAAAACAACCCAAGTTTGTCCAACCTCTCCTTATAGCTAAAACTCTCTAATCCAGGCAACATCCTGGTGAACTTCTTCTGCACCCTTTCCAAAGCCTCCACACACTTCCTGTAATAGGGCAACCAGAAATGCACACAATACTCCAAGTGTGGCCTAACCAAAGTTTTATACAGCTGCAACATGACTGAGTTGGGCATATAATGAATATAGTGTTACAGTAACAGAGGGAAGTGCAGTACATAACGAGGTAGATTGTGAGGTCAGAGTTCATCTTATCATAACACTTTACTTTGCAGTTAATTTTTTCCCTTGTACTGAATGCACTGTTTGCAAAGAAATGATCTGTATGGATGGCATGCAAAACAAAGATTTTCAATGTACCTCAGTACATCTGACAATAATAAACCAACTTACCCATTTACCAATTTAGAGGTCCATTCAATAGTCTTATCAGAGTGGGACAGAAGCTATCCTTAAGCCTGGTGGTACAGCTTTGTATCTTCTCCCCATTGGAAGGGGATGGTCTTTGATTATGTTGGCTGCTTTACCGACGCAGCGAGAAGTGTAGACAGAGTCCATGGAGGGGAGGCTGGTTTCCGTGATGTGCTGAACTGTGTCCACAACTCTCTGCAGTTTCTGCGGTCTCTGAGATAATTAAACCTTCCGCTGTGAGGGCTGAGTGTTGAAGGATTGTTTCCACTGATTGGCAGATTAATAATCAGGAGGCATAGATGGAGGTTTGTCAAGTGAACCACTGTGGAAAGGATTTTGGACAGGGAGCTGATCAGAGGCTTAGCTCAATGTCAACTTCAATGATAGGCGATAGAGAACTTGACAACTGTTTGAAATGATGGATATAAAAAGTCCTGGAGAGAAGACAATAATGTAGGATTAGAATGCACTGTTGATGAGAAGGGTTGGCATGGGTACAATGGGCCAAATGGGCTCCAGAGAAGTTGGCAATTTTACCAGTCACGTCCAAAATGGTGACTGCTCCAACCATCTCTATCCCTAATGACAAGGCTTCTTCAACAGCATATCCTAACCCATGATATCTCCAATTGTTATGGCACAAAAAGAGGCCATTCAACCCATTAAGTCTGTGCCAGCCCCATATATGGGCCATTCCCCAAGGTAACGAATGGATTCTGCTCGTCCATAAGTCAATTTTGTCCGTAAGTCCTAAAATACACAAAAATCACTCGATATGGTAACCACACCTCCACAGTATCGTAATGAATGGCATCAAAGGCACACTAGCCTGATAAGAAAGAACAATGACTAAAAGTGGAGAGAGAAGGGAAACTAGTTCTGCCATTCATAGGAACAAATGTATGTACGTTCGTCGGACTTTTGAATTTAATGATATCATGGGAGCTCAATAGTAAGTGGGGGGGTGTCTATTAGTTGATCGTTCGTAACCCAGGGACAACTCGTGCAGCAATCCAGTCAGTCCCTTGCCCCTCATCTTTCCCCATCTCACGAAAAACATTTTACCTGCACCTTTTTTGTCTAATTCCACTTTGAAAGCCCCAGCATTCACCAGACTTTCAGGGGAAGTCGGGAGAACACACACTAGTCCTCATTGAGGGGTTAGCAGTGGAAAGGGTGAGCAGCTTCAAGTTCCTGGGCATCAGCAGCTCAGAGGACCTATCCTGGGCCCAACACATTGATGCAATCACGAAGAGGGCACGCCAGTGGCTCTACTTCATCAGGAGTTTGAGGAGATTTGGTATGTCACCAGAGACTCTTGCAAATTTCTGCAGATGTACGGCGGAGAGCATTCTGACTGGTTGCATCACAGCCTGGTACAGAGGCTCCAATGCGCAGGATCAAAAAAGGCTGCAGAAGGTCGTAGACTCAACCAGCTCCATCACAGGCACAACCCTCCCCACCATCGAGGACATCTTTAAGAGGTGGTGCCTCAAGAAGGCGGCATCCATCATTAAGGACCCTCGCCGCTCGGGACTTCATGTTACTACTATCGGGGAGGAGGTACAGGAGCCTGAAGACCTACACTCAACGGTTCAGGAACAGCTTCTTCCCCTCTGCCATCAGATTTCTGAACGGCCCATGAACCCATGAACACTACCTTATTATTCCTCTTTTGCACGAGTTATTTATTTTTGTAACTTATAGTAATTTTCATGCCTTTACATCTTGTACTGTACTGCTACCACAAAACAACAAATTTCACGACATTCGTCAGTGATAATAAACCTGATCCTGATTGTTGTTAAAAATGTTTCCCACGCATTCTCTGCTTATTGTTGTTTAGCTGTCTACAATGGGAACTCTTCCCTTTTTCTCACCTCTTGTAACCAGTTATGATCCTGTCCTCTGCATTAAAATCTTCCCCCAATCTTCTCTGCATCAAGGAGAACATTCCCAACTTCTGCAGCCTAACCTCGGAGCTGAAGTCAAAGTCGAGTTTATTGTCATCTGCGCAAGTACATGTGTGCACAGGTGCAATGAAAAACTTACTTGCAGCAACATCACAGGCACATTGCATCATCTGTGGACCCAGTGCAGGTAAATAGGATTAATGTTGATAGGTGCAATGGTCAGCATGGATGTGATGGACCGAAGGGTCTGTTTCTGTGCCGTGTGACTCTATGACTCTCTGGCTTTTGAACCAAAGAGATAGTCTTTCTGTTCTCCCGATTCTGATGACCTGAAGCATTAAAGTTTCTTCGCTGTATGATCCACCGAATCTTTCCAGCAGTCCCTGTTCTCATCCCTTTCAGTGACCTTTTCCGTAAGCTCTCTCCCCAACACCGATGATCTAAGGCCCATGACCATTGGCTGCTGTGGGTCAGTTGGCAGCACTTCCATTTTGCGGCCAGCAGGTTGTGGGTTCAAATCCAATCCCAGCAATTTACGGCTAAGCTCCTTGATGTCAGAAACAAGGGAGGTGCTACGTTATAGGTGGAGTCATCTAATTGAGGCCCTGTGTGATTTTGTTTTTGGTGCTCTAATGACCCTCTGATGCTCTTTTTGAAGAAAAAGGGACAGTGGTGTGCTGGCCAATACTTCATTGTCAATTAATATTACTGATAAATAAGCCATCTGGTGATTTTCATGTTGCAACCATTGGGACTTTGCTGTGCCAACACTGACTGCTATATTTCCCTACATTACAGCGGTGACTACACCTAAAAAAATAATCAAAAAAGGAAACGAAAGTGCAACTGCTGGATATCTGAAGCAAAAACAGACATCGCTGGAAATGCTCAGCGGGTCAGGCATCATCTGTGGAGAGAGAAGAGGCTGGTTCTGATGAAACACCTCGTTCTGTTTCTCACTCCACAGCTGCCTGACCCGCTGAGTATCTCCAACAACTTTCTCTTTACACTTCCGAAGTTTCTCCTTCATTGCAAAGGTTTTAATGACAGATGCTATGTAGGGTTATAAACAGCACAGAAAGAGATCCTTTCATGCTGACCAAGGTGCCTTCCTGAGCTAATCCCATTTGCCTGCAGTAGGTCCATATCCGTCTGAACCTTTCAATCCATGTACCTGTCCAAATGTCTTTGAAGCATTGTAATTGTACCCGTGTCACGAACCAGCAACAACAGAAACACACTGAGCATGATTTAGTGTTAAAAACTATTTTATTAATCACTACTTATGATAATACATAAATTAAAAGTAAAAATGTTAGTATTTTAGAATTCAAAAATGTTAAACCTCGAACGTTAACCCCAAAACTAAATTCTTCGTGTGTGTGTGGGTGTGGCAAAGTCCAAAACTCCCAGTTCCGGAATGGTTCTTAAAGTTCAGTTCCGCAAGCCATAAGGTGAAACATGAGCAAGGGCTTCTTCAACAACCACCGTTGTCTGAAGATAAGTCGTAGACGTAGAGAAACATAGAGAGAGTACATATGAAATCCAAATGTTCCACGATGGAACCCAAACGACACTTCAGTGTTTACTCGGTAGTGACTTCTTCACCCCGAAAAGCATCCGAATCGTGGTCGTCCACACACAAATACCTGTTTCCCTCTACAGGTCAGCAACAAAGTGAACTCCACCGGATTACTTCCAACTTCCATACATGGATTTCAGTGGCAGACACAGTTATTGTTTCTCATCATCGATAGAGAAAACAAGCAGGCTGGTGTCTCTCTCCCTTCTCTCTCTCTCCTTCTCCTTCTGACCTCTTCAACAACGTCATTACGTCCTTTATCTCTATTGACGTAAGCACGCCCCACACACACATACACACACACTCTCTATCTTAAAGGGACTTTCACTGAGTCCGTAACACCCGTCTCTACCAGTTCCTCTGGCAGCTCGTTCCACATACTTTCCACCATCTGAGTACAGGCTCAGAAACAGTCCCAGACTATCCAGTCTCTCCTCATAACTCAAGCCCTCCAGACCTGGCATCATCCTTCAGAATCTCTTCTTCTGCGCGCTCTCCAGCTTACCCACCACCGTCCCTATGGTATGGGGTAGGCATGGTAGTGTAGCGGTTAGCATAATGTTATTACAGCCCCAGCAATCCGGATTCAATTCTGGCTGCTGTCTGTAAGGAATTTGTACGTTCTCCCCGTGACTGCGTGAGTTTCCTCCGGGTGCTCCGGTTTCCTCCCACATCCCAAAGACGTACAGGTTAGGTGGTTGCGGGCGTGCTATGTTGGCACCGGAAGCGTGGCGACACTTGCGGGCTGCCCCCAGAACACTCTACGCAAAAGATGTATTTTACTGTGTGTTTTAATGTACATGTGACTAATAAAGATATCTTATCTTATCTCTTACAGCAACAAAAACAGATACTCCAGGTGCAGTCTCACCAACGCCCAATGCAGCATTACTCAATGCAAGCATGCCATACACTTGCTTCATCACCTTGTCTACCCGTGTCACCACTTTCAGGGAAATATATACTTGTGCCCCAAGGCCTCTCTTTCTACAACACTTCCCTGGGTCTCTGTCATTTACTGTGTAAGTCCTGTCATGGTTTAACTTCCCAAAATATAGACACAAGCTCTTTCTGCAATACTGACTCTTACCTCGAAGTGACAATCTATGGCACTGTCTGACTTAGCCCAATGCATCACGGGCATGTTCCTCCCCACCATCGGTAGTACCTACATCAGGCACTGCCTCAAGAAGGCAACATCTGTCATCAAAAACTCCCCACCATCCGGGCCATGCCATCCTCCTCGCAGCTACCGTTGGACAGGAGATACAGAAGCCTGAAGTCCCACACCACCAGGTTCAAGAACAGCTACTTCCCTTCAACCATTCAATTCTGAACCAACCAGCGCAACCCTAATCACTACCTCAGTACAGCAACACTGTGACCACTTTGATCACTTTGCACGACAATAGACTTTGTTTTATTTTGTTCTAATTGTGTTCGCTCTTGTAAAAATTATGTATAATTTGTGTTTAATTTATGATTTTCTTGTGAATGCTACATATAATGCTATGTGCCTATGTTATTTTTATAACATCACAGAACAAGCCTATTCAGCCCATCAAAGCAATACTATCTGTCCCACTTCCAACCCCCCCCACACAAGCTCTTCTTATTTCCTTGTAGCCCTACAACTTAGTCACTCTCTCTCATCCACATCAACTCTCCTTTGATTCTTTTGCTCTTTACCTGCACTAAGGGATACATAGATAAGATTTCTTTATTAGTCACATGTACATCGAAACACACAGTGAAATGCATCTTTTGCATAGAGTGTTCTGGGGGCAGCCCGCAAGTGTTGCCACGTTTTCGGCACCAACATAGCATGCCCACAATTTCCTAACCCGTACGTCTTTGGAATGTGGGAGGAAACTGGAGCACCCAGAGGAAACCCACGCAGACACGGGGAGAACTTACAAACTCCTTACAGACAGCGGCCGGAATTGAACCCGGGTCGCTGGCTCTGTAATGGCGTTACGCTAACCACTACACTACCGTGCCTGTAGGTAATTAACTAAACAGCACAGTTTTGGAATGTGGGAGGAAACCAGAGCACCCAGGTGAAACCCACACAACATCAAACTCCACACGGACAGCACACGAGGTCGGGATCAAACCTAGGTCACTGGAGCTGTGAGGCAGCAAACACTAACTACTGTGCCACCTGGAATTTACAGCCACATTCCAGGCCGTTCAGCACATTGAGTTGATGCTGGTGTTTATGCTCCACAAGAGCTTCCTCCTTCCCTCATCTCCCATACTCATAGAGTCATACAACAGGGAAACAGGCCCTTCGGCCCATCTCATCCATGCTGACCATATTGCCCGTTAAACTAGTCCCATTTGTCTGCATTTGGCCCATATCCCTCTAAAACCCGCCCTATCCATGTAAAGTGTCCTTCTAAATGTTGTTATTGTACCTGCCTCAACCACTTCCTCTGGCAGCTCATTCCATATATGCACCACCCTCTGTGTGAAAAAGCTGCCTCTCATCGTCCCTTTTAAATCTTTCCCCTCTCATCCAAACCCATACCCTCTAGTTTTAGTTCCCCTTCCCTGGGAAAAAGACCATGTGCATTCACCCTGTCTATGGCCCTCATGAATTTATACACCTCTATAAGGTCACCCCCCAATCTCCTACATTCCAAAGATAAAGTCCTAGTCTGCCCAACCTCTCCCTATAACTCAGTCGCTCGAGTCCTAGCAGTATCCTCATATGTCTTCTCTGTACTCTTTCCAGTTTAATGATGACTTTCCTATAACAGGGGCGACCAAAACCATGCACTTCTCTTCTCCTTGTATGTTTATATCCAAGGCAGCACGGTAGTGTAGCGGTTAGCATAACGCTATTACATCGCCAGAGTTCAATTCCAGCTGCTGTCTGTAAGGAGTTTGTACGTTCTCCCCGTGTCTGCGTGGGTTTCCTCCGGGTGCTCCAGTTTCCTCCCACATTCCAAAGAATGTACAGGTTAGGAAGTTGTGGGCCACGCTACGTTGGCACTGGAAGCGTGGCGACACTTGCAGGCTGCCCGCAGAACACTCTATGCAAAAGATGCATTCACTGTGTGTTTTGATGTACATGTGACTATTAAAAGATACCTTGGAGCAGGATAAAACGTTAACACAACATCATGGGCTGAAAAGGCCTGTACTGTGGCTGTAATGTTCGATGTTCTAACACTCAGTAGGTCAGGCAGCATCTGAGGAGAGAAAAACAGGGCTAATGCTTCAAGCCAGGAACTCTTCACCAGAAGCTGAGAAAGAGAAAACAAGTTAGTTTTCAGTAGGAGAGAAGGTGGGAGGGATGTGTAGAACAAAGGGAATATCTCTGATAGGGTGAGACCAAATGAGTTAATGGGGGCAGTTTGGGCACCAGTTAGAATAGTTCTGGACCGTTTCTCTCTCCTCAGATGCTGCCTGACCCACTGAGTGTTAGAACATAGAACGTAGGACATTATAGCACGGTACAGGCCCTTCAGCCCATGATGTTGTGCTGACATGTTATCCTGCTCTAATATCGATCTAACCCTTCCCTCCCACATAGCCCTCCATTTCTCTATCATTCATGTGGCTATCTATTCCCAGCATTTCTTATTTCTATTTTAGCCCCTGAAGTATTAACTCTGTTTCTCTCTCCCCAGATGCTGTGACTTTCCAGTAGTTTTTGATTTTGTTTCAGATTTCCAGCATCAGCGGGTTTTTATTTAGATTTTCATCCTTTGTGAATTTATTCAGCTTTCAAGGTAAAAGCATCTCCACTCTTCACCTCAACCACTCCCGGTGGCAGCAAGTCCCGTTTGGGTAAGACACTTTTTATGAGATTTATTTGTTAAAACTCTCTCTACAAGCGGTAGCAGAAGCAAACGTACACATCAAAGGGAGCTGAGTAGGCTGGGACGTTCTTTTCCTGGAGGCATAGGAGGCTGAGGGGTGATCTGATAGAGGTTCATAAAATCATGAGGGGTGCAGATAAGGCAGATTGTCCACACTATTTTCCCAAGGTGGGGGAGTCCAAAAATAGAGGGTAGCGATAAAGTGAGAGGGGAAAGATTTAAAAGGGCAACTTTTCACACAGAGGGCTGGTGGTACATGGAACGAGCTGCCAGAGGAAGTGGTAGAGGTGGGTACAATTACAACAATTAAAAGACATTTGGAAGGTACGTGGGGACACAGGAGTCTGCACAAGCTGGAAATCTGGAGCAACACACAAAAAGGCGGCACAGTAGTGTAGCGGTTAGCATAACACTATTACAGCGCCAGCGACCTGGGTTCAATTCAGGCTGTTGTCTGTAAGGAGTTTGTACGTTCTCCCCGTGTGTCTGCGTGGGTTTCCTCCGGGTGCTCCGGTTTCCTCCCACATTCCAAATACGTACGGGTTAGAAAGTTGCGGGCATGCTATGTTGGCGCCGGAAAGCGTGGCGACACTTGCGGGCTGCCCCCAGAACACTTTACGCAAGAAGATGCATTTCACTGTGTGCTTCGATGTGCATGTGACTAATGAAGATATCTTATCTTATCTTAAAAGACAGCACGGTAGTGTAGCAGTTAGCATAATGCTATTACAGCGCTAGCGACCTGGGTTCAATTCCTGCCGCTGTCTGTAAGAAGCTTGTACATTCTCCCCGTGTCTGCGTGGGTTTCCTCCGGGTTGCTCCAGTTTCCTCCCACATTCTAAAGATGTACAGGTTAGGAGCTGTGGGCATGGTATGTTGGTGCTGGACAGAGTGGCGACACGTGCGGGCTGCCCCCAGAACATTCTCAGTAACGCAAAAAGATGCGTTTCACTGTGTGTTTTGATGTACATGTGACTAATAAAGAAATATCTTATCTTAAATGCTGGAGGAACTCAGTGGGTCAGGCAGCATCTGTGGAGGGAGATAGACAGTCCACGTTTTGGGTTGAGAACCCTTCATCAGGACTGGGGAAGGGTCCTGATGAATGGTCCGGACCCAGAATGTTGACTGTCCACTCCCGCCACAGATGCCGCCTGACCCGTTGAGTTCCTCCAGCTCTTTTGTGTGTTGGACAGGTACATGTATAGGAAAGGTTTAGAGGGATATCGGCCAAGCACCGAGAAATGGGACTGGCTCAGGTGGGCAACTTTGTCAGCATGGAATACGTTTCCGCTCTGTATAACTCTATAACTGCCCCCATGCAAGAAGAGACCACCTCTCTACAGGCTTTACAGCACCTTCAATGCACACTTATGTGGGGAGGTTGAGAATCTTCACATCAGCAACATCTGACTTCAGATTACAGAAGAAGATGGTGGGGCAGCTGGCTCAGCCAAATTCCGCTTGTTTCAAGGACCAGCAGGGATCGAAACACCATTTGGCCCAATGAGACCATGCCAGCTCTTTGTAAAGGTGTTCCTCTCTGCCTGAGTTGTCTAGAGCCAAGAGTCACCATCTCAAAATTAGGCTTGGCCGCACTGCCCAAGAACACAAGGAGTTGCAGAGTTGTAGACACAGCCCAGTCCATCATGCAAACCAGCCTCCCCTCCAGTGACTCTGTCTACACTTCGCACTGCCTTAGGAAAGCGGCTTACACAATCAAAGACCCCTCCCACCTCGGTCAATTTTCGTCCTGCCAGGCTGAAGATATACAAGCCTGAAAACAGGTACCTCAGGCTCAAGGACAGCTTCTATCCCACTAGGCTCCTGAACAGACCTCTTATATGATAAAGAAGGACTCTTGATCTCTCAATCTACCTCGTTGTGGCCCTTGCACCTTATTGTCTGCCTGCACTGCACTTTCTCTGTAACTGTAACACTTTATTCAGCATTCTGTTATTGTTTCTCATTTTTTACCACATCAATGTACTTATAGAGTCATAGAGCAATATAGCACTGATACAGGCCCTTCGGCCCAACCAGTCCATGCCGACCATGGTGTCCACTCAACTAGTCCCAATTTCCTATGTTCGACCCATAGCCCTCCAAGCCCCGCCCCTCCATGTACCTATCCAAGTGCTTCTTAAATGATACATCGGTTGCCGGTGACTAGTGGTGTTCCGCAGGGGTCGGTGTTGGGTCCGCTACTTTTCAGGTTATGTGTTAATGATCTGGATGATGGAATTGAGGGCTTTGTGGCCAAGTTTGCAGATGAGACAAAGGTAGGTGGAGGGGCAAGTAGTGTCGAGGAAGCAGGGAGTCTGCAGAAGGACTTGGACAGGTTGGGAGAATGGGCAAAGAAGTGGCAGATGGAGTACAGTGTAGGGAAGTGTACGGTCACGCACTTGGTCGAAGGAATAAAGGCGCAGACTATTTTCGAAACAGGGAGTGAATTCAGAAATCAGAGGTGCAAAGGGACTTGGGAGTCCTAGTGCAGGATTCCCAAAAGGTTAGCTTGCAGGTTGAATCGGTAGTAAGGAAGGCAAATGCAATGATAGCATTCATTTCGAGAGGACACGAATATAAAAAGCAAGGGTGTAATGCTGAGGCTTTATAAGGCGTTAGTCAGATTGCATTTGGAGTATTGTGAGCAGTTTTGAGCCCATATCTAACTAAGGAAGGATGTGCTGGCATTGGGAGAGGGTCCAGAGCAGGTTTACGAGAATTATCCCGGGTACGAAAGGGTTAAGATGTGAGGAGCATTTGATGGTTCTGGGGCCTGTACTCACTGGAGTTTAGAAGGATGGGGGGGGGGGGGAGGGGTGGGGCGGGGGGGTCTCAGTGAAACCTACCAAATACTGAAAGGCCTGGATAGAGTGGATGTGGAGAGGATGTTTCCATCAGTGGGAGAGTCTAGACCAGAGGGCACAGCCTCAAGAATAAAGGGACGTCCCTTTAGGAAACTGAGATGAGGAGGATTTCTTCAGCCAGAGGGTGGTGATTCTGTGGAATTCACTGCCACAGATGGCTGTGGAGACCAAGTCATTGGGTATATTTAAAGCGGAGATTGATACGTTCTTGATTCGTAAGGGTGTCAAAGGTTACTGGGAGAAGGCAGGAGAATGGGGTTGAGAGGGAAAAATAAATCAGCCATGATCGTATGGCAGAGCAGACTCGATGGGCCGAATGGCCTAATTCTGCTCCTATGTCTTATGGTCTTATGGTCTAAGATAGCATGAGTGCAATCATTAGGGTTGTGCAGGTTGGTTCAAGAACCAAATGGTTGAAGGGAAGCAGCTGTCCTTGAACCTGGTGGTGTGGGACTTCAGGCTTCTGTACTTCCTGCCCGATGGGAGCTGTGAGGAGATGGCATGGCCCGGATGGTGAGGATCTTTGATGATGGATGTTGCCTTCTTGAGGCAGCACCTCCTGTAGATACTCCCGATGGTGGGGAGGGATGTGCCCGTGATGTATTGGGCAGAGCCCACTATATTTCCAATCTATATACGATTATAATGTGTAAGAGGCATTTAGACAGACTCATGAACAGGCAGGAAATGCGGGATATGGACCATATGCAGGCAGATGGGATTAGTTAGATTGGCATCATGGTCGGCACAGATATGGTGGGCTGAAGGGCCTGTAGATAGCACCTGAGGTCTGTTACAAGGCCCTAGGATTAAGGTCCAGTCCAGAGACTTGAGCACAAAGTACCAGGCTAAGTCACTGAGGCTGTGCTGCCATCGGTGTCACCCTACAGATGAGATATTACGCTGAAGGAAACACTCAGCAGGTCAGGCAGCATCTCTAGAGAGAGACACAGAGTCAATGTTTCAGGTTCAAGACCCCTCATCAGAACTGGGGAAGTGAGAAAACAAAAGTATTGAGTAGCACAGGAGAGTGAAGGAGGATGAATAAGGGTAAAGGGAATATCTCTGATAGGGTGAGACCAAATTGTAGCAGATTCTGCCTCATGGCCTGTATTGTCTGTTGCTAATAGCAGAGGCTGTAGGACATGCCCAGCACGTAAGACTTTGCTAATAGAACTGAACCAGAATCTCAGATCTTCGATTTTAGGATCTTGAAGTTGACACTTAGTGCAATAAGACTAGAGACTAAAGGAGAGACTAAAAGGAGCTAGGGCTCTAACTCATTGGAGAGGAGGAGGATGAGGGGAGACATGATAGAGGTGCACAAAATATTAAGAGCAATATATAGAGTGGACAGCCAGCGCCTCTTTCCCAGGGCACCCAATGCTCAAAACAAGAGGGCATGGCTTTAAAGTAATGGGTGGGAAGTTCAAGAGAGAAGTCAGAGGGAGGTTTTTCACCCAAAGAGTGGTTGGTGCATGGAATGCGCTGCCTGGGGTGGTGGTGGAGGCTGATACGTTGGTCAAGTTCAAGAGATTGTTAGATAAGCATATGGAGGAATTTAAGATAGAGGGATATGTGGGAGGAAGGGGTTAGATAGTCTTAGATGTGGTTTGAAGGTTGGCATAACATGGTGGGCCGAAGGGTCTGTATTGTGCTGTATTGTTCTATGGTTCTATGGTTCTAAAATTGGGATGGACACAAAGCCGGAATTGGAGGGACAGAGATACTTCGGAGGATCATTGGAAATGAGGTAAATTACAGCTGCTCTGTGTACCAAACTCTGTCACACCAAACCTGGCCTTTGGCCCAAATGGCCAATTCCTAACTTTCTTCCACACCCCCTTCTGCATCTCGTCCCTGACCCTGCCACATCGAAAACGCCGGAGGAACTCAGCAGGTCAGGCAGCATCTATGGAGGGAAGTGAACAGTCGACGTTTTGGGTCAAGACCCTTCCCTTCCAAAAACATCGTCTGTTTATCTCCCACCATAGATGCTGCCTGACCTACTGAGTTCCTCCAGCACTTTGTGTGTTGCTCCAGATTCCAGCATCTGCAATCTCTTGTGGCCCTGCCACATCTACTTGTCTAGCTTGACTTAAGCTTACTCTTAAAGGCATCTCTGATTAACAGCACTGGTCTCGAATGAGGGAGGTGTAAAATCACCAGATGGAAGCTGAGAACGATTTTGCTTTTAATATTAAAACCTCCTGATAACCCACAATTGAGAAACTCCTCACATCCTTGTGCGCAGTGATGGATTGCACCTTAAATTGTCCGGTCTTTATCATTCCCAGAATACTTCTGGTGGTGTTGCTGCAGCCTCGTAGATTGATATCATTGCAATTTATAAGTAGCAATTACAGAGGTCGGCCTGAGTTTACGAAAGGAGTGTGTTGGGGAATTGTTTAAAGAGTTCCTGCGAATCTGCAAACACTGTCTTAGCTCGACAGTGCCGCCCGGTGGCCTCCGCGTCCAGCCCAGTCCGTGATGGGAACAGACAGCGACAAGAACCTCAGGGACATTTGATACTGGAGGAGAAATATACCAGTGAATGAGAGAAGAGGGAGATGGCAGGATAAGTATGCACTGCCCAATAATACCCTTAATCGGGGCGAGTTATTTTCTGTCCTAACACCGCTTTCGATTAGAATTGTACTGTATTGGTTTTGGTGTTGGTTTATTATTGTCACTTGTGCCGAGGTACAGTGAAAACTTGTCTTACAAACCGATCGTACAGGTCAATTCATTACAAAGTGCAGTTACATTGAGTTAGTACAGAGTGCATTGAGGTAGTACAGGTAAAAACAGTAACAGTACAGAGTAAAGTGTCACAGCTACAGAGAAAGTGCAGTGCAATAAGGTGCAAGGTCACAACAAGGTAGATCGTGAGGTCCATAGTCCATCTCATCGTATAAGGGAACTGTTCAATAGTTTTATCACAGTGGGGTAGAAGCCGTCCTTGTCTATATTAAGTATATAAGTATATTAATATTTTAGGTATATTAAGTAATATAAAATATGATTTTTTGTTAAATTTTTCTTATTGACTTTTTTGCTTATATAGAAACATAGAAAAATCTACAGCACAAGACAGGCCCTTCGGCCACAAAGCTGTGCCGAACATGTCCCTACCTTAGAAATTACTAGGCTTACCCATAGCCCTCTATTTTTCTAAGCTCCATGTACCTGTCCAAAAATCTCTTAAAAGACCCTATCGTATCCCCTCCACCACCGTTGCCGGCAGCCCGTTCCATGCACTCACCACTCTCTGTGTAAAAAACTTACCCCTGACATCTCCTCTGTACCCACTCCCCAGCACCTTAAACTTGTGTCATCTTGCGGCAACCATTTCTGCCCTAGGGAAAAAACCTCCGACTATCCACACGATCAATGCCCTGTCAATACCAGACATAAACTTTCTCATCTTGGAACCAAGCAATAAAGCAAGCTGCAAATTTGATGCCTTATATATTAGTGAGGCAGTGTTTTCCTTTCTCATTCAGAAGCCTGAGAACAAAATTCGATTTCATTAACGTCAGTGGAATCAAATGTCAGGACATGAATTCAACTGGGGGCCAGTACTGTCTACTTGGCGCATTTAATGCAACAAACAATCAGCTGGAGGAACGCAATGGGTCGAGCAGCATTCGTGGGGAAAAAGGACGTCCTGATGGGATCAATGCTAAAAATCTGAAACAAAGACAGAAAATGCTGGAAACACTCAGCAAGTCAGGTAGCATCTGAGGAGAGTGAACCAGCGTTAATCTTGTGAGTCAAAGACCCCTCAGGATTCGGAAGAAGGGAAAACTAACTTGTTCAGTTGCAGGGAGGGTGGGAACATCTCCTATAGGGTGAGACCAGCTTTTACCCAAGGATAAATTCTAATCTCAGCCAAATCCCATTTTCCATAAACTCTAACCCCACCTTCCAGCACTCAATCCATAGTCAACAGGTCACAACTCTTCAAGTAGGGCAGTGTTCCAAACTCCTACAACCTTTGGACGAACAAGATCTCCTCTCTTGACCATCTCTACTAATTGCGCTAAATTTTTGACCCTTCTGCTAAGGGAAATAGATCCTTTCCATTTACTCTCTCTAAGTCCCTCATAACATTATACACGTCAGTCACCTTCAGCCTCCTCTGTTCCAAGGAAAACAACCCCAGCTTATTCAATCTTTCTTCACAGCTACAATTTTCCAGTCCGGGCAACAGGCTCGTAAATCTCCTCTGTACCCTCTCCAGAGCAATCATGTCCTTCTTGTAATGTAATGACTAGAAACATACGTAGTACTCAAGCTGTGGTCTAACCACTGCTGTATACAATTCTAACACAATCTCCTTGCTTTTATATTCTATGCCCTGGTTAATGAAGAAAAGATCAGATTAGTTGATTGTCATTCACACCAGGGTGCACTGAAATTCCTTGTTTGTGCGAAGCTCACAGAGCAAACTGTGTACATGGTATAGTAAATGCGACAATAAATACAGCAATGAATGGAAGAACAGAATGGTGCAGAGTATAGCAGTGCAAACTGAAGTAGTGTAAAGAGAAATGCTAAAGTGTCAATAGGGGAAG
Organism: Pristis pectinata; assembly: GCF_009764475.1. Classification (NCBI taxonomy): domain Eukaryota; kingdom Metazoa; phylum Chordata; class Chondrichthyes; order Rhinopristiformes; family Pristidae; genus Pristis; species Pristis pectinata. The sequence goes on along the minus strand of NC_067405.1, from coordinate 6,650,453 downwards.
AGGTAGAATTCAGAGTCCGAGAACATGGCAGCACTGCCGGGAAGGGGATGTGACAGAGGTGATTGGTTCAGAAGTCCGATAGCAGTGGGGAAGAAGCTGTCTGGTTGTCCGGGCTTTCAAGCTCCTGTATCTTCTTCCAGAAGGCAGAAGAGAGAAAAGGGAATGGCTGGGGTGGCAGGTATCCCTGATGATACCGTTTGCCTTCCTGATGCAACGCATGGTGAAGATGGACTGGGTGGAAGGAACAGACGAGCCTGTGACGGACTGGGCAGTGTTTGCCACTCTCTTGTTCTTTAACGAGTACCTCAGTAATCAATCCTGCTATGCTTCAGGGTCCGTGCACATACACTCCAACGTCCTTCTCTTATCCCCTCTGGCAGGCACAGTAGTGTAGTGGTTAACGTAACACCACTACAGCGCCAGCGACCCGGGTTCAATTCCAGCCGCTGTCTGTAAGGAGTTTGTAAGTTCTCCCCGTGTCTGCATGGGTTTCCTCCGGGTGCTCCGGTTTCCTCCCACATTCCGAAGACGGATGAGTTAGGAGGTTGTGGGCGTGCTATGTTGGTGCCAGAAGCATGGCAACACTTGCGGGCTGCCCCCAGAACACTCTACACAAAGATGCATTTCACTGTGTGTTTCAATGTACATGCGACTAATAAAGAAATCTTACCTTAATAAATTCCATTTGCCGTTTTCCTGTCTAACCAACCAGCCCCATCTACATCTTCCTGCATCTAAATTTCTCCTCCACAATGCCAATTTTTGCAAACTTTGTCATGCGCACAGTACTTAAATGTACTTATGCTCAAATCCTGATTATTGATTAAAATAACATCACCTTGAAAGTTATTGCAGAAACAAAACCTTGCATACAGATTTATAAAATCCTACTGATCAGAAAGGGGCCTTTTGACCATCTCATCCACGCTGACCATGATGTATCAGCGATAACCCCATTTGCTTGTATTAGGCCCGTGTCTCTCTGTGCCTTTCCTATCCAAGTACCTGTCTAAAGTTTGGAAGGTGGGGTTAAGGGAAGATTCAATAGCTGTGTTTGATAAGAGTGTGGATGGAGAAAGGTCAGTAAGGAGAGGTATTCATTTAAGATCATCACCAATGATACAGGAGGCTGAGGGACACCTGATAGAAGTTCATAAGATATGAGAGGCATAGACAGGGTAGACAGGATCTCCCAGGATCGAAACATCTAATACTAAAGGGCATGCATTTAAGGTGAACGGGTGTAAGTTCAAAGGAGATGTGCAGAGCAAGTGTTTTGCACAGTGGTGGGTGCCTGGAACACACTGCCAGGGGTGGTGGTGGAGGCAGATACAACAGAGGCATCTAAGAGGCTCTTAGATAGGCACATGAATGTGCAGGGAATGGAGGGATACGGACATTGTGTAGGCAGAAGGGATTAGTTTAGTTAGGTGTTTAATTACTAGGTTAATGTCCTGACAGCTCAGCACATCCCAGAAACCAGCCTTCCCTCCATGGACTCTGTCTACACTTCTCGCTGTCTCAGTAAAGCAGCCAACATAATCAAAGACCCCACCCACCCCGGACATTCTCTCTTCCCCGCCCCCCCATCGAGCAGAGGATACAAAAACCTGCAAGCACGTACCACCAGGCTCAAGGACAGCTTCTATCCCATAGAACAATAAGATGGACTCTTGACCTCACAATCTACCTCGTTATGGCCTTGCACCTTATTGTCTGCCTGCACTGCACTTTCTCTGTAACTGTAACATTTTATTCTGCATTCTGTTATTGTTTTCCCTTGTACTATCTTGATGTACTGATGTGATGAAATGATCTGTATGGATAAAAATGGCAAATTGGTTTATTATTGTCACTTGTACCGAGGTACAGTGAAAATCTTGTCTTGCATACCGTCCATACAGATCATTTCATTACAACAATGCATGAAGGTAGTACAAGGTAAAACAATAACCGAGTGCAGAGTAAAGGATGGCATACAAAACAAAGTCTTTCACTGTACCTTGGTTACAGTAATAAACCATGACAATAATAAACCAATTTACCAACTAACTGTGACGCCAGCCACAAGGGAGTGTCTCCAGAGCTACAATTCAGACACTGGCCATCAGGGGCCATTACTTCCCACTCAGGAGCTGCAAGCCAAACATTGTCCACAACGAGGGACTTCCTTCCACTCAGCAGCTGGAACTCAGCAATAGGCCAGCGGGGTTGGGAGGGGAGGGGGGGTTGTTCCAACCTCCTCATGAGCTGCAGTTCCTGTGTTTATCAGCAGGAGGGGCCGCACTTCAGTGCAGAGCTGAGCATGGAACTTCCCTGTTCCACAAGAGCATTGGTCAATTGGAATGCCTCATGACCATCATTATGTTAGCATTATAATGTTAGGATGTTAGCTTTCATAAGTCATGGGATCAAGTTTAAGAGCCGCGAAGTAATGATGCAGCTCTACAAAACTCTGGTTAGACCACACTTAGAGTACTGTGTCCAGTTCTGGTCACCTCATTATAGGAAGGATGTGGAAGCGTTGGAGAGGGTGCAGAGGAGATTTACTAGGATGCTGCCTGGTTTAGAGAGTATGCATTATGAGGAGAGACCAAGATAGCTAGGGCTTTAGTCTTCGGAGAGAAGGACAATGAGAGGAGACATGATAGAGGTGTACAAAATATTAAGAGGAATAGATAGGGTGGACAGCCAGCGCCTCTTCCCCAGGGCACCAATGCTCAATACAAGAGGGCATGGCTTTAAAGTAATGGGTAGGAAGTTCAAGGGAGATATCAGAGGAAGGTTTTTTACCCAGAGAGTGGTTGGGGCGTGGAATGCGCTGCCTGGGGCAGTGGTGGAGGCAGGTACATTGGTCAAATTCAAGAGATTGCTAAATAAGTATCTGGAGGAATTTAAAATAGAGGGATATGTGGGAGGAAGGGGTTAGATAGTCTTAGGCGAGGTTTAAAGGTCGGCACAACATTGTGGGCCAAAGGGCCTATATTGTGCTGTTCTGTGCTATGTTCTATGATTCTATGATTATGACTGGCTATCCGAGGGCCAGTAAGAAGCTTCAACTTTCCAGAGCATTTATTGGCTTAGAGGTTGCTTCCATATTAAGCTTCTGGCACCAGGACGTTGCCTGGAATGGAGGGCTGTAGTTACAAGAAGGGATGGGATGGGATGGGATGGATGGGATGGGATGGGATGGGATGGGATGGGATGGGATGGGATGGATGGGATGGGATGGGTGCGTTCTCCCTGAAGTGAGGGAGACTGGGGGATAACCTTATAGAGGTTTATAAGAATATGAGGGGAATGGATAAGGTACATATTCAGAGTCTTTTTCCCAGAGTAGGGTAATCTAAAACTAGAGGGTGTAGGTTTAAGGTGAGAGGGGAAAGATTTAAAGCAGATCTGAAGGGTAGGTTGTTCACATAGAGGGTGGTGAATATCTGGAGGGAGGTGCCAGAGTCAGATACAATTACAATGTTCAAAAGGTGTTTGGACAGGTACTTGGGTAAAAAAGGAGTCCTTGATAATTGGTCTATAATTTAGAAGGATACAGGCCTAATGCGGGCAAATGGGATTAGCATAGATAGACAACATGGTCGGCATGGAAGAAGTGGGCCGAACGACCCCTTCCCACTGCAATTCACCGACCGCCGAAACAGGTCTACGACGGACGCCATCTCCCTGGCCCTACAGTCATCTCTGGAGCATCTGGACAGTAAAGACACCTACATTAGACTGTTGTTTATTGACTACAGCTCTGCCTTCAATATTATAATCCCAAGCAAACTCATCACCAAACTCCGAGACCTGGGACTCAACACCTTCCTCTGTAACTGGATCCTTGACTTTCTGACCAACAGACCGCAATCAGTGAGGATAGGCAGCAACACCTCCAGTGTGATTATTCTCAACACTGGTGCCCCACAAGGCTGCGTCCTCAACCCCCCCGCTATACTCATGACTGTGTGGCCAGATACTGCTTTAAGTCCATCTACAAGTTTACAGATGCTACCACCGTAGTGGGCCGTATCTCAAATAACGATGAGTCGGAGTACAGGAAGGAGATAGAGAGCTTAGTGACATTGTGTCTGACAACAACCTTTCCCTCAATGTCAGCAAAACAAAAGAGCTGGTCATTGACTTTAGGAAAGGGGGCGGTGTACATGCTTGAGAGCTTCAAGTTCCTGGGAGTGAACATCACCAATAGCCTGTCCTGGTCCAACCACATAGGCGCCACTGCCAAGAAAGCTCATCGGCGCCTCTACTTACTCAGGAGGCTAAAGAAATTTGGCATGTCCCCTTTGACACTCACCAACTTTTATTGATGCACCATAGAAAGCATCCTATCTGGATGCATCACGGCTTGGTATGGCAACTGCTCTGCCCAGGACCACAAGAAACTGCAGAGAGTTGTGGACACAGCCCAGCACATCACAGAAACCAGCCTCCCCTCCATGGACTCTGTCTATACCTCTCGCTGCATTGATGAAGCAGACAGCATAATCAAAGTCCCCACCCACCCCGGTCATTCTCTCTTCTCCCCTCTCCCATCAGGCAGAAGATACAGGAGCCTGAAGGCACGTACCACCAGGCTCAAGGACAGCTTCTACCCCACTGTGATAAGACTATTGAACGGTTCCCTTATACAATGAGATGGACCCTTGACCTCACAATCTACCTTGTTTAACCTTGCACCTTATTGTCTCCCTGCACTGCATTTCCTCTGCAGCTGTGAAACTTTACTCTGTATTCTGTTATTGTTTTTACCTTGTACTACCTCAATGCACTGTGTAATGAATTGATCTGTATGAACGGTATGCGACAAGTTTTTCACTGTACCTCGGTACAGGTGACAATAATAAACCAATGCTAATACCAATCCTGCAATGTACAAATCCATGGCCTAAGACACAAGAGGTATCTCTTTGAAGCCCAGAGGTTTTAGGGGGTCACAGACTCAAAATGAGGTTGGCCATTTGGGACTGAAATTAGGAGAAATTTCTTCATGTAGATTTCTCCACTCTAGGGGACTGAGTTATTTTTATTCAAGATGGGGATCAGAAGATTTCTGGCTATTAAAGGAACCAAGAAATAAGGAGATGGGCAGGAGCGTGGTGTTAAGATGGACCGGCCATGAACTTGTTGAATTGTAGACCAGGCTTGAAGGGCTGAATGGCCTACGTGAACCAGCACCTGTATTGGCCATGGATGTAACTGAATTCTGCTTACCTGCTAAGGACCAGAAACAGGCCCTTCAGCCCAACTGGTCCATGCTGACTATGATGCCCATCCAAACTAGTCCCATTTGCCAGTGTTTGACCCACATTCCTCTAAACCTTTCCAATCCATGTACCTGTCCAACTGTCCTTTAAAAGTTGTTATTGTATTTTGTTATTGTATTTGTATAGTACTTTTCTTGATTTCCCTCGGTTGGGGAATCAAGAAATAGAGGGCATAGCTTTAAAGTGAGAGGGGAAAGATTTAACAGGAAATTGAGGGGCAACTTTTTTACACAGAGGGTGGTATGTATGTGGAACGAGCTGCCAGAGGAAGTGGTTGAGGCAGGTACAATAACAACTTTTAAAAGACCGTTGTACAGGTGAACGGATTGGAAAGGTTTAGAGGGTTATAGGCCAAACACTGGCAAATGGGACTAGCTTGAATGGGGCATTTTGGTCAGCATGGACCAGTTGGGCCAAAGGGTCTGTTTCGGTGCTGTATCACTCAATGACCTTATAAAATAAAGTTTAATAGATTTCTGGATATTGAAGAAATAAGGAGATGGGCAGGAGCGTGGCACTGAGATGGAAGATCAGCCATGATCTTAATAGAACATAGAACGTAGAACAGTACAGCACAGAACAGGCCCTTCGGCCCACAATGTTGTGCCGACATAGCTATTCCCTCCTACCTACAGAATGTCCATATTCCTCCATTTTCCTCTCATTCATGTGCCCATCCAAGCCCCTCTTAAAAGCCCCCAATGAATTTGCCTCCACCACCCTAGGCAACGTGTTCCAGGCATCCACCGCTCTCTCAGTAAAAAACATACCCCTCACGTCTGTTCTGAACCTACCCCCTCTCACCTTAAATGCATGCCCTCTGGTATTGGATCACTGAATAATGGGAAAAAGATATTGCTTGAATAGATATTGAATTGTAGGCCAGGCTTGAAGGACTGAATGGCCTAGTCCTGTTACCTCTGATCCTATGTGAGCCAGCACCTGTATTGGCCAAGAATGTAACTGAATTCTGACTACCTGCTATATTATATTTCCTTATGACTTTCAGCCCCTCGATTCCATGCCAGCTCTCAGAGGCATCACACCAATCATATTCCACCATTTATCTCCCTGTAACCCGTTCACTCTCACACACCTATTAACTCTCCACTCATTCTACACTGGCCGATTAAACTGCCAACCAACAATTCTTTGGAATGTGGAAAAAGAAAATGAAATGTCCAGAGAAAATCCATGTGGTTACAGGAAAGAATGTGCAAACTCCACACCACACCAGCCTGTGGTTTGACTGTAACTTTCTCTTGAACACTCTATGCCCTTTGACTTGCTGCTGTCTCTAAATTCACTGCTGGGGGAGAATAAATTTTCTGCAACTAGATATCGGGAAGCGTGAACCCATTATTTTTGGTCCTAACAATAAACTCCGTGCCCAGCCATCTGGGTCCTTGGCTACTTTGGAGAGGGTTTGAGATCATTAATAAACTCGCTATCCTATTTAATAGTGTGAAAAGCTTCCAAACAACAGATCCCTCTGTTCCTGAGGGTCCCTACTTCCACCTCCGTGACCCGCTGTATTCCATCATTGCCTCTGTCCATTTGATCCTGCAAACCTCACTGTTACACTTTAAGTAGGCAGAGTGGTAAAGAAGGCAGCTGGCATGCTTGCCTTCATCACTAAGGGCATTGAGTATAAGAGTCAGTAAGTCAAGTTACAGCTGTATAAAACTTTGGTTATACCGCACTTGGAGGGTTGTGTGTAATTCTGGTCGCCCCATTACAGGAAGGATGCGGAGGCTTTGGAGTGGGCTGCAGAAGAGGTTCACCAGGATGCTGCCTGGATTAGAGGGCATGAGCTATAAGCAGAGGTTGGACAAACTTGGGTTGTTTTCTCTGGAGCGGTGGAGGCTGAGGGCAGACCTGATAGAAGTTTACAAAGTTATGTGAGGCACAGATAGACTAGACAGCCAGAATCTTTCTCCCAGGGTAAAAATGTCAAGTACTAGAGGGCACAGCTTCAAGATGAGAGGGGGAAAGTTTACACAGGGGCAAGTTTTTTACACAGGGAGTGGTGGGTGCCTGGAATGCGCTGCCAGGGGTGGTGGTGGAGGCAGATACAATAGTGGCATTCAAGAGGCTTTTAGATAGACACGTGAACATGCAGGGAATGGAGGGATATGGATCATATGCAGGCAGAAGGGATTAGTTTAATTTGGCATTGTGTTCAGCACAGACATCGTGGGCCGAAGGGCCTGTTCTTGTGTTGTACTGTTCTATGTCCTATGTTCCACATTTGTTATCTGTTGACTCAACAAGTGGTTTCCAAGTCAATCTCCAATCTTAATCCGCCCTTATCCTAATGTATGCCAAGAAGCCAGAGGTGTATTGGTATTGGTATTGGTTTATTATTGTCACTTGTACCAAGGTGCAGTGAAAAACTTGTCTTGCATACTGTTTGTATAGATCAATTCATCACATATTGCAGATACATTGAGGTAGTACAGAGTGCATTGAGGTAGTACAGGGTAAAAACAACAACAGAGTACAGAGAAGTGTCACAGCTACAGGGAAGTGCAGTGCAGGTAGACAATAAGGTACAAGGTCATAACAAGGTAGATTGTAAGTTCAAGAGTCCATCTCATCGTATAAGGGAACTGTTCAATAGTCTTATCACAGTGGGATAGAAGCTGTCCTTGAGCCTGGTGGTACGTGCCCTCAGGCTCCTGTATCTTCTGCCTGATGGGAGAGGGGAGAAGAGAGAATGACTGGATGGGTGGGGTAAGCTGGTGTAGCCTGGTCTGGTGACCAGGAAAAAAGTGATTGATGTTATGTTTGTGGACAAGGTACTAGGAAGAAATCTATGTGGCTTTCACCCTGGAAGTATCATCCCTGAATTTGCTGGCCTCCTATTGGATACCAGTTGACCGTCACCTCAGTGGCAAGTCTCATTTTTTTCTCCATTGCTAACTATCCACTAAAGCAAGGAGGCAGTTAAAAGTGAACCATACTGGTGGGTTTGGAGTCACACATAAGCCAGGTAAGGATGGCGGATTTCTCTCCCTGGATAGCATTGGTGAACTAGACGGCTTCTGCAACAATCAGTGGACTCATGATCACCATTACTGATTCTAATTTATTTTCCAGTTTCACCATGACATCACACACTCCATACCTCTGTAATTCCCTTCAGTCTGACAATTCCATCTGCCGTAGTTGAACCCTTCTATTGTCTCGTCCCCCTCCATATTTCTATATTATCCCACACCACCAGGTTCAAGAATAGCTAGTTCCCTTCAACCATTCAGTTCTTGAACCAACCTGCACAAACTGAATCACTACCTCAGTATAGCAACACCACAACCACTTTGATCACTTTGTACTGCAATGGACATTGTTTTTTTGTTCTAATTGTGTTCTTTCTTGTAAAAATTGTGTATAATTTATGTCTTTCTTGTGAATGTTGTGTTGCTAATGCTATGTGCCATTGATGCCTCTGCAAGTAAGTTTTTTATTGCACCTGTGCGTACATGTACTTGTGCATATGACAATAAACTTGACTTTGACTTTGACTAATCTCCTGTAACCCTACAGTCCTCTGAGGTCTCTGGACTCCTCCCGTTCTGGCCCACTGCACAATCCTAGTTTTAACCCACAAACTATTGTTGGTAGGGTCTTCTGGACATGATGTCAGGAATCCCTCCAGAACATCTCTCTTCTCCACCATTCCACTGGGTAGAAGATACAAAAGCTTGGAAACAGACTCATGGACAGCTTCTATCCCACTGTTATGAGACTCTTGAATGGACCTCCTGTACAACAAATATGAACTCTTGATCTCACAATCTACCTCATCATGACCCTTGCACCTTATTGTCTGCCTGCACTGCACTTTCTCTGTAACTGTAACACTATATTCTGCATTCTGTTATTGCTTTTCCCTTTGTACCACCTTGATGTATTTGTAGCGGTTAGCATAACGCTATTACAGCGCCAGCGACCCATGTTCAATTCCAGCCGCTGTCTGTAAGGAGTTTGTACATTCTCCCGTGTCTGCGTGGGTTTCCTCCGGGTGCCCTGGTTTCCTCCCACATTCCAAAGATGTACAGGTTAGGAAGTTGTGGGCACCCTATGTTGGCGCCAGAAGCGTGGCGACACTTGCAGGCTGCCCCCAGAACACTCTACACAAAAGACGCATTTTACCGTGTGTTTCGATGTTCATGTGACTAATAAATATATCTTATCTATATAGATGGCACACAGTTTTTCACTGTATCTCAATACATGTGACAATAATAAGCCAATTACTAATTACCTATGCAAAGGTGAAATGTAATTGGTAATTGGTTCACTATTGTCACCTCTCTCATGATGTTCTTTGACCAAGTTTTGGGTCTTCTGCCCTACTATATTCTTATCTGCTCCGATGTCAAATTTTGTTTGTCAACCCTTCAGGGGAGTAAGGTTTTCCCACATTATTGCTGCTAATATAAATGCAAATGGTCAATGAGATATTTGGAAATGCAAACTTCCAGGAACAGATGAATGGGAACTGATTTGAGATCAGAGGCAGGATAAACTGAATGGTCTAATTCTGTGCTGTAGTCTTACTCTGCTCCCTATACACTCACAACTGTGAGGCCATATTCTGCTCCAACTCAAGTTTGCAGATGACACCACTATAGTGGGCCAGATCTCAAATAACGACAAGACGGAGCACAGGAAGGAGATAGAGAACCTAGCTGCATGGTATCATGACAGCAACCTTTCCCTCAATGTCAGCAAAACAAAGGAGCTGGTCATTGACTTCAGGAAGTGGGGGGTAAGGGGGCGAAGTGCATGTCCTTCCATGTATCAACGGTGCTGAGGTGGAGATGGTTGTGAGCTTCAAGTTCCTAGGTGTAAATATCACCAATAGCCTGTCCTGGTCCAACAATGTAGATGCCACAGCCAAGAAAGCTCACCAGTGCCTCCACTTCCTCAGAAGGCTATGGAAATATGGCATGTCCTCATTGACCCTCACCAATCTTTGTAGATGCACCATGGACAGCATCCTATCCAGATGCATCACGGCTTGGTACGGCAACTGCTCTGCCTGGGACTGCAAGAAACTGCAGAGAGTTGTGGACAGTTCAGTCCATCATGAAAACCAGCCTCCCCTCCATGGACTTTGCTTACACTTCTTGCTGCCTCGATAAAACAGCCAACATGATCAAAGACTCCACCCACCCCGGACATTCTCTCTTCTCCTCCCTTCCATCGGGCAGAAGGTACAAAAGTCTGAAAGCATGTACCACCAGGCTCAAGGACAGCTTCTATCCCCCTGTTATGACTCTTGAATGGACCTCTGATAAAGACAAACTCTTGATCTCACAATCTACCTCGTTGTGGCCTTGCTCCTTATTTGTCTACCTGCACTGCACTTTCTCTGTAACTATAACACTATATTCTGCATTCTGTTATTACTTTTCCCTTCTACTACCTCAGTATAATTATGTCTTGAAATGATCTGTATGGATGGCATGAAAAACTAAGTTTTTTTTACTGTATCTCAGTATATCAGACAATAATAAACCAATTATCAGGGAAGTGTGTTAAATGGACTTACAGACAGCAATATACGGTGGGGAAAGGGAGAGGAACAGATAAACAGATGGACTGCAAGTGAATATATATACACAGATATATATATATATATATGTGTGTGTGTGTGTATATATATATATATATATATATATATATATATATATATAAAAATAAAAAGTATATTATAAAAGGATATTCTCGTGAGTTACCTCAGAATATATATCAATGTTTGCAACATAATCCAAAAGATGGTACTTATTCAAGCTTGTAGTTTCACACTTTCATTATTAATGCTCTAATTAGCCTAGTTATAAGAATTCACATTAAATCTTAAGCACCGTGAGCTTGTAGAAAACCGCAAACGAAGAAATGACTTTAATACTGAAAAAAACTTTCCACAACAAAGGCAAAAGATTAACAGCCTCCAAAGTTATTATTGCCATGAATAGACTCAATTGTGACATTGTTTCCTGAGGCTTGCTGTGCTCTAACTTTCATTAAAACTGCAATTAAATTCTGACCACAAAAAAAACAGGTGGAACCTGATTGCCTGAAAGAGAAGTAAAGGAAAAAAAAAGTTTTAGAAAATTAAGAATATAGTGTACCTTTTATAACAGTTACCTGTGTGAACCTTCTTGGTCGACCTGCCTAAACTCACTTCACTAAGACGACCTTTAAAGATGACAGGTTTTTGCATGTTCAAAGTAATGAAAGAAAATTGTCACTCAGCCTCCCACTTGTAAATTTGTTTCCCAACCATTTGCAATCTTAACTCCAGGGGCAAAGCAAAAAAAAAGCGACTGGTTTCTGGAAAATTCCTCCACGGTTTCCCTGAGGCGGTGAAACTGACTCCCAGTTACCTAGAACGCATCACTAAGCATACTTCAGTTAACCCCATCATCTAACAAGAAAGCAAAGAAACACATCTAGCATTTCCAAATCGCCCAGAAGCACATTCCAAATCATGTTACAGCCAATAAAGTAACAACTGTAGTAGCAAAGTCAACAGATCCCCATTTACTTAGCAAATCTTGCAAAGTTTAGCTGGGTATTTTTCTCCTGGAATTATTGTTGGGAAAGTGAACAGGAAAAGTGCCACCCATTGGTTTATGTTGGGGTAATTGGTTTATAGTGCCATCCATAAGGGAAACAGACCCTTCCCTTTGTCCACACCAACTCTGATCCCACACCCGAGGACTGCAAGAAACTGCAGAGAGTTGTGGACACAGCCCAGCGCGTTACGGAAACCAACACTCTGATCCCACACCCGAGGACTGCAAGAAACTGCAGAGAGTTGTGGACACAGCCCAGCGCGTTACGGAAACCAACCTCCCCTCCAAGGACTCTTGTCTATACCTCTCGCTGCCTTGGTGAAGCAGCCAGCATAATCAAAGACCCCACCCGCCCGGCTCATTCTTTCTTCTCTGCTCTCCCATCAGGCAGAAGATACAGGAGCCTGAGGGCACGTACCACCAGTTGTAGGAGTTGTGAGGCAGCAGTCCTACAGCTTCTATCCCACGGTGATAAGATGATTGAACAGTTCCCTTATAATATGAGATGGACTCAGACCTCACAACCTATCTTGTTGTGACCTTGCACCTTATTGTCTACCTTCAATGCACTTCCCTGTAGTGGTGACACTTTACACTGATATTGTTTTACCTGTACTACCTCAATGCACTCTGTACTAGCTCAATGTGTCTGCACTGTGTAATGAATTGACCTGTACGCTCGGTTTGCAAGACAAGTTTTTCATTGTACCTCAGTACAAGTGACAATAATAAGCCAATACCAATATCAATACCAATCCCATTTTATTTTCCCAACTTTCCCATCAACTTCTCCTAGATTCTACCACTCACCTACACATGAAGGGCAATTTACATTGGCCAATTAACCTAGCAACCAGCACATCCTCAGGTTGCGGGAGGAATCCAGAGCACCCAGAGCAAACCCACATGGTCAAAGGGAGAACTCCAGACAGACAGCACCAGAGGTCAGGATTGAACCCAAGTAACTGGAGCTGTGAGGCAGCAGTCCGACAGCTTCCTCTGTCGGTGTCCCACTCACAAAGTTCATGCTGTCAGTCCGGGTGTAGTTCTGAGGGAGTGCTGCACTGCCAGAGCTGCAGTCTTTCAGGTGACACCCTCTCTTATCTCAGGTGGATGTAAACGCCCATGGCATTACTTGGAAGAAGGGCAATAGCATTCTCCTCATGTACTGAACATCATTTACCAACTTTTCAACATAATGCAGACACGGACAGTGTAGCGGTTAACATAATGCTATTACAGCGCCAGCGACCTGGGTTCAATTCTGGCCGCTGTCTGTAAGGAGTTTGTACGTTCTCCCCGTGTCTGTATGGATTTCCTCCAGGTGCTCCAGTTTCCTCCCACATTTCAAAAACGTACGGGTTATGAAGTTGTGGGCATGCTATGTTGGCACCGGAAGAGTGGCAACACTTGCGGGCTGCCCCCAGAACACTCTACACAAAAGATACATTTCACTGTGTGTTTCGATGTTCATGTGACTAACAAAGATATCTCTTATCTTAATGGAAAAACATACTGCATATCAAAGATGCCATTAAGCCGGAAATAGTGCAGAGGAGATTTATGAGGATGTTGCCAAGACTTGAGGGGCATGAAGTTATGAAGAGAGATTGAGCAGGTTGGGACTTCTTTCACTGGAGCATGGGAGAATGAAGGTGTGCCTACCTTTTTTACAGAGGTGTATAAAATCATGGGGGGGTGGGGGGCGCATAGATAGGGTGAATGTGCACAGTCTTTTTCCCAGGGCTAGGGAATCAACAACTGGAGGGCATAGGTTTAAGGTGAGAGTAAAGAGATTTAATAGCAACCTGAGGGGCAATTTTTTTACCCAGAGAGTGGTCAGTACATGGAATGAGCTGCCAGAGGAAGAAAGACTTTTTCCCAGGGCGACAATGGCTAACACGAGGGGGCATAATTTGAAGGTGATTTGAAGAAGATATAAGGGGGATGTCAGAGGTAAGTTTTTCACACAGAGAGTGGTGGGTGCGTGGAACGCACTGCCGGCAGAGGTTGTGGGGGCAGATATATTAGGGACATTTAAGAGACTCTGAGATAGACACATGAATGACAGAGAAATGGGGGGGCTATGTGGGAGGGAAGGGTTAGATAGATCTCAGAGCAGGATAAAATGTCGACACAACATTGTGGGCCGAAGGGCCTGTACTGTGCTGTAATGTTCTATGGTAGAGGCGGGTACATTAACATTTAAAAGACAGTTGTACAGGTTCATGGAGAGGAAAGGTTTAGAGGGACATGGGTCAAACATGGAAAAATGGGACGAGCTGAGATGGACATCTTGGTTGAAATGGATGAGTTGGGGCGAAGGGACTGTTTCCATGCTGTATGACTCTATGAATCTATGACATCCTTGATTCTATTTCTCTGTCCATCTCTGTCCTCCTCCCACAACAGAGCTCGGGAAACAGTACCCATGTTAGGATTCTGGCGTTTGAGTACACAATTGATATGGCCTGCCCAATATAGCCAACTGTAGTAAATGGGGGGAAGGGTCTCAAGTTCTGGGGACATGGACCTGGGAGAGGATATGAAGGATTCTGAGGAGACAGCACTGGTGGTAGAGGACTCTGCCCAAGACATCATGGGCATATCCCTCCCCATCATCGACAGTATCTACAGGAGGTGCTGCCTCAAGAAGGCAACGTCCATTATCGAACATCCCTACCATCTGGGCCATGCCATCTTCTCACAGCTACCATCAGGCAGGACGTACAAAAGCCTGAAGTCCCACACCACCAGGTTCAGGAACAGCTACTTCCCGTCAATCATTTGGTTCTTGAACCAACCGACAAAACTCTAATCACTACCTCAGTATAGCAACACAATGACCATTTTGATCACTTTGCACTACAACATACTTTGTTTTGTTTTGTTCTAATTGTGCTATTTCTTGTAAAAATTGTGAATAACTTATGTTTAATTTATGTTTTTCTTGTGAATGCTGTTTATATGATGTGCCTGTGATGCTGCTGCAAGTAAGTTTTTCATTGCACCTGTGCATACATGTACTTGTGCATGTGACACTAAGCTCGACTTTGACATTGACTTTGACTTTATCCAAGCCTACAGGATGGCAGGATCGATACCAACTGGTAGACCATGAGCTTTGTGCCAGGTCTGAGGTCTTGATCTTCAAATAACCCATTCCTCCATCGACCAAAGGTTGTGCTGGCCTATCAAGGATTTGGTGAACTTCATCATGGATGTCTGCCTTTCCCAAGAGATGGAGAAAGCATCCTATCTGGATGCATCAAGGTTTGGTATGGCAACTGCTCTGCCCAGGACCACAAGAAACTGCAGAGAGTTGTGAACACAGCCCAGCACGTCATGGACACCAGCTACCCTCCAGCGATTCTGTCTTTACCTCTCACTGCCTTGGTGAAGCATAATCAAAGACCCCACCCACCCGGGTCATTCTCTCTTCTCTCCTCTTCCATCAGGTAGAAGATATAGGAGCCTGAGGGCATGTACCACCAGACTTAAGGACAGTTTCTACCCCACTGTGATAAAACTATTGAACGGTTCCCTTATACAATGAGATGGACTCTGACCTCATGATCTACCTTGTTGTGACCTTGCACCTTATTGCACTGCACTTTCTCTGTAGCTGTGACACTTTTCTCTGTACTGTTATTGTTTTTACCTGTACTACCTCAGTGCACTCTGTACTAACTCAATGTAACTGCACTGTGTAATGAATTGACCTGTACGATCGGTATGCAAAACAAGTTTTTCACTGTATCTTGGTAAAAGTGACAATAGTAAACCAATACCAATACCTAGATATAGGAAGTGTTCCCTGTTTTCCATGTTCTTGCCATAAATCCTTATTGTCAGAGGGAATTGGAATTGATATTGGTTTATTATTATCACATGTACAGTGAAAAACTTGTCTTCATACAGATCAATTCATTACATGGTGCATTGAGGTAGTACAAGGTAAAACAATAACAGAATGCAGAATAAAATGTAACAGCTACAGAGAAAGTGCAGTGTAGGCAGACAATAAGCTGCAAGGTCATAACAAGGTAGACTGTGGGGTCAAGAGTCCATCTTATCATAGTAGGGGACTGTTCAATAGTCATAACAGCGGGATAGAATCTGTCCTTGAGTCTGGTGGTAGGTGCTTTCAGGTTTTTGTATCTTCTGCCCAATGGGAGACGGGAGAAGAGAGAACGTCTGGGGTGGGTGGGGTCTTTGATTATGTTGGCTGCTTTACCGAGGCAGCGGGAAGTATAGACAACGTCCATGGAGGGGAGGCTGGTTTCCATGATGTGCTGAGCAGTGTCCACAACTCTCTGCAGTTTATTGCGGTCCCGGGCAGAGCAATTGCCATACCAAGCCGTGATGCATGCAGATAGGATGCTTTCTATGGTGCATTGATAAAAATTGGTAAGGGTTGACGGGTACATGGCAATAGTTGGTAGAGAACTTTGGACTGGTAGATGTATGCTTCAGTGAACTAAAAGGTCTGGCCGATATATTGATGTCAGACCACAATGTCGTTAACTTTTTAACTGCCCTCTGAATTTGCCTAGCAAGCCATTCTATTCAAGATTGAGTAGGGATTGGAAATAAATGCTGGTCCTGCCAGGAGTGCCCAGTTCCCCAAAAACTGAATAAAAAAAATAAAAGGATCAGATATTTCTAACTGGAGTTGTAAACCTATAAACAGAGAAGAGTAAAGAGTTTAGAACATTAGGATGTTGGGACATTGGGGTGTCATAATATAGTTGTACAAGACGTCAGTGAGTATTGTGTGTAGCTGGTCGCCACACTACAGGAAGGATGTGATTAATCTAGAGAGAGTGCAGAAAAGATTTACAAGGATGTTAACAATACAGGGGAGTTGTAAAGAAGGAGAGACTGGGACTGTTTTCCCTGGAGCAAAGGAGGCTGAGGGGTGACCTTATGGTGGTTTATAAAATCATGAGGGGTTGTAGACATGGTCACTGTCTTTTTCCCAGGGTAGGGGAGTCTGAATCTGGAGCACATAGATTTAAGATGAGGGGGGGAAAAATTTAAAAGGGACCTGAGGGGCAAGTTTTTCATGTAGGGGAGGTGGGTATGTGGAACAAGCTGCCAGAGGAAGTGGTGGAGGCGGATTTATAACATTTAAGAGACATTTGGAGAGGAAAGGTTTGAAGGAATCAGGCAAAATGCAGGCAAAAGTCTCAGGTAGGTACCTTGGTTGGCATGGACAAGTTGGCTGAAGACCCTGTTTCCATGCTCTATACTTCTATGATTCTTTAACTTATAAACCTACAAATTAGGACAGGTCACGTGGCACCTCAAGCCTATTCTGCTGTTTAATAAGATAATGGTTGTTCTGACTGTAACCTCATCTCTGCATTCCCCATCCACTGCCAGTAATCTTTCACCGTCCCCCCCTTGCTTATCAGGTATATACCCAGCTCTTAAAAATATTCACGGAATCTTCTTCCAGCATCCTTTAAGGAAAGAAATACTAAAGACTCATGACTCATAAGGTAAGATATCTTTATTAGTCAAATGTACATCGAAACACACAGTGAGATGAATCTTTTGCGCAGAGTGTTCTGGGGGCAGCCCACAAGTGTCGCCACGCTTCCGGCGCCAACATACCATGCCCACAACTTCCTAACCTGTACGTCTTTGGAATGTGGGAGGAAACCGGAGCACCCGGAGGAAACCCATACAGACACGGGGAGAACGTACAAACTCCTTACAGACAGTGACTGGAATTGAACCCGTCGTCACAGGCACTGTAATAGCGTTACACTATGCACTACATGTAAAGACATCAGGGCTGTGGAAAAGGTGGACGTCGTGGAAGGACTGTCTACGGAGTCTCTGTGGGTGGAGGTTAGGAACAGGAAGGGGTCAATAACTTTACTGGGTGTTTTTTATAGGCCGCTCAGTAGTAACAGGGATATTGAGGAGAAGATAGGGAAGCAGATCCTAGAAAGGTGTGATAATAACAGAGTTGTTGTGATGGGGGATTTTAATTTCCCAAACATCGATTGGCATCTCCAGACAGTGAGGGGTTTAGATGGGGAGGAGTTTGTTAAGTGTGTTCAGGAAGGATTCTTGACACAATATGTAGATAGGCCTACAAGAGGAGAGGCTGTGCTTGATTTGGTATTGGGAAATGAACCAGGTCAGGTGTCAGATCTCTCAGTGGGTGAACATTTTGGTGATAGTGATGATAATTCTATCTCCTTTACGTTAGCACTGGAGAGAGATAGGAACAGACAGACTAGAAAGGCGCTTACTTGGAGTAAAGGGAATTATGAGGTTTTCGGGCAGGAAATTGGAAGATTAGATTGGGAACAGATGTTCTCAGGAAAAGTACGGAAGAACTGTGGCAAATATTCAGGGGATATTTGTGTGGAGTTCTGCATAGGCATGTTCCAATGGAACAGGGGAGTCACAAGAGGATACAGGAACTGTGGTGTACAAAAGGCTATAATAAATCTAGTCCAAAAGGAAAAGAAAGCTTACAAAAAGTACAGAGAGCTAGGTAATGTTAGAGATCTGGAAGAGTATAAGGCTGATTGGAAGGAGCTTAAGAAGGAGATTAGGAGAGCCAGAAGGGAGCATGAGAAGGCCTTGGCAGGCAGGATTAAGGAAAACCCAAGGCATTCCACAGGTTATGTGAAGAGCAAGAGGATAAGATGCGAAAGAAGTAGGGCCTATCAAGTGCAGTAGTGGAAAGTGTGTATGGATCCGGAAGAAATGGAGGAGGTACTTAATGAATACGTCAGTATTCACTACGGAAAAAGATCTGGGGGATTGTAGTGAGGACTTGCAGTGGGCTGAAAAGCTTGAGCATGTAGATATTAGGAAAGAGGAGGTGCCAAAACTTTTGGAAAGTCAAGTTGGATAAGTCGCCAGGACCGAATGAGATGTACCCCAGGCTGCTGTGGGAGGCGAGGGAAAAGATTGCGGAGCCTCTGACGATGATGTTTTCATCATCGATGGAGACGGGAGAGGTTCCGGAAGATTGGAGGGTTGCGGATGTTGTTCCCTTATTCAAGAAGGGGGAGTAGGGATAACCCAGGGAATATTAGACCGGTGAGTCTCACGTCAGTGGTGGTAAGCTAATGGAAACGGTCCTGAGAAGGCAGGATTTATGAACATTTGGAGAGGTATAATATGATTAGGAATGGTCAGCATGGTTTTGTCAGGGCAGGTCCTGCCTTACGAGCCTGATTGAATTTTTTGAGGATGTGACTAAGCACGTCGATGAAGGGAGAGCAGTAGATGTAGTGTATATGGATTTCAACAAAGCGTTTGATAAGGTACCCCATGCAAGGCTTATTGAGAAAGTAAGGAGGCATGGGATCCAAGGGGACATTGCAGTGTGGATCCAGAACTGGCTGGCCCACAGAAGGCAAAGAGTGGTTGTTGAAGTGTCATATTCTGCGTGGAGGTCGGTGACCAGTGGTGTACCTCAGGGGTCTGTCTGGGACCCTTACTCTTTGTGATTTTTATAAATGACCTGGATGAGGAAGTGGAGGGATGGGTTAGTAAGTTTGTGGATGACACAAAGGTTGGGGGTGTTGTGGATAGAATGGAGGGCTGTCAGAGGTTACAGAAGGACATAGATAGGATGCAAAGTTGGGCTGAGAAGTAGCAGAGGCAGTTCAACCCAGATAAGTGTGAAGTGGTTCATTTTGGTAGGTCAAATATGATGGCAGAATATAGTCTTAATGGTAGGACTCTTGGCAGTGTGGAGGATCAGAGGGATCTTGGGGTCCGAGTCCATAGGATGCTCAAAGCGGCTGCGTAGCTTGACTCTGTGGTTAAGAAGGCATATGGTGTATTGTCCTTCATCAATCAGGGAATTGAATTTAGGAGCCGAGAGGTATTGTTGCAGCTATATAGGTTGCTGGTCAGACCCCACTTGGAGTATTGTGCTCAGTTCTGGTCGCCTCACTACAGGAAGGATGTGGAAGCCATAGAGAGGGTGCAGAGGAGATTTACAAGGATGCTGCCTGGAATGCAGAGCATGCCTTATGAAAGTAGGTTGAGGGAACTCGGCCTTTTATCCTTGGAGTGACGGAGGATGAGGGGGGACCTGATAGAGGTGTATAAGATGATGAGAGGTATTGATCAGGTAGATAGTCAGAGGCTTTTCCCCAGGGCTGAAATGGTGGCCACAAGAGGACACAGGTTTAAGGTGCTGGGGAGCAGGTACAGAGGAGATGTCAGGGGTAAGTTTTTACTCAGAGAAAGGTGAGTGCGTGGAATGGTCTGCTGGCAACGGTGGTGGAGGCGGATACGATAGGGTCTTTCAAGAGACTGTTAGATAGGTACATGGAGCTGAGTAAAATAGAGGGCTATGGGTAAGCCTAGCAATCTCTAGGGTAGGGACATGTTCAGCACAGCTTTGTGGGCCAAAGGGCCTGAATTGTGCTGTAGTTTTTCTATGTTTCTATGTAACTTTCTGATGCACAGCATATCTCTTTGAATGGGATCTTGATTGACATCTCCATAATCATTCCGGCTCTGTGTTTTCCCTTAGCATTTCCCATCTCGTGTTTGCCTTCAATACCACCAGTTGCCTGATCTGGGGGTATGTCCAGACCCCTCTTGCTCTTATACCTCCAACTGTGGAACACACTCGATTTGATGGGGCTCCTTCGGTCTTTTTCTGGCTCTGTCTCACAAGTGGGTTTTGTCGTCTCATGCCCGATTCTTCCACGAATGCCATCTCATCCAGGATTCCTCGGAGCGCCCATGGTGAAGATGAGTCTCTGATCCTTCTCTCTGGGCAGGCACGGTAGTGTAGCGGTTAGCGTAACGCTATTACAGCGCCAGTGACCCGGGTTCAATTCTGGCTGCTGTCTGTAAGGAGTTTGTACATTCTCCCCGTGTCTCCGTGGGTTTCCTCCAGGTGCTCTGGTTTCCTCCCTCATTCCAAAGACGTACAGGTTAGGAAGTTGTGAACATGCTATGTTGGTGCCAGAAGCGTGGTGACACTTGCGGGCTGCCCCCAGAACACTCCATGCAAAAGATGCATTTCACTCTGTGTTTCAGTGTACATATAACTAATAAAGATATCTTATCTCACCCACCGAGATAAAATTGCCCCATCTCTGTCTTAAATGGGGAAACCTTTTATTTTTAAAGATGCACCCTCTCCCCCAGCTTTAGCTCTGGAAACATCCTCTCCACATTCATCCAGTCAAGATCCTTCGGGAACTTATGTTTCAGTCTAACTTCATCTCATTCTTCTGAACTCCAGTGGATACGAGCCGAGTCTGTCCAACTTTTTAATGCTCCCTATGTTCCCATTGGATTAATATATCACTCCCTGGGTTGGTGGATTAGTTATTGCCTTGTCAAATGTACTAAGAACATGACATAGTCTGCCAAAAGAAACAGTGGAATTGGATACTCTGAGAGCATTGCTCACAATGCATCCAGTAGATTGCTGATTTATATTTTGAACGAGGTGGATGGAGCTCTCTGCCCTTTTGACAGCTAGTGAGTCTCTCATCTGCTCTCAAATCAGAGCTAGGAATTCCAGGGTGGCTTAAATCCAAGATTCATCCAAGCATTCCCATATTTTTCAACCTGCTCGCAGGAGGCCCGCAGGGCACCACACAAAGTCACTCACGATGGTCAGCAATGAACATTTCTCATCAACCTTTGGACCTGTCGAGCTAGAGACGTGGCTAGAACTGGTAATTGGTTTATTATTGTCACATGTACCGAAGCACAGTGAAAAACTTTGTTTTGCATGCCATCCATACAGATCATTTCATTACAGCAATACATCGAGGTGGTACAAAGGGAAAAGCACTAACAGAATGCAGAATAGAGTGCTGCAGTTACAGAGAAAGTGCAGTGCAGGTATAGGATATCTTTAATAGTCACATGTACATTGAAACACACAGTGAAATACATCTTTTTGCGTAGTGTTCTGAAGGCAGCCCGCAAGTGTCGCCAAGCTTCTGGTGCCAACATAGCACGTCCACACTTCCTAACCCGTACGTCTTTGGAATGCGGGAAGAAACCGGAGCACCCGGAGGAAACCCACACAGACACGGGGAGAATGTACAAACCCCTTACAGACAGCGGCCGGATTTGAACCCGGACGAACGTGATGGTTTCACTCTGCCCAGACTGACCCCAATCCCCAGAGCCAAAAGCTGGGCTGTGTCTCAGTGGATAGAAGTCAAAGGGGGGGGGGGGGGGGGGGGGGGGGGGGGGGGGGAGGAGGCAAAAGGAGGAGCAGATGGAATTTAACTCCATAAAGTGCAAAGTGTTGCATTTTGATAAGTTAAACCAGGGCAGGACTTACACAGTAAATAGCATGTCCCTGGAGAGTGTTGTAGAACAGAGACGCCGAGAGGTACAAGCATGGGATACACCCTGGAAGTGGTGACACAGGTAGAAAGGGTGGTGAAAAAAGCGTGTGGCATGTTTGCCTTCATCGGTCAGAGCACTGAGTACAAGAATTAGGGTGCTATGTTATACAAGGCTTTATTGAGACCGCACTCGGAGTATTGTGTGTACTTCTGGTCGCCTAGATACGGGAAGGATGTCATTAAGCTGGAAGGGGAGCAGGAAAGATTCACAAGGATGTTACCGGGACTGGAGGGCTTGAGTTATGAGAGAATGGACAGGCTGGGAAAGGAGGTTGAGGGGTGACCTTATAGAGGTTTATTAAATCATGCGGGGTGCAGATAAGGTGAATGGTCACGGTCTTTTTCCCAGGGCAGGGGAGTCTAAAACTTGAGAGCGTACATTTAAGGTGAGAGGGGAAAGATTTAAAGGGAAGCTGAGGGGCAACTTTTTCGCACAGAGGGTGGTGGGTATATGGTACGAGCTGCCAGAGGATGTGGTAGACATGGGTACAAATGAAACGTTTATGATATTTGGACAGGTACATGGATAGAAAAGATTTAGAGGGCCAAATGCAGGCAAAGGTGACTCGTTCATTCAGGCAGCTTGGTCTGCATGGATGAGTTGGGCTGAAGGGCCTGTTTCTCTATGACTTGAGTTCCACCTGAGTCAGGATGTTTCAGGTTCAAACCCCACTCTGAGGCTTTAGAGAGGGTGCAGAGGAGGTTTACTAGGATGCTGCATGGATTGGAGGGCATGTGCTATCAGGAGAGGCTGGACAAACTTGGGCTCTTTTCTCTGGAGCGGTGGAGGCTGAGAGGTGATCTGTTGGAAGTGTGTAAAATTATGAGGGGAATAGATAGGGTGGACAAGCAATATCGTTTTCCCATTATTGAGTGATCCAGTACCAGAGGGCATGCATTTAAGGTGAGAGGGGATAGGTTCAGAAGAGACGTGAGGGATAAGTTTTTTACTGAGAGAGCGGTGGATGCCTGGAATGCATTGCCTGATAGGGTGGTGGAGGCAAATTCATTGGAGGCTTTTAAGAGGGTCTTGGATGGGCACATGAATGAGAGGAAAATAAAGGGATATGGGCATTCTGTAGGTAGGAGGGAATAGCTATGTCGGCACAACATTGTGGGCCGAAGGGCCTGTTCTGTGCTGTACTGTTCTATGTTCCATGTTCTATGTAGAACATTTAAGCATAAACATCTGGGCTGTGCTCCAATGCAGTATTGAGGAAGACGTCTTCTTCTTAGGCAGTCCTTTGGGGTCGAGGTTGATGTTCTCTCTCCGGTTCAGTGGCTTCTGACACATCTATGGGATCTACAGACTCTGCCACAGACGGGGCAGATGGTACTTGATGGGGAGGGTGAGTAGGCTGTATAGGAGGCCCCAGTCATCTTCTCCCATTTTCACTTGACTTCTGCGTGCTCCCAACAGAGGGACTCGAGGTGCTCAGTGCTTCCCAGATTCTCCTCTCCATTTTGAGTGGACATGGTCCAGGGAACCTCGTGAGTTGGTGAGGATGTTACAATTTTTCAAGGAGATTTCAGAACTTCCTTGAATTAGTTCCTCGTGGGAAGCTCTTGGAGTCATTGAGTCATACAGTGCAAAAACAGGCCATCGTGTCCATCTACATTAAACACTACTGCCAGCACTTGGTCGACAGCCTTCTATGTCTTAAAGTGCTGGTGAAGATACTTAAATGTTGAAAGAGTCTCTGGCTCCACCGCTCACTCAGGCAGTGCACTGTTAACTCCAATGTGAAAGAGTTCATCCTTATATCCCTCTAAACCTTACCTCAAACTTAAACCTCTTACTTTGACAAAGTTCAGAATAGAGGGTTTCATGAGGCTGGTATCAAGCATGTGGACAACATGCCCAATCTTGACCGGGTGTAATTAGAGCCCCGGGACTGGAAATGTTGACCTGGGAGAGGATGTTGATGTGGATCTGGAGTATTTTGTGGAGGCGGGTCCCTGAGACAGATGGATCCTGAGATATGGGAAGTGAGAAAGTCCATTGAGAGAGCCCTGACTCTTGCATTAGATGCTAAACAGGAACCCTTTACCACCGTGGGTGATTGTAAATGACCCCACAGAGCCAGTTTGAAGAAGAACCAGGAAGACCTATCCCCAAGACCGAACCAACTAAGGAAAGAAATCAGAAGAGTCATAGTTGTAGGGTAATACAGCACAAAAGCAGGCCCTTCAGCCCAACTAGTCCATGCCAACCATGGTACCCACCAAGTTAGTCCCATTTGCCTGCATTTGGCCCATATCCCTCATTTGTTCTAGGAAATTTAGATTATTCAGCATAAAAATATTGGTGATAGGATAAGAGGCTTTTAGATTGGCAGTCAAGAATCAGCCAGTCAGTTAATGAAGAATGTTTTCCAATTGGTTGTGGGACAGATGGGTAACAGGGTCAACCAATAGCAGCAGGGCAGGGGCAGGGCAATTGGAGACAGGAAGTTCTCTGATGGAACACCAGAACATAAAACCGGGGGTGGTAAACGTAGCTCATGTGCTTGTTGTAGACTGCTGTTGTTGCCAAGTTACACTAACCAATAGCTCGTCCTGGTCCAACCACATTGATGCCACAGCCAAGAAAGCTCACCAGCACCTCTACTTCCTCAGAAGGCTAAGGAAATTCGACATGTCCCTGTTGACCCGCACCAATTTTTATAGATGCACCAGCGAGAGCATCCTATCCGGATGCATCACAGTTTGGTATGGCAACTGCTCTGCCCAGGACCACAAGAAATTACAGAGAGTTGTGGACACAGCCCAGTCTGTCACGAAAACCAGCCTCCCCAGACTCTATCTACACTTCCTGCTGCCTCAGAAAAGCAGCCAACATAATCAAGGACGCCTCCCACCCGAGTCATTCACCATTGGTCAGGAGGGACAAAAGCTTAAAAACACATACCACCAAGCTCAAGGACAGCTTCTATCCCATTGTTATAAGACTCTTGAACTGACCTCTTGTACGATAAAGGTGACCTCTTGATCTCCCAATCTACCTTGTCGTGGCCTTGCACCTTATTTGTCTACCTGCACTACACTTTCTTTGTAACTATAGCACTATATTCTGCATTCTGTTATTGTTTTGCACGCCGTCCAGACATAAGTACATCGACGTAGTACAGTGAGAAAAACAATAACAGAAATGCAGAATATAAACCAATACCAGTTACCTATGATCAGGGAAGCATGTTAAAAGGATTTACAGACAGCAATATACAGTGGGTAAAGAGAGATATATAGATAAAGAAATGGACTACAGGTGAATGTACACCACTAGAGCATGCATCCATAATAGACTGAGTTCAACATCCAGTGTTTGTCTAAGATAAACAGGAAGGGGTTAACTACAGATTGGGTCAGTGGCTCCATCAATGCAAAACTATCCTCGGCATGATAAATGGACAAGTTTTACAGCAATCTGCATGGCATCCAATTGTCCTGGCCTTGTGCCCTTTCAAACTTAGGAAGGGGCACCCAAAAGAGTTTGCTGTTTATACAGAAAGAAGTGAGACGCGGCTTAAGTTGGAGCTTGCTAGGTTTTTCTTGGGTAGTGCAGTTGGCCGCTGGGCGAAACCACGATTTGTTTTGTGAGCAAGAAGCTGAGTTGGTGGAAAAGCACGAGAAGTCTTGCCCGTACTGGAGGGCACCCAGTGAACGTTCCTCGGAGGACTGGTCAGGTCATCTGAAAGAAGAATCTATGCTTCAGTAATGCCACCAAAATCCTGTGGGTGTACACCCCGTTTAATGAAGTAAGTTTGAAGTGTGGGCTCTATCGTAATGACAAAAACACAATGGTTACATAGAGTTGTTGACTGAGGGACAATTATTACCCCAGTACAGTTGCAAGAATGTCCTGTTCCTTTTTTAAAATAGTTCTATGGAATCTTCTTTGATCACCTGAAATGCAGACACGAGTGATAGTAGGAGCTTTTGTTTGCTGTGACAGCACTCCCCTTTTGAGTCAGGACTTTGTGAGTTCAAATCCCACGCCAGAAATTTGAGCACATAATTAGGATAGATTAATACAGGCAGGCACGGTAGTGTAGCAGTTAGTGTAACGCTATACAGTGCCAGTGACCCGGGTTCAATTCCAGCCACACTCAGTAAGGAGGTTGTCCGTTCTCCCGTGTCTGCATGGGTTCCCTCCGGGTGCTCTGGTTTCCTCCCACATTCCAAAGATGTACGGGTTAGAAATTTGTGGGCATGCTACGTTGGCACTGAAAGTGTGGCAACACTTGCGGGCTGCCCCAGAACACTCTACACAAAGATGCATTTCACTGTGTGTTTCGATGTACATGTGACTAATAAAGAAATCTTATCTTACAGTGCAGAGGGAGCTCTGTACTGTCAGAGTGCATGGTTTTTGGAAGAGATGTCAAAGTGAGGCTTCATCTGATGTTATTTGAAAGGGGAAATCTCTCTGGGCCAATAGCTATCTATCCCTCAATCAACCTCACAAAACCAGAGTATCTGTTTGTTTGTGGGAACTGACTGCATGCAGATTGCTGCTGGACTCCTGACATTTAATCGTGACTACATTTCATAAGCACCTCTCTTGGCTGCAAAGTAGGGAGACATGCAACATGCACACTTTTCTGCTCCTTTTTATCAATAAAAAGAGATTCTTGCTTTTGTGTGGTATGTTTTTCAGATATTGCTGCCCACAAAACACTTCCACAATCTGTCTCGCTGAGACTTCAGCCATCATCCGAGGTGATGGTGTTCATTGGTGGCTCTCAGTGTCTGATCAGACAAGCACATACAATAAAAAAACAGTCAAGACCCACTGAAAAAGAAACATAGTGTAAAAAATTAAACCATTAGAGAAAAATATTGAAAGGAGAAAACAACACACACACACACATACACAATATCCACACACAGAGCACAGACACACAACACACACAGAGCACCACACAAAGAGCACACACACACAGCAAAACACACACACAAAACACACACAACACATGAACACATCTGTTCCAGAGTACAGGAACAAGATAAAGAGCCCAGTGACATGGTGTCAGAAAACAACCTCTCCCTCAATGTCAGCAAACCAAAGGAATTGGTCAATGACTTCAGGAAGCAAGATGGTTGAGAGCTTCAAGTTCCCAGGTGTAAATATCACCAATAATTTGTCCTGGTCCAGCCATGTTGACACTATGGCCAAGAAATCAGTGTAGGTAGTGTAGCGGTTAGTGTAACGCTTTTACAGCGCCAGCGACCCGGGTTCAATTCTGGCCACTGTCTGTAAGGAGTTTGTATGTTCTCCCCGTGTCTGCATGAGTTTCCTCCGGGTGCTCCAATTTCCTCCCACATTCCAAAGACGTATGAATTAGGAAGTTGTGGGCATGCCATGTTGGCGCCGGAAGCGAGGCAACCCTTGTGGCTGCCCCCAGAACATTCTACGAAAAAGATGTATTTCACTGTGTGTTTTGATGTACATGTGACTAATAAAGATACCGTATCTTATCTTAGCTCTTATTTTAAGTTCCTCAGAAAGCTAAGGAAATTTGGCATGTCCCCAATGGATCTTACCAATTTTTACAGATGCACCATAGAAAGCATCCTATCCAGATGCTTCATAGCTTGGTACGGCAACTGTTCCGCCCATGTCCGCAAGAAGTTGCAGAGAGTTGTGGACACAGCCCAGTCCATCATGCAAACCAACCTTTCCTTCATTGACTCCGTCTAGACTTCCCACTGCCTCAGGAAAGTAACTAACATAATCAAGGACCCCTCCCACCCTCTTGTATTGGGCAGAAGATACAAAAGTCTGAGAATACGTACCACCAGGCTCAAGGACAGCTTCTATCTTGCCATTATCCCCCTTTCCATCAAGCAGAAGATACAAAAGTCTGAGAACACGTACCACCAGGCTCAAGGACAGCTTCTAATCCACCTTTGTAAGGCTCTTGAATGGACCTCTCATACACTAAAGATGAACTCTTGATCTCTCAATTTACCTCGCTGTGGCCCTTGCACCTTATTTGTCTACCTGCACTGCACTTTCTCTGTAGCTACAAAACTATATTCTGTATTCTGCTTTTTTTTTAACCACTTCAATGTACTTATGTATGGAATGATCTGTCTGAATGGCGTGCAAACAAAAGCTATTCACTGTATCTCAGTACATGTGACAATAATACCAACAAATGTATTCTATCTCATACAGATTCCCTCCTGACTCTCCCACACCATAGGGGCAATCTACAAAGGCTAGTTACCAACCTGTACATCTTTGAGATGTGAGAGGAAACTGGAGTGACCAGGAGAAACCTGCCAGGTCCACACAGATGGCATCAGAGGTCAGGATTGAACAGTAGTCTCTGGAGCTGTGAGGCAGCAGCAGGCACTGCTTTACCACTGTGCCGACCTATGGGGACTGAGCTAAGAGAGCAGATCTAACTGGATCACTCCACCAAAGAGCTAGCACAGACTCAATGGGATGAATGGACTCCTTCTGTGCTATTTCATCCCCCTAACTGCCTTGAATCTTTAAAATTGTCTGTTTGAGGCCTGTGGCAGTCCAGTCTTTGGGATTCAAGGCAGAGATGGATAGAATTTTAGATATTAATGGAATAAGGGGATATGGAGTTACTGCAAGAAAGTAGCACGGAGGTAAGCTTCAACAACACTCAAGAAGCTCAGTACCAAACGGGACGTAGCAGCCTGCTTGATAGGCACTCCATCTACAACCATTCATTTCAGATCGGCAGTCAAGAATCAGCCAATCGGATAACGAAGAATGTACTTTATTTATCATTCATCAGAAGCCCAACTTTTCCTCATAAGACAACCTGCCCGTTCCAGGTATCAATCTCAGCTTTCAATAAGGGAAAGGTAGTCCAATAGAGGTGTTTAAAATTATAAATAATTTTAAACTAAAGATGTGGCAATATTTTAGGAGACACAAAACGTAAGGAGTATAAATAGATCGTCATTAATAAATCCAGTAGGAGATCCTGAGAGAGAAGAGACGATGGGGAATCATTCCCACAGGGAATGGTCGAGGCAAATAACAGAGGTACTATCGAAGGGAAGTTGTATAAACTCATGAGGGAGGAAGGAGAAAATTGATGCAGAGGGAGAGGCGCTGCCTCAAGGAGGCAACATCCATCGTCAAGGATCCCCACCATCCGGGCCGTGCCATCCTCTCGCAGCTACCATCAGGCAGGAGGTACAGAAGCCTGAAGTCCCACACCACCAGCTACTTCCCTTCAACCATTCGGTTCTTGCACCAACCAGCACAACCCTAATCATTGGAGCTGAGCAACACTTTGACTATTTTGATCACTTTGCACTAAAATGGACTTTTTTGTTCTTATTCTGTTCTTTCTTGTAAAAATTATGTTTAATTTATGTCTTTCTTGTGAATGCTGCTTATCTAATGCCATGTGCCTGTGATGCTGCTGCAAGTAAGTTTTTCATTGCACCTGTGCACACATGGACTTGTGCATGCGACAATAAACTCAACTTTGACTTTGATGAAGACATGGTTTCCATGAGCGGGAAGGGACATATCTACAAGAGGCCAGTCATTTAAAACTGAGGTGCATCAAAATTTCTTTTCACAGAGGATAATGAATCTCTGGAATTATCTGCCCCGCCAAATGAGAGTGTTTGTGCATGAAATGCAAAAGGTTGGTTTGCAGGTACAGCAGAATATCAAGGAGGAAAATGGAATGTTGGCTTTCAGTGCTAGAGGGATTGTATTTAAGAGCAGGGAGGTTATGCTGCAAATGTACAGGGTACTGGTGAGGTCACACCTGGAGTACTGCGCGCAGTTCTGGTCTCCTTACTTGAGGAAAGATATACTGGCTTTGGAGGCGGTGCAGAGGAGGTTCACCAGGTTGATTCTGGAGATGAGGGGGTTAGCCTATGAGGAGAGATTGGGTCGCCTGGGACTATACTCGCTGGAATTCAGAAGAATGAAAGGGGATCTTATGGAAACATATAAAATTATGAAAGTGATAGATAAGACAGAGCTGGGAAAGTTATTTCCACTGGTAGGTGAGACTGGAACTACAGGACATAGGATTCTGGGAGTAGATTTAGGACAGAGATGAGCAGGAACTGCTTTTCCCAGGGAGTAGTGAATCTGTGGAATTCTCTGCCCAGGGAAGCAGTAAAGGCTACCTCACTAAATATATTTAATACACAGTTGGATAGATTTTTGCACAGTAGGAAAATTAAGCATTCGGGGGAAAAGGCAGCTAGGTGGATCTGAGTCCACGGCCAGATCAGCCATGATCTTTTCGAATGGCAGAGTAGGCTCGATGGGCCAGATGGCCTCCTCCTGCTCCTGTTTCTTCTGTTCTTATGTTTCTACAGGTGGAAGTTGAACCATTAGAAGTATTTAAGGTGGAGTTGGATAAATATTTGATAGATCGAGGAATAGAGGGGTTGAGGCCACCATAGAACAGCCATGATCATACTGAGAGGCGGGGTTGGCTTGAAGGGGTTGATGTCCACTCCTGCTTGTAACTTCTTGTATTCTTGTGTTAATGCGGCACTTTTGGGATCTCGCAAAGCACTTTACAACCAGTACTCTTTGTGTGAAGTTGGCAGGAGTTGTGAAGCATTCTCATGGACCAGGTGGGAAGAATGGCCTCTCTCTGTGCTGTTGGTACTATTTAATTCCAGATACTCGCCACTTCTTCACCTCCAAATTTCCAAAACACTGACAAATCCCATTGTGAAGGAAGATCAGCTTGAAGAGAGCACAAGAAAAGGCATAAGAAAGAAGGTAGCGATTGAGAAGTTTATCTTAACACCGCTTAGTTCTGCTTGCCATCTTTTAACCATGTTTACCTTCTGAGGCCCTGTTCCGCAGAGTGAAATCTCACGCTGGGCGTTTGTCTAGTGTCAACAGTTTTGCCTTGAGGGCTGGGTGCCCAGTGTAGAGACAGCACAGTGGGAAAGGTGAAGCCAACTGCCCTTGTACCGCCCCCATAACAGTAGGTTGTAAGGCAGCCTTGGCAGAGGCTGATGAGAAAGTCACATTGCAAGCCTGCACACAGCAGGGGGACAGTGGATACTGCAAAGAGGAGAGGTAACTTAAATACTGGGAAAAAGAACCAAGAAGAAGGAAAGACTTAAGTTTTATAAAAGAAAAATATTTTGGTCTGGTCAGAACAGCAGGAATATTGATAGTGAATTCTTTGCACAATGGGATGAGGTCACTGTAGTTGTTCTGTACGTAAGGTTCATCTTAACACAGAACATTGAGATCAACACAGTTCCCCAAGCCTTCAAGAACTCTCTGTCTCGTCTGCTTCAATGGATAATGATCCCAAACCCACTTTATGTTTCTTTACTGATTGCTTTTGCTGTCACCTGTTTTTGTCATCAAAAACCTCTCCCACCTTCCATCCTATCACAGGACTTCCCTTCCCCACTTTCTGATGAACTCTGTTCTTACTTTGAAGAGATGACGATGAGGCCAGGGGATCTGAAGCTGTCAAACTGGTGGAGGGCATGCCAGGTGTCCCGGATATAGGTGGGACGGGACTGGACAAGGGGAGACAATAAGGATCTGTTCTTGCTTACAAAGGGTTAAATTAACCTTTGAACAACCCGGGTGAAAGATCAGCGACCCAAAATGTTATGATAACTGAATATCATGGTTGCTGGAAAACTAAAAGCACAAAGTGGTGGAGATACTCAACAGGTCAGGCAGCATCTACAGAGAGAGAAACAGATGCAAAATTTCAGGACAATGACCTTTCATCAAAATCAAAACCATTAACTTTCTAATTCAAGAGCAAAATACTGCAGATGCTAGAAATCTGAAATAAAAACAGAAAATGCTGGAGATACTCAGCAGGTCAGGCAGCATCTGTGGAGAGAGAAACAATGCTAACGTTTCACCTGGAATATTAACTCTTTCTCTCGCCACAAGTTATCTGATTAGGTTGGACTTGGCTTTAGTGGATTCTGCCAACAGCTGACTGCTATGTTCCCGAGAAGAGTCATTTGGTAGTCTAACATTTAGAGCTAGGTCATTCACAAGTACAGTTGGGAAACATTTCTATACAGAAAGGATGGGAAAATTTGGAACTATCTTCCATAATAGCAACTGATGACAGATCAATTGTTAACCTTAAATTAGAATTTGCTGGTTTTTGTTAAGCAAAAACATTGAGGGTTATGTGTCAAGGATGGATTTAGAATACAGGTAACTCAGGATTTCACTGAATCCCAGTATAGGGCTGAGGTACTGAATTGTTTCCCTTGTTCCTATTGGCCCAAGTTGCTTTCATGTGTTCCACCATTAATGTGACCGTAACCAGTGTGAATCAGAAACTGTGGACTCCAAGCAGTCACTTGCAACACATTGAGTCAAATAGCTCATTGATGTTGTTTTACCTGTGTCATGTGACTTAACTTCAGAACCTTTGGTTTCCACCGGGGGTTTCATTTTGTTCCTCCTCATTGCTAAGCTCTCCCAGCATCCTTTGTGATACAGAAAGCTCTCTATTAAAT
This sequence comes from Pristis pectinata, assembly GCF_009764475.1. NCBI lineage: Eukaryota > Metazoa > Chordata > Chondrichthyes > Rhinopristiformes > Pristidae > Pristis > Pristis pectinata. The sequence continues at coordinate 6,617,705 of NC_067405.1, read as the reverse complement.
CTGCAGGGTGCATGGTTTTATCAGAGGCCTTCCACTGAAGTAATATTGGGGAGCTCTACCTTCAAGATCTTACCTGGTCCTGGGATCATTCAGCACTTTCCTTTAAATGATGACTGTCACAAAGATACGATCATAGAACATAGAACAGTACAGCACAGGAACAGGCCCTTCAGCCCACAATATTGTGCCAAACTAATTAAGCCAATGACTTCTAATCCCTTCTGTCTGCACACAGTCCATATCCTTCCATTCTCTGTATATCCATGTGCCTGTCTATGAGTCTCTTAAACGCCTCTATCATATCTGCTTCCACCACCACCCTTGGCAGCACATTCCAGGCACCCACAACTCTCTGTGTAAAAAAAACTTACCCCGCACATCTCCTTTGAACTTACCCCCCTCACTTTAAATGCATGGCCTCTAGTATTAGACATTTCGAACCTGGGAAAAAGATACTGGCTGTAACTCGATCTATGCCTCTTATACTTTTATAAACTTCTATCAGTTCTCCCCTCTGCTTCTGACACTCCAGAGAAAACAACCCTAGTTTGTCCAACCTCTCCTTATAGCACATGCCCTCTAATCCAGGCAGCATCCTGGTAAACCTCTTCTGCACCCTCTCCGTACCCTTCACATCCTTCCTATCATCTTGGGGAAATTAATCAAATACTCTGGAATATTATCTTTTGAGATTTGGTGATCTGTGTCTCAAAACAGGTGAGGAGAGAGTTTGTCCTCTTCCAGGAATGTTGATGAGCAGTTTGCATGGGCCAACTTCTTGAGCCATAAATAGTGCAAACCATACTAAAGTCTTTAAATGTCCCTGAGTTCTGGGAGCATCAACCTGGATTATGGAGTGGGACTTGGGGTATTGTATTCATAATCCAGGCTGATGCTCCCAGTGAGTCACTGAGAGAGGGCCACACAATCAGAAGTGGTGTCTTGCAGTGGACAAGTTGGGTGGATGTGCAAGATAAGGTAAGATATTTGTTTATTAGTCACATGTACAACAAAACACACAGTGAAATGCATCTTTTTGCGTAGAGTGTTCTGGGGGCAGCCAGCATGTATCGCCACACTTCCGGCGTCGCCATAGCATGCCCACAACTTCCTAACCTGTACGTCTTTGGAATGTGAGAGGAAACCGGAGCACCCGGAGGAAACCCACGCAGACATGGGGAGAGTGTACAAACTCCTCACAGATGGTGGCGGGAATTGAACCTGGGTCGCAGGCGCTGTAATAGCATCGCACGAACCGCTACACTACTATGCCACCTCTCAATGCACTGCTTCAAAGAAAAACGGAGGACTTGTCCCCGATGTCCTGGCCAAAATTTGTGCCTCAGTCAACATTTTCAGTGGAAATTATCCGATCGTTATCACAACGTCCTTTAAGGGAACTTGTTGTGTGCAGATTGGTTGCTGCATTTCCTAAGTTGCAAAACACACAGTATTTCAAAAGCAAAGCACTTTCTTCACTGGGTCATGAAGTGTAAGCAAGTCTTTCATCCAAACAGTGTATATGATCCTTTACATTCACTTGAAGGAACGGGTTGATCTGTATATCTGTGCCATTGCTGAGAGGGTCTATTTTTATGTCCACATCATTGTTTGGCTCTGACGCTGCCTCAGCATCTGTACCCTGACGACTCCAACAGACTGCTGGCCCACCTCCCTAATTCTGTTCTCCTTAAACTTGAAGGCAGCCAATACCCTGTTGCTTGCTCGAGCCATCCATCACCCTAGAACTTGCTGGTGTACATTGGCTCATGATTAAGTGATGACTCAATTTTAAAGTGCTCTTTCTCTTCAAATGCCTGCCCTGCCTTACTCCTCTGTGCCTCTGTAATCTCTCAAATTCTAAATTTCAATACTCTCATCTTTATTTTACCATCCCTTCACAATCTCAAACCCTCTCTCTCTGAAGTCTATTCCAAACCCACACCTTCCATGTGCTCCAGAAGATATAGAAGCAGAATTAGGCCATTCGGCCCATCGATTTCTCCAATTTCTCATTTCTTTTTCTTTTTTCCCTTTTCCTTGGAGCAGACTCGATGGGCCGAATGGCCTACTTCTACTCCCTTGTCTTGTGATCTTGTGATTCTGCTCCGCCATTCAATCATGGCTGATTTTTTTCTACCCCATTCTCCCACCTTCTCCCTGTAACCTTTAACCCCTTTACCAATCGAGAACCTGTCAATCTCTGCGTCAGCCCAATGACTTGGCCCCCAAAGCCCTCTATGGCAACAAATTCCATAGATTCACCACCCACTAGCTGAAGAAATTCCAAATCATCTCATTTTTAAAGGGATGTCCCTTTATTCTGAGGCTCCTCTAATTCAGGCACAAATTTCCATCAGTTGCCACACCACCAGGTTCGAGAACAGCTACATTCCTCCAACCATCAGGGTTCTTGAACCGACCTGCACAACCCTAACGCCACCTCAGCAACAGAACACTAAGGACCACCTTTTGCGTTACCATGGACTTGCCTCTGTATTTTTTTTGCACTAATGTCTTGTTTTTGCACGGTCTCAGAATCAGAATCAGGTTTAATATCACTGACATATGTCGTGAAATTTGTTGTTTTGTGGCAGCAGTACAGTGCAAAGACATAAAAATTACTGTAAGTTACAAAAATAAGTAACTAGTGCAAAAGAGGAATAACGAGGTAGTGCTCATGGGTTCATGGACCGTTCAGAAATCTGATGGCGGAGGGGAAGAAGCTGTTCCTGAAACATTGAGTGTGGGTCTTCAGGTTCCTGTACCTCCTCCCTGATGGTAGTAACGAGAACATAGAACATAGAACAGTACAGCACAGAACAGGCCCTTCGGCCCACAATGTTGTGCCAACATAGCTATTCCCTCCTACCTACAGAACGCCCATATCCCTACATTTTCCTCTCATTCATGTGCCCATCCAAGCCCCTCTTAAAAGCCCCCAATGAGTTTGCCTCCACCACCCTATCAGGCAACACATTCCAGGCATCCACCACACTCTGAGTAAAACACTTACCCCTCACATCTCTTCTGAACCTATCCCCTCTCACCTTAAATGCATGCCCTCTGGTATTGGATCGCTCAATAATGGGAAAAAGATATTGCTTGTCCACCCTATCTATGCCCCTCATAATTTTATACACTAGAGAAGAGGGCATATCCCAGATGGTGAGGGTCCTTAATGATAGAACCAGTGACTCTACTTCGCTAGGAGTTTGAGGAGATTTGGTACGTCACCAAAGACTCTTGCAAATTTCTACAGATGTACGGTGGAGAGCATTCTAACTGGTTGCATCACCGCCTGGTATGGATGCTCCAATGCACAGGATCGCAAGAGGCTGCAGAGGGTTGTAGACTCAGCCAGCTCCATCACGGACACAACTCTACCCACCATCGAGGATATCTTCAAGAAGGAGGCATCTATCAGTGGCACGGTAGCGTAGCGGTTAGCACAACGCTATTACAGTGCCAGTGATCAGGGTTTGATTCCCGTCACTGTCTGTAAAGAGTCTGTACGTTCTCCTGTGTCTGCGTGGGTTTCCTCCGGGTGCTCCAGTTTCCTCCCACATTCTCAAAAGAAAGACATACGGGTAGGTTAATTTCGGGTTCAAAATGGGCGGCGGGGACTCGTTGGGCCGAAAGGGCCTGTTACCACGCTGTAAATAAAAAAAAAATTAAGGACCCTCACCATCTGGGATACGCCCTCTTCTCATTACTACCAACTGGGAGGAGGTACAGGAGCCTGAAGACCCACACTCAATGACTCAGGGACAGCTTCTTCCCCTCCGCCATCAGATTTCTGAATGCTCCATGAACCCATGAACACTACCTCATCATTCCATTTTTTTGCACTATTTATTTACTTTTAAAATTTATAGATTTTATGTCTTGCACTGTACTGCTGCCGCAAAACAACACATTTCATGTCATTTGTCAGTGATAATAAATCTGATTCTGATTCTGGTTCTGAAAAGAGGGAATGACCAGGATGGAAGGCATCCTTGATTATGTTGTCTGCTTTCCTGGATAAATGTGAGGTGTTGCACCTTGGCAGGACTAATGTCAAGAGGCAGTGCACTCTTAAGGGCAAGATCCTTAACAGTGTTGAAGAGCAGAGGGACCTTGGGGTGCAAGTCCATGGTTCACTGAAAGTGGCTACACAGGTAGATTGGGTGGTTAAGAAGGCTTATGGAATGCTTGCATTTATTAATTGTGGTATTGAGTACAGGAGTCAAGAAGTTATGATGCATCTCTATAGAACTCTGGTTAGGCTGCATTTAGAGTGTTACGTGCAGTTCTGGTCACCTCATTATAGGAAGGATGTCAAGGCTTTAGAGACGGTGCAGAGAAGGTTTACTAGGATCCTGCCTGGATTAGAGGGCATGTGCTATCAGAAGAGGCTGGACAAACGGGTTCTTTTCTCTGGAGCGGCGGAGGCTGAGGGATGACCTGTTGGAAGTACATAAAATTATGAGGGGCATAGATAGGGTGGACAAGCAATATCTTTTTCCCATTATTGAGTGATCCAATAGCAGAGGGCTTGCATTTAGGGTGAGAGGGGGTAGGTTCAGAAGAGACGTGAGGAGTAAGTTTTTTTACTGAGAGAGTGGTGGATGCCTGGAATGCACTGCCTTATAAGGTGGTGGAGGCAAATTGATTGGTGGCTTTTTGAGGGTCTTAGATGGTCACATGAATGAGAGGAAAATAGAGGGATATGGGCATTCTGTAGGCAGGAGGGATTAGCTATGTCAGCACAACATTGTGGGCCGAAGGGCCTGTTCTGTGCTGTACTGTTCTATAGCCCTGAGGCAGCAGGAAGTATAGATAGAGTCAATGGACATTTCTCCAGTAGCTCTCCCTCCTGCTGGTGACAACCCGGACAGTCATTCTGTGTGGTGTCTTCAACTACGTCATTGATCCAGCAAACTCAATAGCAAGTCCAAAGTCCTGACTGGCATGGTAAAAGATTCAATGCTGTGACGTGTGTTCAGCTGCGCTGCAGATGCAGCACCGTTGCAATACACTTGTCTAAGATTCTGAAGAAGGGTCCTGACCCGATACGTTGACCACCTGCTTTTCTCCACGGATGCTGCCTGGCCTGCTGAGTTCCTCCAGCATCATCGTGTTTTTCATCTAGATTCCAGCATCTGCAGTCCTTTGTTTCTCTGGTCTAAGATTCTGCATTCTTTCCAAGAGATGGTGCTCCTTCTATCCTGTCTCTTCACTCCCAAGAGACCTCTTGTTCACCTTGATTGAACAGGGTGTTGCTGAGGCCACACCTGGAGTTCCTATTAGATGGAGCATTGCGCACCACTGCCCTTGTAGGACACTTTATCTGGAAGAGCACCTTTGATTGCCAATCAATCAGTTAGTGGTCTGTACAAAATCAGAGACAGTGGATGTGGTGGGATGGTTCCCCAGCACACACTGAAAATGCTTTGGCAGAACACCTCATCACCAAAGCATTCAAACAAGCACTGGGATCTTCTCGGTTGGTGGTGAGAACCAGCCTCATCATACAGTGACTTGTGACAGCTGCTTTGCGCATGAAACCGTTGTCGATCTCATTGCAGAATGCACCTTCGCCAGGAAGATCTGGGAGACAATGAAAGGGTATTTGTCAAGGTTCATTCTGAGCAGTTGTGTAATTCAACTCTGCAAGGTTGTTCTGGAGACACACACTGAGACAAAATGTCAACTGCCAGAACATTATAACACATGAACAGGCCCTTCACCCCGTGATGTTGTGTCAAACTAATTCAGCTAATGACACCTAATCCTGCCTGCCTGTACATGGTCCATATCTACACGGTAGCGTAGCGCTTAGCATAACGCTATTACAGCGCTAGAGACACGGGTTCAATTCCAGCCGCTGTCTGTAAGGAGTTTGTATGTTCTCCCCATGTCTGCTTGGGTTTCCCCTGGGTGCTCCGGTTTCCTCCCACATTCCAAAGACGTACAGGTTAGGAAGTTGTGAGCATGCTATGGTGGCGCCGGAAACATTGCAACACTTGCGGGCTGCCCCCAGAACACTCTACGTAAAAGATGCATTTCACTGTGTGTTTTGATATACATGTGACTGATAAAGATATCTTGTCTTATATTGACATGCCTACTAAGAGCCTCTTAAACACTTCTATCGTATCTGCCTCCACACCACCCCTGGCAGCGCATTCCAGGTACCCACCACTCTCTGTGTAAAAAACCTGCCCCACACACCTCTTTTGAACTTACCCCCTCTCACCTTAAATGCATGCCTATTAGACATTTTGGCCCTGGGAAAAAGATACCAGCTGTCTACTCTATCTATGCCTCTCATAATTTCATAAACTTCTATCAATTCTTCCCTCAAGTCTCCACCGCTCCAGAGAAAACAACCCCAATTTGTCCATTCGCTGAGAAACTGCTGAGAAACTATTAACACAGTCAAAGGTGCTTTCTGGGTTGCCTGAAACTCACTGGTACTGCAGGGTAGAGTGTTGCAAACCAGATGCTCCAAGGTCCAGCACTTAAGGCTGAGGCACGTGCTGAAGCTGGGCTCAGCCACTGCAAGAGCTCTATGGGAACGGGCCATCTAGGTCCCTCATGCCATTGTGTCCTAATTGGTTGAACCTTGTGTTGAAATCCCATGAACTGTTTGCTTTAGGGTTTTAAATGAATGATAACTGATGACATGATAATATTAAGTAACAAGAATAACATGTTATGAAAATGTTAACTTGAACATTCTGTATTGCATGTTTGAATGGTCTGTGAATAAAGTATGTTTTGAGATAGAGTCATAGAGTTATACAGCATGGAAACAGACCCTTTGGCCCAACTCGTCGGTCCTGAGCAAGATGTTTATTCAAGCTAGTCCCATTTGCCAGTGTTTGGACCATATCCCCCTAAACCCTCCCTATCCCCGTCTTTTAAACGTTGTCATTGTACTTGCCTCTGCAGCTTCCTTTGGCAGCTCGTTCCATATACCCCCCACTCTCTCTGTGAAAAAATTGCCCCTCAGGTCCTCTTTGAACCAATGTTGGAACTTCCAGTCCAGGAACACCTTGCGTTCATAGAACTAAACAGCATGGAACGAGGCCCTTCGGCCTAACTCATCCATCCCGACCAAGGTGCCTACTGGACCAAGTCCTGTTTTGCTATTGGTATTGATATTGGTTTATTATTCTCACTTGTACCGAGGTACAGTGAAAAACTTGTCTTGCATACTGATTGTACAAGTCAATTCATTACACAGTGCAGTTCCATTGAGTTAGTACAGAGTGCATGTTACTATCATCAGGGAGGAGGTACAGGAGCCTGAAGACCCACACTCAACATTTCAGGAACAGCTTCTTCCCCTCCGCCACCAGATTTCTGAACGGTCCATGAACCCATGAACACTACCTCGTTATTCCTCTTTTGCACTATTTATTTATTTTTGTAACACAGTAATTTTTATGTCTTGCACTGTACTGCTACCGCAAAACAACGCATTTCACGACATATATCAGTGACAATAAACCTGATTCTGATTCTTTAACAGCTGGACTACCATAAACAGTGTAGTTTAAACAGTTTCCCATAAATCCTGTAGATTAGCTCTACTGTGGTGGGAAATTTCTTAGAGGTAGGAATGCAAAGCTCTCTTTCCATCACATCTCACAGGCAAACAGTTACCTCTTAGCCAACATGAGCCACAGCATGTGGACTATCCTAATATTGACTGTAATTGGCTAATGTGAAGAGAATCTTGTCCTCATTGCCAAGTAGATTCAGGGCTGGTTTGATGAAATTGACAAGGAGCTCCAGGATAATAATTAAGTGATGGAGTACAGGAGTTGGGAAGTCATGTTACAGCTGTACAAGACGTTGGTGAGACCGCACTTGGGATATTGTGTGCAGTTCTGGTCACCATGCTATAGGAAGGATGTCATTAAGCAGGAAGCCGTGCAAAGAAGATTCACAAGGATGTTGCCAGGACTGGAGGGCTTGAGCATAAGAAGAGACTGGATAGGCTGGAACTGTTTCTCCTGGAGCAAAGGAGGTTGAGGGGTTACCTTATAGACGTTTATAAAATCCTGAAGTGCATAGATAGGGTGGATATTCACAGTCTTTTTTCCAGGGTAGAGGGGTCTAAAACTAGAGGGCATAGGTTTAAAGTGAGAGGGGAAAGTTCTGAGGGGCAACTTTTTCACACAGAGGGTGGTGGGTATAGGGAAGCAGATGTCAGAGGTGGGTCTAATTGCAGCGTTTGAAAGACACTTGGACAGGTACATGGATAGGAAAGGTTTAGAGGGATATGGATCAAACACAGGCAAATAAGCTCACCAGTGCCTCTACTTCCTCAGGAGGCTAAAGAAATTCAGTTTGTCCCATTTGACACTCACCAACTTTTATCGATGCACCATAGAAAGCATCCTATCTGGGTGCATCACGGCTTGGTATGGCAACTGCTCTGCCCAGGACCGCAAGAAACTGCAGAGAGTTGTGGACACAGCCCAACGCATCACGGACACCAGCTTCCCCTCCTTGTCTTTGCCTCTCACTGTCTTGGTGAAGCAGCCAGCATAATCAAAGACCCCACTCACCTGGGTCATTCTCTCTTCTCTCCTCTTCCATCAGGTAGATGAGACAGGAGCCTGAGGGCACGTACCACCAGGCTCAAGGACAGCTTCTATCCCACTGTGATAAGTCTATTGAACGGTTCCCTTATACAATGAGATGGACTCTGACCTCACGATCTACCTTGTTGTGACCTTGCACCTTATTGCACTGCACTTTCTCTGTAGCTGTGACACTTTACTCTGTACTGTTATTGTTTTTACCTGTACTACCTCAATGCACTCTGTACTAACCCAATGGAACTGCACTGTGCAATGAATTGACCTGTACGTACGGTATGCAAGACATGTTTTTCACTGTACCTCTGTACAAATGACAATAATAAACCAATACCAATACCAAAATAGGACTTGCTCCAGTAGGCATCTTGGTCGGGATGGATGAGTTAGGCTGAAGGGCCTCGTTCCATGCTGTTTAACTCTATGAACGCAAGGTGTTCCTGGACTGGAAGTTCCAATATGGCTCAAAAGAAACAGCTCTCCAGGGACCTGAGGCCTGAGGTCCAGGGGAGAGACCATACCCTTTAGCTCTATCAATTCCAGCAGGGAACACCTGCTGGAATTGATCGAATATAGAACTCACCCTGCATGTGATAGAACTCACCCTGCCATTTGAGAGGCAGAAGCTAAAATCAGACGTATCGGTATTACAGTTGAGTAAAGATGCATGAGAGAGGAGCTGGCCAAAGTTGATGGGAAGGGGACCCCAGCAGGGATGACGGTAGATCAGCAATGGCAGGAGTTTCTGGGAGTAATTCGGAAGACACAGGATCAGTTCATCCCAAAGAAGAAGCAGCATTCTAAAGGGAGGATGAGGCAACCATGGCTGACAAGGGAAGTCAAAGACAGCGTAAAAGCAAAAGAAACAGCAAACAATGTTGCAAAAACTAGCGGGAAGTTAGAGGATTGGGTAACTTTTGAAAACCAACAGAAGGCAACTAAAAAAGCAAAAAGGGGAGAAAAGATGAAATATGAAGTTAAGCTAGCCAATTATATAAAAGAGGGTGCCAAAAGTTTTTTCAGATACAGTATATTCAATTCCCGCTGCTGCCTGTAAGGAGTTTGTACATTCTCCCCGTGTCTGCATGGGTTTCCTCCGGGTGCTCCAGTTTCCTCCCACGTTCCAAAGACGTACAGGTTAGGAGCTGTGGGCATGCTATGTTGGCGCCAGAAGCGTGGCGACACTTGTGGGCTGCCCCCAGCACATTCTCAGTAACGCAAAAAGACGTATTTCACTGTGTGTTTCGATGTACATGCGACTAATAAATAAATATCTTATCTTGTCTTATCTTAAGAGTGGACATTGGACCACTGGAAAATGACGCTGGAAAGGTAGTAATGAGGAACAAGGAAATGGCGGATGAACTGAATAAGTATTTTGAGTCAGTCCTCACTGTGGAAGACACCAGCAACATGCCAGAAATTCGAGAGAGTCAGGAGTGTAGTCGCTATTACTAAGGAGAAGGTGCTTGGGAAGCTGAAAGGTCTGAAGGTAGATAAGTCACCTTAACCGGATGGACTACACCCCAGGGGTCTGAAAGAGGTAGCTGAAGAGATTGTGGAGGCACTAGTAGTGATCTTTCAAGAATCACTAGAGTCAGGAATGGTTCCAGAGGACTGGAAAATCGCAAATGTCACTCACTCTTGAAGAAGGGAAGGAGGCAAAAGACAGGAAATTATAGGCCAGTTAGCCTGACTTCAGTGGTTGGTAAGATGTTAGAGTCCATTATTAAGGATGAGGTTTCAGGGTACTTGGAAGCTCATGATAAAATAGGCTGAAGTCAGCATGGCTTTCTCAAGGGGAAATCTTGCCTGACAAATTTGTTGGAATTCTTGGAGGAAGTAACAGGCAGGATAGACAAAGGAGAGTCAGTGGATGTTGTTTACTTGGATTTTCAAAAGGCCTTTGACAAGATGCTGCACATGAGGCTGCTAAACAAGATAGGAGCCCATGGTATTACAGGAAAACTACCAGCATGGATAGAAGATTGGCTGACTGGCAGAAGGCAAAGAGTGGGAATAAAGGGGGCCTTTTCTGGTTGGCTGCCGGTGACTAGTGGTGTTCCGCAGGGGTCGGTGTTGGGTACTTTTCACGTTATGTGTTAATGATCTAGATGACGGAATTGATGACTTTGTGGCCAAGTTTGCGAATGATACAAAGATAGGTGGAGGGGCAGGTCGTGTTGAGGAAGCAGGGAGTCTGCAGAAGGACTTGGACAGGTTGGGAGAATGGGCAAAGAAGTGGCAGATGGAGTACAGTGTAGGGAAGTGTACAGTCATGCACTTTGGTCGAAGGAATAAAGGCGCAGACTATTTTCTAAACGGGGAGGGAATTCAGAAATCAGAGGTGCAAAGGGACTTGGGAGTCCTAGTGCAGGATTCCCTAAAGGTTAACTTGCAGGTTGTGTCGGTAGTAAGAAAGGCAAATGCAATGTCAGCATTCATTTCGAGAGGAATAGAATCTAAAAGCAAGGGTGTAATGCTGAGGCTTTATAAGGCATTGGTCAGACTGTATTTGGAGTATTGTGAGCAGTTTTGGGCCCCATATCTAAGGAAGGATGTGCTGGCATTGGAGAGGGTCCAGAGGTTGTTTTCGAGAATGATCCTGGGTATGAAAGGGTTAATGTATGAGGCGCATTTGATGGTTCTGGGCCTGTACTCACTGGAGTTCAGAAGGATGAGGGGGGAATCTCACTGAAACCTACTAAATACTGAAGGGCCTGGATAGAGTGGACGTGGAGAGGATGTTTCCAATAGTGGGAGAGTCTAGGACCAGAGGGCACAACCTCAGAATAGAAGGACATCCCTTCAGATGAGGAGGAATTCCTTTAGCCAGAGGATGGTGAATCTGTGGAATTCATTGCCACAGGCGGCTGTGGAGGCCAAGTCATTGTGTATATTTAAAGTGGAGGTTGATAGGTTCTTGATTAGTAAGGATGTAAAAGGTTACGGGGAGAAGGCAGGAGAATGGGATTGAGAGGGAAAAATAAATCAGCCATGATTGAATGATGGAACAGACTAGCTGGGCTGAATGGCCTAATTCTGCTCTTATGTCTTATGGTTTTATGGAAGGAACACCTCGAAGATCTCCTCAGCTGTGACCCTGACCTTGGTGTGATCGTCCATGATGTGACCTCCCAAAAGATTGAAAAGGCCAAATGAAAAGCAAATCAGAATCAGAATCAGGTCATCATCACTAACTTAGAGGATGTGAAATTTGTTGCTTTGTGGCAGCAGTACAGTGCAAAGACATAAAATTACTATATTACAAAACTAAACAAATAGTTCAATTAAAAAAAAAGTAACAAAATGAAAAACACAAGGATGCTGGAGGAACTCAGCAGGACAGGCAGCATCCGTGGAGAAAAGCAGGCGGTCAACGTTTCGGGTCAGGACCCTTCTTCAGGACTGAAGATAGGAAAAGGGGAAGCCCAATATATAGGAGGGAAAAGCAGAGCAGTGATAGGTGGACAAAAGAGGGGAGGCAGGGTGGGCACAAGGTGGTGATAGATAGATGCTGGATAGAGTCTCCCTGCCTCCCCTCTTTTGTCCACCTATCACTGCTCTGCTTTTCCCTCCTATATATTGGGCTTCCCCTTTTCCTATCTTCAGTCCTGAAGAAGGTTCCTGACCCGAAACGTTGACCGCCTGCTTTTCTCCACGGATGCTGCCTGGCCTGCTGAGTTCCTCCAGCGTCATCGTGTTTTGCATCTAGATTCCAGCATCTGTTACACTCCACTCCCTGGTCTGAACATTGCGGGTTCGCTTTGACTTTGCACAGTGGCGTAATACAACAGAAATGTAACGATGATAGGATCACAGAGATTTTCAACACAGGAGGCTTTCAACCATAATTGTTTCTCTAAAAATAACAAGGTAGTGTTCCTGGTTTCATGGACCATTCAGAAATCTGATGGTGGAGGGGAAGAAGCTGTTCCTGAATCATTATGTGGGTCTTCAGGCTCCTGTACCTCCTCCCTGGTGGTGGTAATGAGAAGACATGGACCAGTCCAAAAGACATGGACCCGGCATGAACCAGTTGGGCCAAAGGGCCTGTTTCTGTGCTGAATACCTCAAAGAGGGCATGTCCTGGATCCTTAGTGATGGATGCCACCTTCTTGAGGCACTGCCTCTTGAAGATGTCCTCGAAGGCGGGGGGGGGGCGGGGGGGGGGGGGGGGTGGGTGGGGGGAGGGGGGTTGTGCCCGTGATGGAGCTGGCTGAGTCTACAACCCACTGAAGCCTCTTGCAATCCTGTGCATTGGAGCCTCCATAACAGAGTCGTCTGTGAACCTTTGAGTTCCTCCAAGCTTCCAGAAATTACAAAACCTGAGTGGATATACATTCAGTGTTTCTGTAATGGTTGTGCTTTCCTTAGCGCGCGCACGCACGCGCACACACACACACACACACACACACACACACACACACACACACACACACACACACACACACACACACACACACACACACACACACACACACACAGCCCGTCTCTGGCTTCCTACCCCAGTGGTGAAAGGTATAATTCAAAACTCATCAAGAAGCGAAGAAAAAGTCAGTTTGTAATGACAGCCTTTTGCTTGCCAGGAATAACACCAAAGTCTCAAACTGTAATGAAGCACATGGTATTCAGGAAGATTCAGCAAAAAACCATGTTTAAGCTGCATTAGTGTCTGAGCTGGTTGCAAATTGGGATTTTTTACGTTTTCTGATGAAATCCCAGACTGGGCACAAATGACCAGACTCTTAAAGTGTGCAACTACTGCCCCCTGCTGCATCTCCAGAGAACACTGGGTCAGGGCTCCACTCCCTGGTCTGAACATTGCGGGTTCGCTTTGACTTTCCACAGTGGCGTAATACAACAGAAATGAAATGATGATAGAAATACAGAGACCTGCAACACAGGAGGCTTTCGACCGTAAGATGATGTGTAGCACTGATTGCATAGGTGGTGGAAATCTCAGCTCCATTATTGCAGGGTTTCCATAAGGCCATAAGATAAAGGAGAAGAATTAGGCTATTTGGCCCATCGAGTCTGCTCTGCCATTCGATGCATCATGGCTTGGTATGGCAACCACTCTGCCCAAGACGGCAAGAAACTGCAGAGAGTTGAGAACACAGCTCAGCACATCACGGAAACCAGCCTCCCCTCCATCGACTGTCTATACCTCTTGCTGCCTTGGTGAAGCAGTCAGCATAATTAAAGACCCCACCCACTCCGGACATTCTCTCTTCTCCCTCCTCCCATCGGGCAGAAGATACAGGAGCCTGAAAGCACGTACCACCAGGCTCAAGGACAGCTTCTATCCCGCTGTTATAAGACGATTGAACAGTTCCCTCATGTGATAAGATGGACTCTTGACCTCACTATCTACCTCATTATGGCTTTACACCTTATTGTCTGCCTGCACTGCACTTTCTCTGGAACTATAACACTTTATTCTGCATTCTGTTATTATTTTCCCTTGTACTACCTCAATGCACTGTTGTAATGAAATGATCTGTATGGATGGCATGCAAAACAAAAGTTTTTCACTGTACCTTGGTACATGTGACAATAATAAACCAATTTATCAGTTTACCCAATGACTTGGCCTCCACGGCCCTCTCTAGCAATGAATTCCACAGATTCACCACCCTCTGGCTGAAGAAGTTCCTCCTCATCTCAGTTTTAAAGGGACATCCCTTTATTCTAAGGCTGTGCCCTCAGATCCTAGACTCTCCTACTGATGGAAACATCCTCTCCACGTCCACTCTATCCAGGCCTTTTAGTATCCATTTCCCCCAGAGGATTTGGTTTCAAAAGGCATGCCGGTTGGTGAATTGGCTGCAGCAAGTTACCTCTAGTGTCGGTTAATGGCAAAACAAAGAATCAAAATGAGATTTTTTAAGATTAAGATTTCTTTATTAATCACATGTACATCAAAACACACAGTAAAATGCATCTTTGCATAGAGTGTTCTGGGGGGCAGGCTGCAAGTGTCGCCACGCTTCCGGTGCCAACATACACGCCCACAACTTCCTAACCCGTACATCTTTGGAATGTGGGAGGAAACCAGAGCACCCGGAGGAAACCCACGCGGACACGGGTAGAACGTACAAACTCCTTACAGACAGCGGCCGGATTTGAACCCGGGTCGCTGGCGCTGTAAAGCGTTACGCTAACCGCTACACTACCGTGCCTGTATGGGCACGTACAGTTTCATGGGTACAGGAAAATAACACCATATATGGACCTAATGTGTGGAATGTGCCATAGTGAGCATAAGTTTGAGTATAGGAATAATAAGCTGCCTGCTAATGTGGGAACACAGGCCTCTGATGGTGTGGGAATATCCAGCCCTCCACAGGGAGGAAGTCCCAGGATTTAGACCCAGCGACGATGAAGTAATGATGATACATGGGGCATAGAACAGCACAGGAACAGGCCCTTCAGCTCACCACGTCTGTGCTTACCATGATGTCGAATGAAACTAACCCCATCTGCCTGCACATGACCCATATCCCTCAATTCCCTGCATATTAAAATGCCTATTTGAAAGCCTCTGGAACACCACTGTCATATCTCCTTCCTCCACCACCACCCCTGGCAGCCTGTTCCAGGCACCCACCACTCTCTGTGTAAAACACTTGCCCCGCACATCTCCTTTAAGCTTTCCCCCCTCTCACCGTAAATGCATGCCCTCTAGTATTTCTACCCTGGGAAAAGGATTCTAGCTGTCTATCCGATCAATGCCTCTCATAATATCATATACATCTCCAGGAGACTGCAGATGCTGGAATCTGGAGCAACGAACAATCTGCCGGAGCAACTCAGCAGGTCGAGCAGCACCTGTCTTGTCCTTTCCCCCCCACAGATGCTGCTCGACCTGCTGAGTTCCTCCAGCAGATTGTGTGTCACTCCACGTACATCTCAAGGTCAGTGTGATGCACAGTTTGTAGGGGAGGCTGCACGTTTCCTTGTGCTTTCTGTCCTAATCAAGTTACTTTGCCTTGCATGTCTCGTTCACAAAAAGCAGGACAAATCAAATCTTGCTGATTATTTCCAATCAGTCTACACTCAAGCCTCAGCAAAGTGATGACAGTTGCCATTGACAGTGCTATCAAACGGCACTTACTCTACCCCACCAATCTACCTGTGCTTCCCTCATCTCCATGCATAGAAGGCAGTATTGTGTACAGTTTTGGACACCCGTATTAAGAAAGACATCATTAATCTGGAAGAAGTGCAAAGATGATTCACTATAGAATGCTGCCAGGACTCGAAGGCCTGAGTTACAGGGAGAGGTTGGGCAGGCTTGGACTTTGTTTATTGAAGTGTAGGTGACTGAGGGGTGACCTTATGGAGGTGGATAATATCACGAGGGGCATCGATAGGGGGAATGGGCTCAGTCTTCTTCCCAGGGAAAAGGAACAAAACACCAGAGGGCATAGGTTTCAGATGCGAGGGGAAAGATTTAAAAGGGACCTAAGGGGTAAAATCTTCACACAGAGGGTGGTGCGTATATGGAACGAGCTGCCAGAGGAAGTGGTTGAGGCAGGTACAATAACAACATTTAAAAGACACTTGGACAGGTACATGGATAGGAAAGGTTTAGAGGGATATGGGCCAAACATGGGCAAATGGGACTAGCTTAGATGGGCATCTTGGTTGGCATGGACGAGTTGGGCTGAAGGGCCTGTTCCTGCGCTGTACGACTCTACGATTCTATCCCACCTCTGCAGGTTGGGCTGGGAAAAGGGGACTGCCAGCAGGATATGGCCAAGTTAAGATGAGAATGAATGCAACAACTTGGGTTTTATAGTGAATGGACAGCAAGGCGCTCCAGAGGCTGTAGTGTAACAGCACTTGTGGCCATTGCATGTAACGCTGATCAAATTTCCTCTTGAGGACACGCTGTGAAACAAGGGAACCCTTTTCTTTTAAAGAAATATCTCCAGATCTGCCTACCCTTAACATCATTGTGAGTTCAACCTGAACCTCTCCAGGTTGGGTAAAACTGACCAAGACTCACGGTGCAGCACAATACATGCTCTATGTCCTATGTTCAATTTTCTTTAATAGCTTATCCTGCTTTCAAATACCAAACATCAACAAAGCAGATATTGTGGATATTATATAAAAGAATGTGAAGTTTGAAGTACAACTACTTAGATTAACAAACCACTGAAACTATCCCCTTTAATACATTACTGCATTTAATAAGATTAGGTAAGATTTCTTTATTAGTCACATGTACATCAAAACACACAGTGAAATACATCTTTTGCGTAGAGTGTTCTGGGGGCAGCCCGCAAGTGTCGCCATGCTTCCGCCGCCAACGTAGCATGCCCGAACCCGTACGTCTTTGGAATGTGGGAGGAAACCGGAGCACCCGGAGGAAACCCACGCAGACGTGGGGAGAACGTACAAGCTCCTTACAGACAGCGGCTGGAATTGAACCCAGGTCACTGGCGCTGTAATAGCGTTACGCTAACCAGTAACTCTCATTCATTCTGAACACAACTCACTCTGGCGGAAGGAGTTGAAGGAGTTCACTCCGTTTGTACAGGTGATCACTCTGGTCCATAGTTTATAATACTTTTTTATAATACAAAAATCACTACCACGGCAATTTGATTGACCCAAACCCTTCCCTTTTGATTGTACCATCTGTATCCATATCTGTTTATGAATTAACCGTCTTCTGGAGGGACTCAGAGGGTCGAGCAGCAACTGTGGGGGGGAAAGGAATTGTTGACATTCCCAAAACGTCCACCATTCCTTTCCTCCCGACAGATGCTGCTCAACCTGCTGAGTTCTTCCAACAGACTGTTTGTTGCTCTGGATTCCACCACCTGCAGTCTCCTCTGTCTCTATATCAAGAATTGCTCAATTAAAATAGTCTCATGTTGTTAATTTTCACACTAAAGTTGTTTTAAAAGAGAACAAGCTTATCTGCACCTTTAAAAATGCTTGGAATTGGAATTGGTTTTTATTATTGTCACATGTACTGAGGTACAGTGAAAAACTTGACTTGCATACCATTCATTTCATTACACAGTGCATCGAGGTAGGCAAGATAAAACAATAACAGAATGCAGAATAAAGTGCACCATCTACAGAGAAAGTATAGTGCAGGTAGACAATAAGACGCAAGGTCATAACAAGGTAGATTGTGAGGTCAAGAATCCATCTTATTGTACTAGGGAACCATTCAATAGTCTTATAACAGCGGGATAGAAGCTGTCCTTGAGCCTGGTGGTACGTGCTTTCAGGCTTTTGTATCTTCTGCCCTATGGGAGAGGAGAGAAGAGAGAATGTCTGGGGTGGGTGGGGTCTTTGATCATGCTGACTGGCTTACCGAGGCAGCGAGAAGTATAGACAGAGTCCATGGAGCATATGCTGGTGAACACTCAGCTGTCTGGTAACTTGAAAATTAAGTGGGTAGTCTCGCCACAAGAGCTCTGTAGAGAAAGCAAGTAAGTTAATTGTGTCCTTGGGTTAAACTTGTCTGTGCTTCTGTACGACTGACTCCTTTCACACTTATAATCAGTTTTAAAGGTTTCTTTTGAAAAGGGTCCCTTGGTTCCATATGGCATGCTGGGAAAGGAAATTTGGTCAACATCATGTGCAATGGCCGCAAATGCTTTTACAATGTGACCACTAGAGCTCCGTACTGTCCATACTGTATACCCTGAGTTAAATGCTTTCTGGCTGCAAGTCAGTAATGGTAGAATGTAGAACACAGAACACAGTACAGCACAGGAACACGATGTCTGTGCCAAACACGATGCCAAATTAAACTAAATCTCTTCTGCCTGCACATGATCCATATCCCTCCATTTCCTGCATATTCATGTGTTTATCTAAATGTCTCTTAAACATCACTTTCATATCTGCCTTCACCATCACCCCTGGCAGCCCATTCCAGGCACCCACCACCCTCTGTGAAAAAACCTGCCCTGCACATCTCCTTTAAGCTTTCTCTCTCTCACCTTAAATGCATGTCCTCTAGTATTGGACATTTCTACCCTTGGGAGGAAGATTCTGACTGTCTACCCTATCTATGCCTCTCATAGTTTTATAAACTTCTGTCAGGTCTTCCCTCAGCCTCCGATGCTCCAGAGAAAGACAACCTAAATTTGTGCAAACTCTTCTTATAGGTCATACCCTGGTAAATCCCTGGTAATTAGAGGCATCCTGGAAAATCCCTTCTGTACCCTCTCCAAAGCTTCTACATCCTTCCCGTAATGGTACAACCAGAATTGCACACAATACTCTAAGTGCAGCCTAACCAAAGTTTTATTTAGCTGCAATATGACTTCTTGACTCTTATACACAATGTCTTGACCAATGAAGGCAAGCATGCCAGACATCTTTACCACCCTATCTACTTGCATGGCCACTTTCAGAGAGCTATGGACTTGGAACCCAAGATCACTCTGTTAAAGGTGGTGCCATTAACTGTATACTTTCCTTTGCAACACCTCACACTTGCCCAGATTAAACTCCATCTGCCATTTCTCCGCCCATATCTGTAACTGATCTATCTTCCGCTGTATCCTTTGACAACTTCCTTCACTGTCCACAATCCACCAATCTTTGTGTCGTTTGCAAGCTTACGAACCCACCCATCAACATTTTCACCCAGGTCAACAGAGGTCCCAGCACTGACCCCTGTGGCACACCACTGGTCACTGACCTCCAGGCAGAAAACACTCCATTTACCACCATCCTCTGTCATCTATGAGCGAGCCAATTCTGAATCCATACAGCCAAGTTTCCCTGGATCCCATGCCTCCTGATATTCTTAAGACCCACCACTATCCCCTGTCTTCTATGTCTTCTATGAATGGTTCCCTTATACAATGAGATGGACTAAGACCTCACGATCTACCTTGTTGGGACCTTGCACCTTATTGCACTGCACTTTCTCTGTAGCTGTGACACTTTACTCTGTACTACATCAATGCACTCTGTACTAACTCAATGTTAGTGCACTGTGTAACGAATTGACCTGTACGATCGGTTTCTGAGACAAGCTTTTCACTGTACCTCGGTACAAGTGACAATAATAAACCAATACCAATACCAATACCAATACTATGTTGGTAAGTGCGAGGTCATCCACTTTGGAAGGGAAAATAGAAGATCAGATTATTATTCAAATGGTGAAAGATTGAAGCATGCTGTTGTGCAGAGGGACTTGGGAGTGCTTGTGCATGATTCCCAAAAGGTTGGTTTGCAGGTGCAACAGGTAATCAAAAAGGCAAATGGAATGTTGGCCTTCATTACTAGATGAATTGAACTTAAGAGCAGGGAGGTTATGCATCAACTGTACAGGGTACTGGTGAGGCCGCACCTGGAGTACTGCGTGCAGTTCTGGTCTCCTTACTTGAGGAAAGATATACTGGCTTTGGTGGTGGTGCAGAGGAGGTTCATCAGGTTGATGCCGGAGATGAGGGGGTTATGCAGCAATACCTCCAGCACGATTATTCCCAACACTAGTGCCCCACAAGGCTGCATCCTCAGCCCTCTACTCTACTCTCTATACACTGATGACTGTGTGGGCAGATTCTGCTCTAACTCCATCTACAAGTTTGCAGATGATACCACCGTTGTAGGCCATATCTCAAACAGCGATGAGTCGGAGTACAGGAAGGAGATAGAGAGCTTAGTGGAATGGTGTCATGACAACAACCTTTCCCTCAATGTCAACAAAACAAAAGAGCTGGTCATTAACTTCAGGAATGGAGGCGGTGTACATGCACCTGTCTACATCAATGGTGCTGAGGTCGAGAGGGTTGAGAGCTTCAAGTTCCTGGGAATGAACATCACCAACAGCCTGTCCTGGTCAAATCACATAGATGCCATGGCCAAGAAAGCTCACCAGCACCTCTACTTCCTCAGGAGGCTAAAGAAATTTGGTTTGTCCCTTTTGACTCTCACCAACTTTTACCGATGCACCATAGAAAGCATCCCATCTGGATGCATCATGGCTTGGTATGGCAACTGCTCTGCCCAGGACCGCAAGAAGTTGCAGAGAGTTGTGGACACAACCCAGCGCATCACGGATACCAGCCTCTCCTCCTTGGACTCTGTCTTTACCTCTCGTTGTCTTGGTGTAGCAGCCAGCATAATCAAAGACCCCACCCACCTGGGACATTCTCTCTTCTCTCCTCTTCCATTGGGTAGAAGATACAGGAGCCTGAGGGCACGTACCACCAGACTTAAGGACAGATTCTACCCCACTGTGATAAGACTATTGAACAATGAGATGGACTATGACCTATGACCTCACGATCTACCTTGTTGTGACCTTGCACCTTATTGCACTGCACTTTCTCTGTAGCTGTGACACTTTACTCTGTACTGTTACTGTTTTTACCTGTACTACATCAATGCACTCTGTACTAACTCAATGTAACTGCACTGTGTAATGAATTGACCTGTACGATCAGTTTGTAAGACAAGCTTTTCACTGTACCTCAATACAAGTGACAATAATAAACCAATAAACTATGAGGAGAGATTGAGTCACCTGGAACTATACTCGCTGGAATTCAGAAGAATGAGAGGGGATCTTACAGAGACATATAAAATTATGAAAGGGATAGATAAGATCGAGACAGGAACGTTGCTTCCACTGGTAGGTGAGACTAGAACTAGGCGACATAGCCTCAAGATTCAGGAGAGTAGATTTAGGATGGAGATGAGGGAAAATGAGGGGAAGAGAGTAGTGAATCTGTGGAGTTCTCTGCCCAGGGAAGCCGTAGAGGCTGCCTCATTAAATATATTTAAGACATAGTTCGATGGATTTTTGCATAGTAGGGGAAATAAGGGTCATGGGGAAAAGGCAGGTAGGTGGACCTGAGTCCACGGCCAGATCAGCCATGATCTTATTGAATGGCAGAGCAGGCTCAACGGGCCAGATGGCCTCCTCCTGCTCCTATTTTTTATGTTCTTATGTTCCATGTCAAACCAATTCTGAATCCAAACTACTAAGTCACCATGGATCCTATGTATCTTAATCATCTGAATCAGCCTACCATGAAGGTGCTTGTCAAATGCCTCACTAAAATCCATGTAGACAACATCCACTACCCAACCCTCATCAATCACCTTCGTCACCTTTTAAAAAAAATTCAATCCAGTTTGTAGAGCATGATCTGCCCTGCACAAAGCCATGCCGACTGTGCCTAATTATGCCACGCCTTTCCAAATGTGCATAAATCCTGTCCCTAATAACCCTCTCCAATGGCTTCCCTGCCACTGATGTGAGGCTCACTGGCCTAGGCAGGCATGGTAGTGTAGTGGTTAGCATAACACTATTACAGTGCCAGCGACTCAGGTTCAATTCCAGCCACTGTTTGTAAGGAGTTTGTACGTTCTCCCTGTGTCTGCCTGGGTTTCCTCCCACATTCCAAAGACATACGGGTTAGGAAGTTGTGGGCGTATGTTGGTGCCGGAAGTGTGGCGACAGCTGCGGGCTGCCCCCAGAACACTCTACCCAAAAGATATATTTCACCGTGTGTTTCGACGTACATGTGACTAATAAAGATATCTATCTATCTACCTATAACTTCCAGATTATCCTACTTCCCTTCTTGAAAAAAGGCATGACATTTGCTGCTTGCCTGTTGCTAGTGAGGACACAAAGATCTTTGTCAAAGCCCCAGCAATCTCCTCTCTCGCCTCTTTCAATAACCTGGGATAGGTCCCAACAGGCCCTGGGAACTCATCCAATCGTAGTGCTCTTCCAGAGGCCCAGCACCACCTCTTTCTTAATCTCAAAATGCCCCAATACATTAGCATGCCCCACACTGCTCTCACTAACCAAGTCTTTCTCCTTGGTGTATACTGGTGAAGGTATTCACTTAGTACCTCGCCCATATCCACTGACTCCAAGCATAAAGCAACATGCAGGTGAAGCAAGCAATGAGAGGGATAGGGTGTGTATGAGAGCACTTGTATAAAGATGTCTTTCTGCAATTATATAGGGATTGGCTGAACCACAACGTAAGTACTCTGTAAAGCTTTGGAGTCCTTACATAAAAATGGATATACTTGCTTTTGAAGAAATGCAACAAAGATTCACTGGGTTAGTTTCAAGGAAGGCACCCCACTCTATAACCCCGCCCCTCCGGCCCCGCCCCTCCCATTGGCCCCGCCCCTCTCTCCCTGACCCCGCCCCACTGATACCACCTTTCTCTCTCTGGCCCCGCCCCACTCTATGACCCAGACCTCTCTCCCGGACCCCGCCCCTCTACCGGACCCCGCCCCTCTCCCTGGCCCCGCCCCTGTCCCTGGCCCCGCCCCTGTCCCTGGCCCCACCCCTCTGTCCCTGGCCCCACCCTTCCCCCCTGGCCCCGCCTCTCTCCTTGGCCCCGCCCCTCTCTCCCTGACCCCGCCCCACTGATACCACCTTTCTCTCTCTGGCCCCGCCCCACTCTATGACCCAGACCCCTCTCCCGGACCCCGCCCCTCTCCCGGACCCCGCCCCTCTACCTGGCCCCGCCCCTGTCCCTGGCCCCACCCCTCTGTCCCTGGCCCCACCCTTCCCCCTGGCCCCGCCTCTCTCGGCCCCGCCTCTCTCTCCCTGACCCCTCCCCTGTCCCTGGTCCCGCCCCTCTCTCCCTGGCCCCAACCCTCTGTCCCTGGCCCCACCCCTTCCCCCTGGCCCCGCCTCTCTCTCCTTGGCCCCGCCTCTCTCCCCGGACCCCGCCCCTCTCGCCCTGGTCCCGCCCCTCTCTCTGACCCCGCCCCTCTGTCCCTGGCCCCTCCCCCTGGCTGCTCCTGCGACAAGATGGCGGACTGGGTGGACTCGCTCTTTGACTCCCGCTCCTTCCCGTGCTGCGGCCTCCAGGAGTTCAGCGTGAGTGTTTCCCCGGGGCTCCCTCCCCCGCCTCCCCGGGCCGACAGCCGCCTTCCCCGGGCCCGGGCCTCCATCCAGCCCCGGCCTCGCATACCGCCCTTCGCCGGTGCCTCCGCGCCCCCGACGGCCGCGCCAGCGGGCCCACCCCGGGGATCGGGCCGCGGGAGCCGCCCTGCTCCGCCTTGGCTCCCTTTACGTTAATAAGGGCACTTGCACGATTATTGAATCTCAGATTTATTAATATCTACGTAGATTATGTTGTAAAATTTACTTGTTCCTTTATTAGCTGTGAATTTTGTGGCTGGAAGAGGATCCTTCTGTTAAAGGGGGAGTGGGGACAAAGGAGCTGAGTTGAGGGTCTTGTGGGCAAGACGAGCTTCCCCTGGGCATTTGTGGGTTGACCAACCAGAGATTCGTGCTAGCTTGGGACTGGGCTGGTGTCGGCGCACGGATTCTGCCCGGTGGTTGAGGAAAGCCTAACCTGTCACGGCAACAAGCCCATGAGGTTAATGCTGGCCAGAGATCTCAACACTTAAGTTTAAGAGTCCATCATCTGCGG
Source organism: Pristis pectinata (assembly GCF_009764475.1). NCBI lineage: Eukaryota > Metazoa > Chordata > Chondrichthyes > Rhinopristiformes > Pristidae > Pristis > Pristis pectinata. Next base: position 6,593,683 of record NC_067405.1, on the reverse strand, counting down.
CCCTCTCTGTTGCCTTGCCCCCATCATCTCCCAGCCTCTATTGCTATTTCCACTCATATGCCTATCACCCCTCTTCACCTGGATCCACCTATTGCTCCACCTCTCTACCTCACCTTATTGTACTGGCTATCTTCTTTCAGTCCAGATTAAGGGTCACAACCCGAAATATCAATGCCCCCCCCCCCATCCCAAAGATAGTGCCTGACCCACTGAGTTCCTCCAGCTGTTTGTTTTATTTTGTTCTAGATTCCAGTATCTCTTAGGTCACCACTAAGTTTAAGCTGCTTGGTTAAGCTGCAGTGGTTAATCTTTTAATGATAAATAATGCTAGCTGGTCCTGACAGGACAGTGGCAGAACTGGTTAATCCAGTGTTGTAAGAGATATATGAGAGACATAAGAGACTGCAGATGCTGGGGGATCTGGAGCGAAAAACAAACTGCTAGAAAAACTCAACAAGTCAGGCAGCATCTGTGGAGGTCGTAGGATGAGTGAGGTTTCAAGTTGAGACTCTGCATCAGGACTAGGAGTGTAAAGGGAGAGATAGCTAAAGAGGTGATGAGAAGGTTTGAGGTAAGAACTGGCAGGTGATAGGTGGAATCAGGTGAGGAAGGGTTGATGGGCAGATGGGGGAGGGAGGGGTGGAGATAGTGACAGAGGCTGGGAGGTGATAGAGTGGAGACAACAAAGGGCTGCAGATTATGGAATCTGATGGATGTATCACGGCTTGGTACGGCAACTGCTCTGCCCAGGACTGCAAGAAACCACAGAGAGTTGTAGACACAGCCCAGCGCATCATGGACACCAGCCTCCCCTCCTTGGACTCTGTCTTTACCTCTCACTGTCTTGGTGAAGCAGCCAGCATAATCAAAGACCCCACCCACCCGGGTCATTCTCTCTTCTCTCCTCTTCCATCAGGTAGAAGATACAGGAGCCTGAGGGCACGTACCACCAGACGGGACACCTTCTACCCCACTGTGATAAGACAATTGAATGGTTCCCTTATGCAATGAGATGGACTATGACCTCACAACCTATTTTGTTGTGACCTTGCACCTTATTGCACTGCACTTTCTCTGTAGCTGTGACACTTTACTGTTACTGTTTTTACCTGTACTACCTCAATGCACTCTGTACTAACTCAATGTATCTGCACTGTGTAATGAATTGACCTGTACGATCGGTTTGTAAGGCAAGCTTTTCACTGTACCTTGGTACAAGTGACAATAATAAACCGATACCAATAAGAAAGGAAGGTGGTGAGTGGAACCAGGTCCTAGGCCAAAGGGGGAACCATGGGGCGAGGGAAGAGGAGAGGGCACAGAGGAAATTGGTAAATTGGTTTACTATTGTCACATGTACTGAGATACAGTGAAAAACTTGTCTTGCATACCAATCATACAGATCAACTCATTACACAGTGCACTGAAGTAGTACAAGGTAAAACAAAAACAGAATGCAGAATAAAGTGTTGCAGTTGCAGAGAAAGTGCAGTGCAGGCAGACAATAAGATGCAAGGTCATAACAAAATAGATTGTGAGGTCAAGTGTCCATCTTCCTATACTGAGGAACCATTCAATAGTTCTATAACAGCATGGTGGTACGTGCTTTCAGGCTTTTGTATCTTCTGCCTGATGGGAGGAGGCAGAAGAGAGAATGTCCGGGGTGGGTGGGGTGTTTGATTATGTTGGCTGCTTTACCGAGGCAACAAGAAGTGTAGACAGAGTCCATGGAGGGGAGGCTGGTTTCCTTGATGTGCTGAGCTGTGTCCATAACTGCAATTTCTTGCGGTCACTGGCAGAGCAGTTGCCATACCAAGTGGTGAAGCATCTGGATAGGATGCTTTCTATGGTGCGTCACCAGGACAGGCTATTAGTGATGTTCACTGCAAGGAACTTGAAGCTCTCAACCCTCTTGACCTCAGCACCGTCAATGTCGGGTGACAGGCAGACCAGGAGGGGGAGGGGAAAGAGACTGGTAAACCGGGGGGGGCGCGGGTGGAAAACGGAGTGTGTGAGAGGAGCTGGTGGATCGGGAGGAGTGAAAGAAGGAATAGAGGGAGTGCAGCTTGCCACTATTCCCCAATGCCCTGAACAACAGTGTCCATTTATCTAATGCCTACAGTGTAATAGATGTCCCCTGAGTAGCTTACAGGAGCAATATCAAAAAAAAGTTAATGCTAGGCTGTGTAGGGCAGATAAGCAGAACTTGATAAAGACCTAGGTTATCAGGAGTGTCTCAGAAGAGGAGAGAAAGAAGCAGTGAGATTTAGGGAGAGAATTTTGGAGTTTAGGGCCCAGATAGCTGAAAGCATGGCTCCCGGTGACAAAGCAAATAAACTTGGGGATCACTGAAATTCTATAATTTCATGAGGCACAGGTATTTGGAGATGGGTGAAGTCATGAAAGGATTTGGAAATGAGGATGAAAATTTTAAAATTGAGGGACTGTATAATCAGAATACACTGTGGGTACACAGGAGATGTAGGTGAAAGGGAGTTAGTACAGTTTAGAATGGAACAGCTGCTTTGTTTACTGTCTTAAAAAGGGAAGCCAGCCAGGGGCGTGCAGTGGAATAGTCAACTCCAGAGGTGCCAAAGGAAGGTGAGCTGAGGCAGACTACAGTTGAATGTGGAAATAGGTGAACTGGCCATGGTGTGGATGTAAGGAGTAAAAACATAGTCTGCACCAAAAACAACAGGGACAGATAACTGAAGTTGAGAACAGGGCTATTGGTATTGGTTTATTATTGTCACTTGTACCGAGGTACAGTGAAAAACTTGTCTTACATACCGTTCATACAGATCAATTCATTACACAGTGCAGTTACATTGGGTTAGTACAGAGTGCATTGATGTAGTACAGGTAAAAATAATAACAGTACAGAGTAAAGTGTCACAGCTACAGAGAAAGTGCAGTAAGGTGCAAGGTCACAACAAAGTAGATCATGAGGTCAGAGTCCATCTCATCGTATAAGGGAACCATTCAATAGTCTTATCACATTGGGATAGAAGCTGTCCTTGAGCCTGGTGGTACGTGCTCTCAGGCACCTGTATCTTCTACCCGATGGAAGAGGAGAGAAGAGAGAATGACCCAGGTGGGTGGGGTCTTTGATTATGCTGGCTTCTTCACCAAGGCAGTGAGAGGTAAAGGCAGAGTCCAAGGAGGGGAGGCTGGTTTCCGTGACACGCTGGGCTGTGTCCACAACTCTCTGCAGTTTCTTGCAGTCCTGGGCAGAGCAGTTGCCGTACCAAGCTGTGATACATCCAGGGTGCCGGGGGAATAAAAGGTGTTGAGCAAGTGCAATGCTATTCTGTCGAATGAATGGCCAAATGGGTGACTAGGTTGAAACTATAGTGGTGTTTGCTAACTCTATTCTGGAATGAAAGGTTTGTGTAATGAGGGAAGGTTGAGCCTGTACCTATTGGTGTTGAAAAAGGTCTTATTGAAGCATGAGGCTGGACAGAGTGGATGCTGAGAGGTTGCTGAACCACATGGGGGAAACGGGAACTATGGGCATAGTTTTAGAAAAAGGGTTGTGACAGAGGAGCTGGATTTCTTCTCTGAGGTTAATGAACCTTTGGATTCTCTGGGGTTCCTGAATCTTTGGATTTTTCTTCCCCCAGAGAGCTGTGGAGGCTGAATTATTGAATGAATTTAAAGCTGAGATCGAAGAATTTTAGTCAGTCGTGGATTCAAGATTTATCAAGTCGTCGAGTTTATTGTCAGATGCACAAGTTACTTACTTACAGCAGCATCGCAGGCATGTGGCATTAGAGACACAACATTCGCAAGAAAAGCATAAATTGAACATAAATTATACGCAATTTTAAAAGAAAAAAACACGATTAGGACAAAAAGATGTCCATTGTAGTGCAAATTGGTCATAGTGTTGCTATTACTGAGGTATAGATTAGGATTTTGCAGGTTTGACGGGAAGATGCTGTTTTTGAACCCTGCAGGTTTGGGACTTCAGGCTTCTGCAGAGAATATAGAACTAAGGCCATCATAAGATCAGTCATGGAGGAGTCATGGCCCACTCCTCCAGTTTCTTGTTCTTGTGTATTGATTGTCTATACAGTAGCTAGTGCTCCTGTTTTGTGTGGCAACATGTGTGACTTTATACTGTCACTAATATAGAACCATAGAACAATACAGGCCCTTCGGCCCACCATGTTGTGCCGACCTTCAAACCACACCTAAGACTATCTAACCCCTTCCTCCCACATATCCCTCTATCTTAAATTCCTCCATATGCTTATCTAACAATCTCTTGAACTTAACCAATGTATCAGCCTCCACTGCCACCCCAGGCAGCACATTCCATGCCCCAACCACTCACTGGGTGAAAAACCTCCCTTTGATGTCTCCCTTGAACTTCCCACCCATTACCTTAAAGCCATGCCCTCTTGTATTGAGCATTGGTGCCCTGGGAAAGAGGCGCTGGCTGTCCACTCTATCTATTCCTCTTAATATTTTATATACCTCTATCATGTCTCTCCTCATCCTCCTTCTCTCCAATGAGTAAAGCCCTAGCTCCTTTAGTCTCTCCTCATAATCCATACTCTCTAATCCAGGCAGCATCCTGGTAAATCTCCTCTGCACCCTCTCCAACGCCTCCACATCCTTCCTATAATGAGGTGACCAGAACTGGACACAGTACTCTAAGTGTGGTCTAACCAGAGTTTTGTATAGATGCATCATTACTTCGCGGCTCTTAAACTCAATCCCCTGACTTATGAAAGCTAACATCCCATAAGTTTTCTTAACTACCCTATCCACCTGTGAGGCAACTTTCAGTGATCTGTGGATATGAACCCCCAGATCCCTCTGCTCCTCTACACTGCCCAGAATCCTACCATTTACCTTGTACTCCACCTTGGAGTTTGTCCTTCCAAAGTGTACCACCTCACACTTCTCCAGATTGAACTCCATCTGCCAATTGTCAGCCCAGTTCTGCATCCTATCAATATCCCTCTGTAAGCTTCGACAGCCCACCACACTATCCACAACACCACTGATCTTTGTGTCATCTGCAAACTTGCTAACCCACCCTTCCACCCCCTCACCTGTCATTAATAAATATCACAAAAAGTAGATATCCCAGAACCGATCCCTGTGGGACACCACTAGTCACAGCCCTCCAATCCGAATGCACTCCCTCCTCCACAACCCTCTGCTTTCTACAGGCAAGCCAATTCTGAATCCACACGGCCAAGCCTCCCTGGATCCCTTGGCCTCTGACCTTCTGAAGAAGCTTTCCATGCGGACCCTTGTCAAACGCCTTACTAAAATCCATGTAGACCACATCTACTGCACTACCCTCATCAATCTTCCTGGTCACCTCCTCAAAGAACCCTATCAGGCTTGTTGACAAGATCTTCCCTTCACAAAGCCATGTTGGCTGTCTAACCAGTCCATGATTCTCTAAATGCTCATAGATCCTATCTCTTAGAATCCTTTCTAACAACTTACCCACCACAGACGTAAGGCTCACTGGTCTGTAATTCTCTGGACTATCCCTACTACCTTTTTTGAATAAGGGAACAACATTCGCCACCCTCCAATCCTCCGGTACCATCCCCGTGGACAACGAGGACTCAAAGATCCTAGCCAACGGTTCAGCAATCTCCTCCCTCACCTCATGAAGCAGCCTGGGGAATATTCCGTCAGGACCCAGGGACTTATCTGTCCTAATATTTTCTAACAGCTCCAACACATCCTCTCTCTTGATAGCTACATACTCTGGAACGTTACCCTCACCAACACTGTCCTCAGCATCATCAAGGCCCCTCTCCTTGGTGAATACTGAAGAGAAGTATTCATTGGGAACCTCACCCACTTCCACAGCTTCCAGGCACATCTTCCCACCTTTGTCTCTAATTAGACCTACCTTTACTCTAGCCATCCTTCTGCTCTTCACGTATGAGAAAAAAGCCTTGGGATTCTCCTTAATCCTACTCGCCAAAGCCTTTTCATGTCCCCTTCTCACTCTCCTCAGCCCCTTCTTAAGTTCTTTCCTTGCTACTCTATACTCCTCATGAGTCCTATCTGATCCTTGCTGCTTACACCTTATGTACGCTGCCGCCTTCTTCCTAACTAGTTGTTCCACCTCTCTTGTCACCCACGGTTCCTTCACCCTGCCATTCTTTCTCTGCCTCACTGGGACAAATTTATCCCTAACATCCTGCAAGAGATCCCTGAACATCGACCACATCTCTACAGTACATTTCCCTTCAAAAATGTCATCCCAATTTACACTCAAGTTCTCGCTTTATAGCCTCATAATTCGCCTTTCCCCAATTAAATACCTTCCCGTCCTCTTTGCTCCTATCCCTGTCCATGACAATGCTAAATGTTACGGAGCAGTGGTCACTGTCCCCCAAATGCTCACCCAGCAAGAGATCTGTCACCTGACCCGGTTCATTACCTAAAACTAGATCTAATATGGCATTCCCTCTAGTCGAGCTGTCAACATACTGTGACAGGAATCCGTCCTGGACGCACTTAACAAACTCCACCCTGTCTAAACCTTTGGCATTAAGCAGGTGCCGATATATATTTGGGAAGTTGAAGTCTCCCACGATAATAACCCTGTTATTTTTGCACCTTTCCAAAATCTGCCTCCCAATCTGCTCCTCAGTATCCCTACTGCTACCGGGGAGCCTATAGAATACCCCCAGTAGAGTAACTGCTTTCTTGTTCCTAACTTCCACCATATTGACTCTAGAGAGGATCCTTCTACATTATCCACCCTTTCTGCAGCTGTAATAGTGCCCGTGACCAGTATCGCCACCCCTCCTCCTCTTCTCCACCCCTCATCCCTTTTAAAACACTGAAAACCAGGAATATTCAATATCCATTCCTGCCCTGGTGTCAGCCATGTCTCTGTAATAGCCACAATATTCGTAGTCCCAAGTACTTTTCCAAGCTCTCAGTTCATCTCCCTCATTCCTGATGCTTCTTGCATTTAAGTAAATGTACTTTAGCCCCTCCACCTTACTACTTTTATAGCCTGTACTCTGCTTCTCCTTCCTCAAAGCCTCTCTACCTGTCAGATCTGACTTTTCCCCATCCCCTTCTTCCTCTGAGCTACTCCTCCAGTTCCCTTCCCCCTCGCAAACTAGTTTAAACCCTCCCGAACCACCCTAGCAAACCTGGCATTACTCTATATATGTTGCAATAGAGTGATTCCATTTTGTAACCCGATCTGATCAAGGAGTGTTGTATTGAACCACTTAAACATTTTTAAGCCTTTTGTATCAACATCGGCCTAAAGAGTGATCAGAGAGGAAGCTGTTAGATTTGCTGGAACTTAAATGTACTAAAACAATTGGGTTTTTTTGCGCATGTTAGCAAAGTCAATACTCCTAGTCACGCTTTCAAAACAGTTATAAATTGCTGAGCATGACTTTGCCAGAGTGGCTTCTGCTGTTGCAGTCCATTAGCACAGAATGACCTCAACCTTAGTTGCCCCTTCTTGAGTCAAGCTAAAGTTGAAGTGTTTTGCAATGGAAAAAATAACATGTTGCTTGCTACTTGCCTGGCCAAACAAAGGTTTGCCAAGCAAACAGAACCTTCCAACCTGATGAAAATTTTACGAGGATAAGGATTCAGCCAAATGTCAATGATGTGAGTTGGAGTCACATCTGGGGATTCATTGGCTTGCTTTTATGCACTCGGGAGCTCTCAGATCTATCATAACATTGAATGCCAGCTATAGTAAAGTGGGCAGCACTCTCACCTCCGAGTCAGCAGAATATGGGTTCCAGTTCCCCTGCAGAAACTTCCTCACAGAAATCTAGGCTGACACTCCGATGTATGATCGGAGGTCCTTTCTCTCAGATGAGAGGTAATCTAAGCACTCTTCTCTCCTTGGTGACATCAAAGATCCCATCGCACTTTTTCAGAGAAGAACCCCCTAGTGACCTTCCAATATTTATCCCTCGCTCTTTAAACAGATAATCTTGTCCATATGACGTTGCTTGATGCGGAGGCACTATGTCCACAATTTGGTGTTTCCTATATTAAAATAGTGACTAGACTTCAAAAGTATTTAATTGTAAGGCGCTTTTTTTCTCGCTGCGGAAAATGTAAGGTGCTGCATAAAATGAGTCCCTTTTCTTCCATAAATCATTTACAGAAATCATAGCTGTGTAACTTAAATAAGGAAAGAAAGGCCTTTGTAAAATATTGATGATTAAGATCTATGTATGTTAATTAGGTCTGAATGGGTGTTTTGTAGTTGATTTTTCTCAATTTATCTTAAAAATCTGTTAATTCCATTGCCTGACAAATTAGTATAGCATTCATTTACAACAGCCTCGGAGAACGGAGGAATTAGAAGGAATAGTTTTTAATTATTTATAATACCCCATGAAAAAATCTGGTGACCCCTTGAAATAGAGGTTGATAAATAGTTATATAATCCAGCACAGGTCATCAAACTGGTCCACTATTGTTTGTGCACCACACAAACCTTCTCCCATGTTACTTTGTGTTTCATTCCTTCCTTGTGTATTTATTTAGTTTTCTCTTAAATTAGTTCAAAAATTATTTTTCAGACTGGAGACCAGGATTGTGAATAATTCTTTCTGAAATCTAGCTCGGGTGTCTAACTGACTGACTGGTCTCCTTGCTGTACAATTCAGTGATTTTGTTTTTAAGATGAAATTTAAATGGGTTTGGTGCCTCTTTCCAAAGAGTCTATCTGTATTCTTTATAGTATTCACAGTGACTGTCACTCGTCACGTGACAGGAATTTCTAACTAGCTTGAGAAAATAAGCAGAGGTCTATTGTTTAAAGAGCTGGTGAGATTCCATCCTGTATACTGCAATTGTAATTTCTCAGAGTATGCAGAACTCAGCACGTGAAGTGATTCAAGTTGTATGGGATGTTAACACTAAAAAGTTACAGAAATAAGGTAATCCTATTTTTATTAAATATTATCTTTTTAAAAGCATCCTCCATTTAAGGCAAAGAAGATTTTCCCCTTTGGTTCTTGAAATTGGTTACAGAATTGAACTGCATTCATTCTTTGCATGGAATATTTCTCAATATGAGATGTAGGCTGTAGAATATTCTGGGAATCCTGAAAGGGCTGTGAATGCAGGACATTTCAATACATAAAACACAACAACCATGTGTACATAAAAGGTCATTAAAACAGCAGTGTGGAAATTGACAGATACAGGCAGAGCCCGTACTAGGTAAGGGTTCTGTTCCTGAGAACTGTCTATAAGCCGATTTCTCCGTGAGTCACAAGTGTCTGTTTTTTATAGCAACCCATATTGTATCGCTCTATATGCACTAATTCTTTCATTTCATCGAATATTCACCTTAACACCACCCATAATTGAACTAATGGAAAATATACTGTATCCAGTCATTAATGAATACCACAAAACATATTATTATTGTTGCTACTATCGTGAAAAATGCTTCAAAAATGTATGGGAGAATTTGTGTAAAGTTGGATATTCATAGGTCAAGTCATCCGTAACCTGGGGAAACCCTGCAGTCTATAGTTGTGATGGCTGCGGGATAATTCTTGACCAGTACATTCGGGTAACTCCAAGTTCCTTTACTTGGGTTTTTTTCTGTATGAGATTTCTTTCTGTGTTTTTTTATATTGTATACTCTTTGTCTCAATCAGTTTGGTTTGCTGCTGCCTCACTTTGAACAAGTTAGCAAAGTGTGTTGAGAAACGTTTTATGAACAGAAAGCAGGGCATCATTGTTTTGAATCTGGAGCCACAAGAAACTGCAAATGCTGGAATCTGCAGCAAAAGATAAGCTGCTGGAAGAACTCAGCAGGTCAAGCAGCATCTGTGAAGGCAAAGGGATGGTTGACATTTCAGGTCGAGACCCTGCATCAGGACTGAGTGTACCATAGAACAATACAGCACAATACAGGCCCCACCAACCACTCTCTGGGTGAAAAACCTCCCTCTGACATCTCCCTTGAACTTCCCACCCATTACCTTAAAGCCATGCCAGAGAAGATAACTAGTATATTTTTTTATTTTTCCTGTCAAAATGGGCAAGCTCACATTTTCCAACATTAAGTTCCATTTGCCAGATCTCTGATCACAGGAAGAAATATTGACCACTAGTTCTAGATTCTCCACAAAAGGAAACATCACATTTCTAAACAGTGGGGTAAAGCCTGGCCTGTGTGGCCTCCCCTCATAAGACAACCTGCCCATAACAAGTTTCAGTAAACTTTCTTTGAACTGTTTCCAATGTATTTATATCCTCCCTTAGATTAGAATCACCTGCTCCTAATTTGTATATCCAAAGGTTTAGAAGGATATGGGCCAAACACTGGGAAATGGGACTGGCTCAAGTAGACAACTTGGTTGGCATGGACCAGTCGGGCTGAAGGGCCTGTTTCTATGACTCTATATGTAAATAATTGAGCATTGTCTATAGAAGTGGGGGGGGGGGGGGTGTTGTAGGTTGGTGGGTGATAGGAGGAACCAGATAAGGGAGGGATGATATGCATATGGAACCAGATTGGTTTATTGCTGGAATTGGTTTATTATTGTCACGTGTATCGAGGTACAGTGAAAAGCTTGTCTTGCATACCGTTAATACAGATCAATTCGTTAGACAATGCATTGAGGTAGTACAAGGTAGAAACAATACAGAATGCAGAATAAAGTGTCACAGCTACGGAGAAAGTGCAGTGCAGGCAGACAATAAGGTGCAAGGCCATAAGGAGGTAGATTGTGAGGGCAAGAGTCAATCTTATCACACGAGGGAACTGTTCAATAGTCTTACAACAACGGGATAGAAGCTGTCCTTGAGCCTGGTGGTACATGCGGGGTGGGGGGGGGGTGCTGGGTGTGGGCGAAGGGGGAGAAGAGTGCATGGTCTGTATGTTAATGCCATACACTGGATATGGTGGGGGGGACTTCTCTCTGTGTATATTCATGCTGAAGTGAACCAGCCATTCACCGCAAAAGTAAAATGTGGGTCAGAACTGTAATGCTGCTGCTGCCTGTCTATAATCTGAATAACTAATAACTAGGTTATGTAACACATTATGGTGTGGCTTGGGTCCATCAAGGCTGTCGTTACTACCTAGAGAAAAAATAATGCTGGCGTTTGAATGACATTTTTAAAATCCAGAGGTGGGAATAATCAATTCTTAACAGTTTTCTACAAAGTGATTTGATCCATAAATTGAGTTGGAAACTTGTGAAACATTCCTGTGCATTGTTTATTAACAATGCATTGCCAATGGAGCTTTACACATCAATAGGTGTCATAGCAGATAAACTGTGATGTGCTGCATGTCGTGGAATTACACTGACTGACTGTGGCTTAATTGCTATAAACAGGGGTGGGGGAGGGGGGGTTAAGAACATCCAACCTTATGGATTATTTGGAATTAGTAGGCATTAATACAGTGTTGTCATTTAAAAGAATCACAGATACAGTTTTATTATGCTTTACATGGAAAATTGGTACTGTTTGCCTCCTTTTAAAATTCTTCCGTGACAATGCCCACAAATTTCCTCACCTGGCCTGCAGGCAACAGACTGTTACTAAAATTCTTGTCTGTTGTTCACGTCCTGTGCTCCCTGTGAATGGTGAACACTTATGAAGAGTTTGTGCATTTTGAGTAAAGATGGTGACGGAATTAATAATAAAAAAACTACAGATCCTGGAAATTCTCAGCAGGCCAGGCTGCTTACGTGGGAAGAGAAACAGAGCCAACGTTTCAGGTCGAAGACCTGCTTTGATGAAGGTGATTACTCCGTAGTTTAATGACAAGGCTCCTGTTCTGGTCTCTTGAGCACCCCTATTTCATGTTGTTCCACCAGCAACCAAGTGCTGACATTTCCTGGCTCTGCATGTCTCATTGTCTCTTTCTCACAACCCTCCACCCCTCCCTCCCTCCCCCACCAATCCCCTTATTGCTCCAGATGTTTCAGTCAGAGAAACTTTATCCCTGCATCTACCTCGTCGAGCCTCATAAGAATTTCATATGTTTCAATGAGATCATGTCTCTTTTCTTATGTACTTCACTATGTACCTCAGGCCAAGTTTTTGGTTATCTAGTGACAGATTCACAGAATTGTTTAGGCACAGAAGGGGGCCATTCAGCCCATTGACTGGTTCCTGATATAGCAATCCAACCAGTTGCATTCCACCACTCTACTTCCATAACCCTGCAGATTATTTTCATTCAAGTGTCTATTCAACTTGAAAGCACTAATTCTCTTTTCAGCACAATCTTTAAACGAGTCCTGGAGCATTACTACTGTGTGTTTTTTACATTCTAAGCAAAAGGTACAAGGAGAATTTTATGTCCATTTCCCCTGGTCCTTGAACCTACTGCTATCTCTATTTTCGGCTTCCCTCTTTTTATCCTACCCTAGTTAGAATCTTTGCATTTTTCTCAAATCTGCACTCGATTTCTTTGCTCTAAAGATAACAGCTTTTCCTGTCTAATCCTATAGCTGAAGTCCCTCATCACTGGAACTTCTCTGATAAATCTTTACTGTACCTCTGGGACCACATACATAGGACAAGTAGCACAGAAACAGTTCATTGAGCCCAATCAGTCCATGCTGGTGTTTCTGCTTCAGGAGGGCAAAGATCACAGCTACCTGGAAGACGATAAGCACTGTGGTGGGTTTAGAACATAGAACACAGTACAGCACAGGAACAGGCTCTTTGGCCCACAATGTTGTGCTGAACTAACTAAATTAGTGATCAAATGCCCAACTAGACTAATAACTTCTGCCTGCACAATGTCCATATCCCTCCATTTCCTGCACATTCATGCGCCTATCTGAGAGCCTCTTGAATGCCTCTATCGGATTTGCCTCCACCACCACCCCTGGCAGTGCATTCCAGGCACCCACCACTCTCTGTGCAAAAAAAAAGGACTTGCCCCACACATTTCACTTTACCCCCTCTCACCTTAAATGCATGCCCTCTGGTATTAGGCATTTTAACCCTGGGAAAATGATACCGGCTATCTATCTATGCCTCTTATGATCTTATAAACCTCTATCAGGTCTTCCCTTAACCTCCGCTGCTCCAGAGAAAACAACCCAAGTTTGTTCAACCTCTCCTTATAGCACATGCCCTCTAATCCAGGTGGCATCCTGGTAAACCTCTTCTGCTCCCTCTCCAAAGCCTCCAAGTCCTTCCTGTAATGGGACAACCAGAATTGAATGCAGTACTCCAGATGCGGCCTGACTAGAGTTTTATAAGGTTTTATACAGTCTGAGGTCTTGATCGTTGGAAAGGTCCAGAACTGATCCTTGTGGAATGCCACCACCCAACATCTTCTGCTGTGAATAGTTAGGTTCTCTACTCTCCATCTGTGCTGAAGCCAGCTGGCAATCTGCATCCTTCCCAAAGTTTGTTCTTCTTGTGTGGTTTAGAACATGGAACAGTACAGCACAGAACAGGCCCTTCGGCCCACATTGTTGTGTTGAACTATATGAACACCTCCTCCATGATCAATCTAACCCTTTCCTCCTTCACAGCCCATAACCCTCCACTTTTCTTACTTCCGTGTGCCTATCTAAGAGCCTTTTAAATGTCCCTATTGTATCAGCCTCTACCACCACCCCCGGCAGTGCGTTCCAGGCACGCACCATTCTGCGTAAAGAACCTACCTCTGACATCTCCCCTGAACATTCCTCCTCTGGCCTTAAACGGATGTCCTCTGTTATTGGCCATTGCCACCCTGGGGAAAAGGTGCTGGCTGTCCACTCTATCTATGCCCCTCATAATCTTGTACACCTCTATCAAGTTGCCTCTCATTCTGCATTGCTCCAAAGAGAAAAGCCCTAGCTCACTCAACCTTTCCTAATAAGACATGTTCTCTAATCCAGGCGGCATCCTGGTAAATCTTCTCTGCACCCTCTCTAAAGCTTCCACATCCTTCCTATAGTGAGGTGACCAGAACTGAGTTCAGTATTACCTTCTGTTCGTTCGCTGATCTGTGAAGCATCACGGTGACGTTCTTCCTGTTAATGGTACTTTAAATAATGTTGGTTTAAGGCTCCAACAACTCTGTCAGAAAACTTCTGTCAGAAAAAAAGGTAGCTTTAGCATCCTGAGATTTATTATAAAACTGAATATTTTTTAATGTTGCACTTTTTTTTACTAAAAAGATCACAAGGATTCTGTCAGCTCATACTTGGAATTATTTCTGCTCTCTGCAGCTCCTTCCTGGCCACAGCAAGATAACAGAGAGAGTGAAAAAGCGGCTCTACTATGGTCGAGACATAGACTACAACATGGACGCTCTGTCCTGTCCTGTCACTGGTATGTGTGTACACACTGCTACTCACACAAGGTTTTGATTCTTTCCTTGAATGTATTTCCAGTAAGAGTAGTAGCAAGTGTTGAGGGCAAATCTCAGAGCCCCAGCAGCTACAAGAGGGCCTTGGGATGTTTTAATGGTGTTATATAAATACCTGTTGGAGAGGGAGTTGTTCAAAGTTTCTGGTTGTACCTTCAATTATCTGACCACAGTTTATCCCTCTGTTGTGCGAAAGGGTACACAAAGCAGCAATTCAGAATCCATGTTATTTTGTGCCTACAAAGTACATAAAAGAAGCGGGCAACCAAAGATGCTAGCTTACATGTACCAGTGATTGTTTAGTGACACAACAGTTTTGGTGCAGCCTAGGGGTGGTATTCTATGTTATGTCAAGCATAATAATATCAATGCTGCTTTAGTGTTTACGTAGTGGTTATCCATTAGTAGTTGCCTGATCATCAGCTGCTGAGGTGACACTTGGTGTAAGAGCTTAGACAGTTTCTTCCAAACAGAATTCCTTTTCATAGATTTGTCCATTTAATTATAATGAAATTCTGAGAGAGAAGGAATTAACATTTATAAATAGCTTTTGAATTCTTGAACAGTCAAACATATTTCACAGACATTGAATTACTCTTTAGTAATCAGTTTTGCCATGCACACAAGCAAGGCATCCAGCTTGTCCACAGCATGGTCTTCCCATCAGCAATCAACTTTTGGCAGTACAAGTTATGGGATAAATATTGGCCAAGACACACGGAGAAGTACTGAGCCTGTGAGGTCTTTCATGTCAACCTGAGCAAATTGGATCCGTCTAATGCCTTGTCTAAAAGTTGACACCACTTGCACTCTAGCAGTTGCTCACAGAATTCTAATTCTCTGTGGGTTTGCATAGCTTGAAGTGATTGTGGACCTTGAGTGGATTCCCTGTGATGTTAATTGAAGGCAAGGTTAAATGAAGGCATAATGGGTGGCACGGTAGCGTAGCGGTTAGCGCAACACTATTACAGCGCCAGCGATCAGGGTTCAATTCCCGTCACTGTCTGTAAGGAGTTTGTACGTTCTCCTGTGTCTGCGTGGGTTTCCTCCGGGTGCTCCGGTTTCCTCCCACATTGCAAAGATGTACAGGTAGGTTTAAAATGGGCGGCGCAGACTCGTTGGGCCGGAAGGGCCTGTTACCACGCTGTAAATAAAAAAAATTTTTTTTAAACTTTTAAAATTCTAATCTAGAAAATGTGAGTGAAGTAAATGTGATGCATATGGAACACTCACACCATTGCACCGTTCAGAGTATTTAAATTAGAGGACATTTGGAGAGAGAAACTAAGATAAGATGAGATATCTTTATTAGTCACATGTACATCAAAACACACAGTGAAATGCATCTTTTGCAAGTGTCACCACGCTTCCAGTGCCAACACAGCATGCCCACAGCTCCTAACCCGTACATCTTTGGAACATGGGAGGAAACCGGAGCACCCGAAGGAAACCCACGCAGACATGGGGAGAACGTACAAACTCCTTACAGACAGCGGCCGGAATTGAACCTGGGTCGCTGGCGCTGTAAAGCGTTAAGCTAACCGCTACACTACCGTGCCTGCCGATAATGTTAATTGAAGGCAAGGTCTAATCGAGAAAATGTGAGTGAAGTAAATGTGATGCATACAGAACATTCACACCATTGCACCGTTCAGAGTATTTAAATTAGAGGACATTTGGAGAGAGAGACTGGAAGCAATAATGGTGATCACAAAACTGTCTACTTGTCATAGAAGCCCATCTGGTTCACTAATATATAGGGAAAGGAATTGGCTGGTTTGGCCAATTATATGACAGCGGATGCACAGCAATTTGATTGACTCTCTGAAAGTCCCTACTGATCAAGAACTTCTTGTGCACCACCTCTTTTAAAAGACCACTTATGGAAAGGCAATAAACATTGGCTTTGACTAGGACTTGCATCTCCCTGAATAAATTAATAAGACTTTAAACACATTATAGATACTGTGGACCACCATAAAGCAAAAATAAAATAAATGAATGACTTCTACAATTGAGCAAATTGTTGAATTTTAAAAAAAAGTTATTTTTTTTAATACAGTTGTTACTGAAATTAAGGATAGAGATGTATGTTGTCTTATTTGCATTTTCAAAGAAGTCTTGGAAAGAAAAGCTGTAATTTGGTGTGGGTATACCAATCCCAGCATGAGAATCTGGAAAAAGTTTAAAAAAGAGTATTGAAGAGAGAAGTTCAGTGATCACTTAAATTCAAAGTCTAGTATGCATTTGACTCAGCAAATGTTGAAGAATGCTGTATTGGTCCCATGATGCGTTAGCATGTCAATTATCAGTCAATTCCATGTTAGCAGTCTCTGCTGTACCCTCTGTAGAAGGTAAGGCACTATCTCAACTCATCTGAAGCAGTAGTAGTCCTGGCAGAAAACAGATACCACTGCCTCTACAAGCCACCACTGTTATTTTACAATGTGGACTAGTTGAGTACGTGGCTAATAGGGAGGGAGACCATAGCCAGAAACTAAAGGTATTATATGGAGCATGTGCTTACACAGCTTTAAGGATATGTACTATTCAAACAAGGACAGGGTGTCCTTAACAACAGCATCCCTCAGCCAAAAAAAAATTGGTCTTTCATTCAATTCTCTTTCTGAGACAGTATCAAGTTTGCAATGATTGCTCTTCAAGGGTGATCTAGTTATTGTGAAACTTTTTGGATGTCCTAAGGACACAAACATGATATATGAATGCAAGTTCTTTATACTTTGTATTGTATTGCACGGTCATCTACTCTATCATGATCTTTCCTGGAGGTGCAGAATTATTTAACTGCTTATGTCCCTCAGTCCAACCTTCGTATTAACTACTTACAGGCTTAATTCCTCCCTTCTACTCCTATTTAAATAAAATAAGATATTTATTTATTAGCCACATGTATATCGAAACACACAGTGAAATGCGTCTTTTTGCGTTGCTAAGAATGTGCTGGGGGCAGCCCGCAAGTGTCGCCACTCTTCCAGCACCAACATAGCATGCCCACAGCTCCTAACCCGTACGTCTTTGGAATGTGGGAGGAGACTGGAGCACCTGGAGGAAACCCACGCAGACATGGGGAGAACATACAAACTCTTTACAGGCAGCAGCGGGAATTGACCCCAGGTCGCTGGCGCTGCAATAGCATTACACTAACCACTATGCCACCGTGCCACAAGATATCGCTTGTCCACCCTATCTATGCCCCTCATAATTTTATACACTTCCAACAGATCACCCCTCAGCCTCTGCCACTCCAGAGGGACTATAGAATTCTGCTGTGCACCCTCTGTAGAAGGTAAGGCACTATCTCAACTCATCTGAAGCAGTACCACTGCCTCTACAAGCCACCACTGTTATTTTACAATGTGGATTAGTTGAGTACGTGGCTAATAGGGAGGGAGACCATAGCCAGAAACTAAAGGTATTATATGGAGCATGTGCTTACACAGCTTTAAGGATATGTACTATTCAAACAAGGACAGGGTGTCCTTAACAACAGCATCCCTCAGCCAAAAAAAAAATTGGTCTTTCATTCAATTCTCTGTGCAGATAGATCTGAGTATCATTATTTCTGGCACACGCAGTTAGCTTGCAGACACGGTGATTAATTTAGAGGTCAAATTGAATGTCGACCGTCACTACAAGAGGGATGGAATATAAGATTAGGGGTGTCTTGCAACAACTGTGTAGGGTTTGGTGAGACCACACCTGGAGCATTGCATGCAGTGTTGGTCTACTTTTTTAAAGGGGGATACACTTGCCTTTGAGGCAGTCCAAAAAAAGGTTCACTAGGCTAACTCCTGGTATGAAAGATTCTGGAAGGGGCTTGACAAGATAGCTGCTGTGAAGATGTTTTGTCTCTATAAACTGAAATATATTTTCAGAAGAAGGGGTAATCCATTAAGAAGGAGATGAGGAATTTCTTCTGCGGTTGTCATAATCTTTGAAATTCGCTATTCCAGAGCTGTAGAGACTGAGTTGAATATATTAAAGGATAAGGTGAGCAGATAGATTTTAGTTCTGTAGGGGGATCATGGGGACCAGGTAGTAAAGTTTTTAGGCCAAGATTTAAGGACATCACAGTGGTACAACAGTTAGTGCTGCTGCTGCTTAGCCTCAGTGCCCTGCCTTTGATCCCTATCTTGAGTGCTGTCTGGGTGGAGTTATCATGCACTCCCTGTGACTTGGGTTTCCACTGGGTGCTCCAGTTTCCTCCAGGTCCCAAAGTTTAATTGGCTCCTGTAAATTACCCCTAGTGTAGGAGGGTGGCAGGAGAATTGGTGGGGGTGTTGATGGGCATGTGAGAGAATTAGATTACAAGGAAATAAGTGGGGGAATGGGACTGATGGGATTGCCAGCATAGACTTGATGGGCTGAATGGCCTTCTTCATTGTCAGGAAACACGACATCAGCCATGACTTTACTGAATGGGTGTGCAGGTTTGAAGAGCCATATTTTCTGTGGTCTGACTTTTCCTTGACCATATATTTATGACCTAAATTGCAGGCTTTGTATTTTCACTTGGCTTTCTTTACAATTGAGAAAACTATGATCCCACATTCAGTAACTTTATTTTATAAATTAATGGTAGCAATTTTACTTGACTATTCTAAGTCTGGGAGCTCTCAGGAAAAAAAAAGTGCAATAGATTGATTATTGAGGGCAACCAGCACAGGTATGTGGAGTTTTGATACATTCAGGTATTAAAGGAAATGCAGTAATGGATGGAAAGTTAATCAATAGACTGGAAACCAAGATGTGAGATAAATGAGCTTTGTTCATAGAGAAAGGATGGAGGTCCATCCCAAGAGTCAGTTTTGGTTTCTATGTTTGTCTAGATGACCAGGACCTGAGGGCACGTAGTGAAATCTGAAAACCTGCCAATGGCAAAAGAGTAGGATGCTCAGCAAGTGTGAAGGAGCAGGTCAAAGAAATGACACTTCAGGAGCAAATGCAATATAGCACAGGGAAGAGGAATACTCATTAATGGGAAAAACGTCAAAAATGTGGATTTAAAAGCATGGGTAGAAATAGATAAAACCATCAAACACTTCAATAGGATTTACTGTCCTATAAATAGGGAGCAGAATGCAAGTGATAATGAATTTATGCCAACTAAAGACGTTAAATGAAGATATCTTCCATCTCAGCGTATAGATCTGTCAGAGTATCTTGAAGAAGAGGAGTTCTTGATTTCTTGGCCAACATTGATCAATGCTGATCAAGAACTTACCTGACCATTATCTTTGTACCGTTTTTGTGAGCATGCTATGTAGTTGTTGCATTTCATCGTTGCTGCAGCAAAGTTGCTGATACAATATTGAGTCCTAGTGCCACAAACTTTGTGTTACTGATGGGCTCTTAAAGCACTCGAAACAGTGGTGTAATTCAAAACTTCTGTCTCTTTAGATATTGCAGTCGAACTGCTTCAGAAATCAGCACCGAGCCCGATCAGAAAACTCCGGAAGAAATATGCAGCTCATGTGGCGAGGTAACTTCAAAATTTAATTGAGAGTTTATTGTATTTATTCCAGCTCTGTTTCCAGGCCTCCCAGTTTGGCCCAACCAAGGATCCCAGGTATTTACAGTAAACCTGATGGCATGAACATCAATTTCTTTTAACTTGCGGTGACTACTCCTCTGTATATCCCCTTTTTTTTCCCTTATCCCACCGGCCCCCATCACTCCATCTCTTTCCCCTCCCCTGCCCTCTCAATCTGTCCATCACCCACACATTCCTCCCTCTGGTTCCCCTCCTCACCTCCTTCCCTTTATTCTGTGGTCCACTGTCCTCTCCCACCCGATTCCGTCTTCTCCAGCCCTTTGTCACTTCTACCTATCACCTCCCTGCTTCTGACATTCCCACTCTCCCCCTCCCTCACCTGCCTATCACCCCCCCCACCTCCCCCCGCACCCACCTATCACCCACCAGCTCTTGCTCCACCCCTTCCCCCCCCCCCCACCTTTTTATACTGGATAACTCCCCTCTTTCCAGTCCTGATGAAGGGTCTCAACCCGAAACATTGACTGTCCATTTCCCTCCACAGATGCTGCCTGACCCGCTGAGTTTCTCCAGCATTTTATGTGTTGCTCCAGATTTCCGGCATCTGCAGTCTCTCTTGTGTCTCCAATGTGATTTGTTAGTGACCTGTTTTCTTTTCGGACACTACTCTTACCAAGAACGACTGCCCTCGTCCACCAGCAACTGTGCCAGCTGTTTTGGTTTACCTTCTGTAGTGCCCCATCATATTTTTTCTTTGGAATCTTGCATCGCAATTCCTCGTGAATATTTTACCCCAAAGTGGTATTTTCCTTGCAGTCAGTTGCTGCCTGCTCTCTAGGTTGGCTTTCTGAAGCAAACAAGCAAGTAATCCATTGAAAGCAAACCATGGTTTAATTCAGAGAGCTGGAAAGTGATTGAGTGACTGGGGGATGATTTTTGTTAACTAATATTGAATTATTGAGGTTACTGTATGTTTTAGGGAAACATAGAGCTCTGTATTTTTAGGGGAGGGGTGATAAACCCTGTTCTACTGCATACTATCATTCGACATCAAATAGTATAAAGGCTTTCAATTGCAAGTGAACTATTAAGATGGGTGTTATGATGTTACCAAAGTTTGTTCCCATAACTGTTGACCTCTTTCCCTACTGAATGCTGATCAGCAATGATCCTTTATAAATGTTGACGTTTCATTCATGACATCGAAGAGGCTAACTGACTCGCTCCAGCTCATTGATCCAGAAAGACAATAAAGGGCCATTGTTGTAGGGTCAGTGGGTTTTGATGATTGCAGCACTTTTCCTGCCACTGTTCTATTCAAAATCTGTTCCAGGAGTCAAACACTGCGCATGAAGAATTTCTGATCAACATTTTCTTTGAGCTAATTTGAACCTGTGACCCACTGCTCCTTCATTTAAATTAATTTTCTCATTAACTGTCTATAAGATCAGTCGGGCTTTTTCCTATTTGTACAGTCCTTCCTCATAATCGAAATAGAGTCATAGAGTAATACAGCATGGATACAGACCCTTTGGCCCAACAAGTCCATGCCAACTATGGTGCTCACCCAGATAGTCCCAATTTCCTGTGTTCACCCCATATCCCTCCCTCCCCTCAATGTATCTATCCAAGTGCTTTTTAACTGATACTATTGTACCTGCCTCAACCACTTCCTCTAGCAGCTCATTCCATATACTCACCACCATCTGTGTGGAAAAAGTTGCCCCTTTTTAAATATTTGCCCTCACCCTAAATCTTTGCTCCTTAGTTTTGGACTCCCCTACCCTGGGGAGAAGACTGTTACCGTCCATCTTATAATCCATCTTACCATCCTCTCATAATTTTAAACATTTCTATAAGGTCGCCCCTTCATTCTCCTATGTCCCAAGGAATAAAGACCTAGCCTGGCCAACCTCTCCCTGTAACTCAGGCCCTCTAGTTCTGGCAACATCCTTGTAAATCTTTTCTGCACTCTTTCCAATTTAACCATGTCCTTCCTATAACAGGGTAACAAAAACTGTACACCATACTTCATGTGGCCTCACCAATGACTTATACAACTGGAACATTACGTCCCAACTCCTATACAATGCCCTGACTGATGAAGGCCAGTGTACTAGACACCCTTTTCACCACCCTGTCTACTTGTGATGCCAAATCTTTCAACAAATCTTTAAGACTTGGAATCAGCTTCACACTTCCTCTGTACTGTGACTATGGTGCCTCTCTTGTACCTTAGTGGCCAAAATTGGGTGTACCTGATCTGATTCAATTCCTTATGCAAAATAGAACTAGACCTGCTGTTAGTTATTCCTCCCAACACAGAGGACCCTGCCATCAGCAGTCTGCACCAGTGATACCCACTATTTAGGTAAGAGTACAAACATGAGACCGATTTGGCGGGGGGAAAGTCATATGTCTTTTTATACAATGAATGTTTTTAGATATTTATCAGGACCCTTTCAATTTAATGTTGAAGACATGTGATAGAAAGTGACAATGATTGGAGATGTTCATGTAACAATGCATGAGTGAGTTGCTTGCCACATTGTAAGGCAGGGAAGAAGCTCTTGCCCTCGGCTAATGAGTGGGTAATTTATTTTTTTTACGCATTTCTGGTACGTCTGCATTGCTTGGCTGCGCCAATAAAGAGCTTATGGTAGACCTTCTCATTAAACCTTCTAGCTTTGCTAAATTCATTTAAAGATGTGGGACTAACTGCCAAAAATCTTGTATGAAAATGGTCAATAATATAATTTCAGCACAGTGTGGGCAATGATGTTAAAAAATTCATGTAAATTAAGGGAGTACCCCATCTATCCTCTTACATCCTCAGAAATAATTCTGTAAGCTGGTGATCTCTGCTTTTTTCCATAGGGAGGCCTGTATCTCACCTTGTGCAATGATGCTTGCTCTTGTCTATATTGAACGGCTTCGACATCGAAACCCTGAGTACCTGCAGCAGATCTCTTCATCTGACCTTTTTCTAATATCGATGGTGAGTGCGCAACATTTCTACCAGCCTTGCCTTTGCTTTTTCAGATCCTAAAGAAAGAAAGCATTTGACTTTCTTCAGTGCCTTCAGTCATTCTCGGGACGTTCCAAAGAGCTTTGAACTTGAATTTCATTGTAATAGGCATATATACACAGGGTATAAATGCCATGAAAACTATCTTTTTGCAGCAACAGCACCGTACATTCCAGACATGACAAACATAAGTTAACACAAACACATTGACATAACTTACACAAGAAAATAAGCATTCAGACCTTCGTGCAAGTTGAGAGAGAGAGGGAAAGAAACATAGTCTGAGGTAGTGTTAGGGTTTTTCAGGTCGCTTCAAGAACAATAGCAGTGAGGAAGAAGCTGTCGTTGAACCTTGAGGTTCGGGTCTTCAGGCTCCTGGACCTCCTGCCTGATGACAGCAACAAGAAGAGGGCACGGCCCGGATGGTGGGGGTCCCCAATGATTGATGTTGCCTTCCCGAGACATCACCTCTTGTAGATGTCCTCGATGGTGGGGAGAGCTGTACCCATGATGGAACTGGCTTAAGTCCACCACTCTCTGTAGCCTCTTGCATTCCTGTGCATTGGAGTTTCCATACCAGGCCTTCTTTCCACTGTACATCTGTAGAAGTTTGTCAGAGCCTTTGATGACATGCCGAATCTCCGTAAACTTCTAAGAAAGTACAGATGCTGGCACGCCTTCATCATTGGTTGCATCATCTTTGTAGACACGAGGAGATGTGGGTGAGGGCTGCATTGATGGTGGTGGAAGGGAAACCCTGCTTACTGGAAAAAAAGGACATCTTGGATGTCCTGGAACGGAAAGCCTCGTCATGGGAGCAGATGCAGCGGAAGTGGAGGGAGTGGGAGAAGGGGAGAGCATCCTTGCAAGTGACAGGGTGGAAAGAGGTGTCGTCAAGGTAACTGTGAGAGTCAGTGGGTTTGTAAAAGATGTCTATGGTTAATCTGTCTCCAGAGATGGAGACCAATAGATCCAGAAAGGGGAGAGCTCCAAAACTCCAGAATTGCAGATGCTGGAATGCCTTCATCATTGGTTGCATCATCTTTGTAGACACGAGGTTTTGCAGATGCTGGAATCTGGAGCAACATACAAAATGCTGGAGGAACTCAGCAGGTCAGGCAGCATCTATGGAGGGAAATAAACAGTTGACAGAGTTTTGGAGCTCTCCCCGTTCTCTCCGTGACTTCCTTGTTCCCACTGATGACCCTCCTGGCACTTATCCCCTGCAACTGTACTAAGTGCTACGCCTGTCCCTGCACGTCTTCCCTCACCACCATTCAGGGCCCTAGACAGTCCTTCCAGGTGAGGCAGCGCTTCACCTGTGAGTCCGAGGGTGTCATTTATTGGATCCGGTGCTCCCGGTGAGGCCTCCTGTACATCAGTGAGACCCGACGCAGATTGGGTGACCCGCTTCGTCGAGCACCTTCGCTCCGTCCGTCGCAAAAGCGAGGACCTCCTGGTGGCCACCCATTTCAATTCCACCTCGCACTCCCATACCGACATGTCTACCCACAGCCTCCTCTACTGCCATGTTGAGGCCAGACGTAGGTTGGAGGAACAACACCCCATATTCCGCCTTGGTAGGGTCCAACCCGACGGCCTCAACTCTTCCCTCCCCCTTTTTTCTTTCTCCCCTTCCCCCCCCTTTGTTTTCCCTCATTCCTGTGGCCCCCTCACCCCTTCCCTTTCCCTTCCCCCGCCCTCATGACCTGCCCATCTATTCCCCACCTTTCCTTTTTCTCCATGGTCCACTGTCCTCTGCTGCCAGATTCTTTCAGCCCTTTGCCTCTTCCACCTCTCACCTCCCAGCTTCTTGCATCTCATCCCCCCTCCCCCACCCACCTACCTTCCCCCTCTCACCTGGACTCACCTGTCACCTGCCAGCCAGTGCTCCCCCTCCTCCCCTCCTCCACCCCTCCCCCTCCTCCCCCTCCCCTCCCCCTCCTCCCCCTCCCCTCCCCCTCCTCCCCCTCCCCTCCCCCTCCTCCCCCTCCCCCTCCTCCCCCTCCCCTCCTCCCCCTCCCCTCCTCCCCCTCCCCTCCTCCCCCTCCCCTCCTCCCCTCCCCTCCTCTCCCCCTCCTCCCCCCTCCCCCTCCTCCCCCCTCCCCCTCCTCCCCCCTCCCCCTCCTCCCCCCATCCCCCTCCTCCCCTCCCCCTCCTCTCCCCCTCCTCCACCCCTGCCCCCTCCCCTCCCCCTCCTCCACCCCTCCCCCTCCTCCCCTCCCCCTCCCCCCTCCCCCTCCCCTCCCCCTCCCCTCCCCCTCCCCCTCCCCCCTCCTCCCCTCTCCCCCCTCCTCCCCTCTCCCCCCCCTCCCCCCACCCCCCCCCCCCCACCTTCTTATTCAGGCTTCTGCCCTCTTCCTTTCCAGTCCCGATGAAGGGTCTCGGCCTCCATAGATGCTGCCTGACCTGCTGAGTTCCTCCAGCGTTCTTGTGTGTGTTGCTTCATCCATGTGCTGGGCTCAGTATAGGTAGTTTCTTTAGCAGTGGAGGGAAATGGAATAGCTTACTTGTGCACTGCAAGCTCCTATAATAAAATGTGGTAATTAATAAGTTTATAAGTATAATTAACAAATAATAATAGGTAAATAATTAGTGGCTGCAGCACTCATCTTCCTTTTCAGCATTTCAAAGGGACTGTTCTGTCTGCAATTCCCTTGTTCACTCTTCCATCTCCACAAACGCCCACTTTCCTTCCCACTACACCACAGGAGATGCTTCCCCTCCCACTGTAGAGGGACCCACACACTCCTGGGTAAAGTAGCAATTCATTTGTACTGCACTTAGTGCTTGCAACGTGGTCTCCTTTTCACTGGAGAAGCCAAATGCAAATGGGGTGACTGCTTTGTAGAACACCCCAGTTCAGTACACAAGCTGACTCTGAGCTACCAGTTCCCTGTCACTTTTAATTCTCCTTCCTACTCTTTTTTGGCCTCCTGTGCTTTGCAAACAAAGCCCAACAGAAGCTCGAGGAACGGCATCTCATCTTCCAACTAGAGTCCTACAGCACGGAAACAGGCCCTTCAACCCAACTCGTCCATGCCGACTGTGTTGCCCAGCGACCTAGTACCATCTTCCCGCCTTTGGCCCATAGCTCTCTAAATGGACTCTTAACTTGACTTGACATTAAATTCATCGATTTCAGATAACCAACCTTTCCAGTTTGTATCAGAACCAGTCAGTTCTGATGAAAGGTCATCAGCCTACAAAGTTAACTCTACCTTTATTTCTCCACAGATACTACTTAACTTTGCGGGTCTCAGGGGATTGTCTCTAATTGTAGATTTCCTGCAATTCCAGTGCTTTATATCTCACAGTTTAGTATTTTTTCTCACTCCTTTGTTCTCTTTGCATCTCCTCCCAACAGATCAGCGGTGATTAACTACAATACCGTCTCTAAAATTCATCACCTCTGCTTGTCATTCAGTCTCTCTTGGTCTCAACTTATCACAGATGTTTCCTTTGTGTTATTCGCTCCTTCTCCTTCTCTGCATGTTTGATTTCTAACTTTTCTTAGTTTTCAAACATTGACTCTGCATCCCTCTCCAGAGATGCTGCCTGACTTTTTAAATATTTCCAGCATTTTCAGTTTTTACTTTGGTATAACTTCTCATCTGAGAGGAAGCAGGTCCAACTGTATATTGTTCCTTTTGCACTGCCTTGTAGGTCACCCTGAAGTTCAGGAATGGAGTCTCAATTGCATCTCGGTGTTGTGGCTCTTCATTTTGAGTTTTATCCCATTGAAATTTCCTGTAATTTTACTGTTTCTTGGAACTTGTTAAATAAAATCAGAAAACAGTGGACATACTCAGCAGTCAGTCAGCATCTGTGAAGAGAGAAGCAGAGTTACAGCTTCAGATCAATGTCCCTTCATCAAAACAAGTTTTGTTACTTGTTGAAGTGTGTTATTTGGACTCAACTGTACTTTCTCCTGTCTCTCACCCCCACTCCCTTTCCTTTCCCAACCAAAAGATCCTCCAAGTGCCTTCCCCTCTTTTCCCTTCCAGTACTTGTCTCAACACTTTTGTTTCTTCTCTCAAATTGCTAATTCCAGGGATGTTAATTTAGAAAGGAAACATTTGCAGAGCTATTGGGATAGACCATATAATCAGTGGACTAATTGAGATAAGATTTAAGATATCTTTGTTAGTCACACGTACATCGAAACACACAGTGAAATACATCTTTTTGCGTAGAGTGTTCTGGGGGCAGCCCGCAAATGTCACCATGCTTCCAGCGCCAACATAGCATGCCCACAGCTTCCTAACCCGTACGTCTTTGAAATGTGGGAGGAAACCGGAGCACCTGGAGGAAACCCACGCAGACATGGGGAGAACGTACATACTCCTTACAGACAGTGGCCGGATTTGAACCCGGGTCTCTGGCGCTGTAATAGCGTTACGCTAACTGCTACATTACTGTGCCTTACAGAGAATTAGTACTGACGTGTTGAGCTAAATGTCCTCCCACAGTGCCATTTCAATTACAGTTCATTGGCATGGGTAACCCTGCGGTATCTCATCCAGTTGTGATTCTTCAGGTTCATGTTAATCTGCCAATTAAACATCACAGCCAGCCCCTCACATATCTGGCGTATCTCCAGGAGGAATGATTAGAAAATCAGGAAGGTGTGGAAATGCTAGCCAAATGCCACCAAAACCAGTTGGAGTTCCTGAGCTGATACCACCAAAAAGAGATTGATCATCTTTGTTAATGCTACCAGTGATATCTTTGCCAAGTTTTCCTACATGCTGGAAGTGATAAAGGTACATCAAATGAGAGGGTCAATCAATCAATTATCCTTGAGCTGGCCTTTTGAAAGAGCTATCCAGTTAGTTCTTTCCTCTTACCAGTATATTTTCCTTTCTTGTTTTAAATATTTGTTCAAGGGATATGGGCTTCGCAGGCTGAGCCAGCATTTAATTGCTTATGGAGACACGAGACTGCAGATGCTGGAATCTGGAGCATAAAAACAAACTGCTGGAGGAACTCGATGGGTCAGGCAGCATCCGTGGAGGGAAAGGGACAGTTGACACTTCAAGTCGACACCCTTCATCTGGACCCTTCATCAGTCCAGATGAAACGTCTCGACCTGACAGGGGGATGGGAACCCAAGTGATGGGTCAGAGGTTGGTGCATTTAGTGTACAAGTAGATACGACGTGTAGAAAGACCGTTAGGAAGGATAGGCAGTTGATAGGGCAAAATTGCAGTCAGTTGGATGGGCTGAAGTGTGTCTAATGTGAGAAGTATCAGGAACAAGGATGTACATGGAACTATGACGTGGTGGCCATTACAGAGACTTGGCTGTCACGAGGGCAGGAATGGCTGCTGGATATTCTGGGGTTTAGATGTTTCAAAAGGGACAAGGAAGGAGGTAAAAGAGGTTGGGGAGGGGCTTTGCTTATCAGGGACAGTGTCACAGCTGTAGAAAGGGAGGACGTCCTGGAGGGATCGTCTACTGAGTCAGTGTGGGTGATGGTCAGAAACAGAAAGGGAGCGACCACTCTATTGGGAGTATTCTATAGCAGCAGAAACACTGAGGAGGCAGATTTTAGAAAGGTGCAAAAATAACAGGGTTGTTGACATGGGTGATTTCAACTTCCCTAACATTGATTGGCACCTCCTTAGTGTAAAGGGGATAGATGGGGCAGAGTTTGTTAGGTGTGTCCAGGAAGGATTCCTGACACAGTATGTGGACAGGCCGACTAGAGGAGAAGCCATACTGGACCTGGTACTAGGCAATGAGCCTGATCAGGTTTCAGATCTCTCAGTGGGAGAGCATTTTGGAGACAGTGACCATAACTATATCTTTACTATAGCCTTGGAGAGGGATAGGAGCAAATAATAGGGGAAAGTATTAAATTGGGGGAGGGGGAATTATGATGCTATTAGGCAGGAATTTGGGAGTGTAAATTGGGAACATATGTTCTTGGGGAAGTGCACAGTGTAAATGTGGAGGTTGTTCAGGGAATACTTGCATGGTGTTCTGGATAGGATTGTTCCATTGAGACAGGGTAAGGATGGTAGAGTGAAGGATCGAGTTTAAGAGCCGCAAGGTAATGATGCAGCTCTATAAAACTCTGGTTAGACCACACTTAGAGTATTGTATTTAGTTCTGGTCGCCTCATTATAGGAAGGATGTGGAAGCGTTGGAAAGGATGCGGAGGATATTTACTAGGATGCTGCCTGGTTTAGAGAGTATGCATTGTGAGGAGAGACTAAGGGAGCTAGGGCTTTACTCTTTGGAGAGGAGGAGGATGAGGATGAGGGGAGACATGATCGAGGTGTACAAAATATTAAGAGGAATAGATAGAGTGGACAGCCGGCGCCTCTTTCCCAGGGCACCAATGCTCAGTACAAGAGAGCATGACTTTAAGGTAATGGGTGGGAAGTTCAAGGGAGATATCAGAGAAAGTTTTTTTTCACCCAGAGAGTGGTTGGGCCATGGAATGTGCTGCCTGGGGTGGTGGTGGAGGCAGGTACATTGGTCAAATTCAAGAGCTTACTAGATAAGCATATGGAGGAATTTAAAATAGAGAGATATGTGGGAGGAAGGGGTTAGATAGTCTTAGGTGAGGTTTAAAGGTCGGCACAACATTGTGGGCTGAAGGGCCTGTATTGTGCTGTACTGTTCTATGTTCTATGAACCATGGTTGACAAGAAACGTAGAATATCTTGTCAGGAGGAAGAAAGAAGCTTACCTAAGGTTTAGAAAGCAAGAATCAGACAGGGCTCTGGAGAGTTACAAGGTAGTCAGGAGGAAGCTTAAGAATGGACTTAGGAGAGCTAGAAGGGGGCATGAGAAGGCATTAGTGAGTAGGATTAAGGAAAACCCCAAGGCGTTCTACATGTATGTGAAGAATAGGAGGATGACTAGAGTGAGGGTGGGACCGATCAGGGATAAAAGAGGAAACGTGTCTGGAGTCGGAAGAGGTGGGGGATGTCCTTAATGAATACTTTGCTTCAGTATTCACTAGTGAGACAGACGATGTTTGTGAGGATGGCGTACGACAGGCTGATAGGCTTGGGCATGTCGACATGAGGAAAGAGGATGTGCTGGGACTTCTGAAAAACATTAGGATACGCTCCATCTACAACCACCCTCTGTCTTGTATGGGTGAGCCAACTAGGGCCAGACGGGATATATCCAAGGTTATGTGAAGCGAGGGAAGAGATTGCCGCATCTTTGGTGATCTTTATGTTCTCACTGGCCACAGCAGTAGTGCCAGATGATTGGAGGGTGGCAAATGTTGTTCCTTTGTTCAAGAAAGGGAGTAGGGATAATCCTGGGAATTACAGACCAGTGAGTCTTATTTCAGTGGTGGGCAAATTACTGGAGAAGATTTTTAGAGGCAGGATTTATAGGTATTTGGAGAAGCATAGGCTGGCTTTGTGAGGGGCAGGTTGTGCCTCACGAGCCTGATTGAAGTCTTTGAGGATGTGACAAAGCACATTGATGAAGGTAGAGCAGTGGATGTGGTGTGCATGGATTTTGATAAGGTTCCTCATGGAAGGCTCATTCAAAAAGTCAAAGAGGCATGGGATCCAGGGAAACTTGGATGTGTGGATTCAGAATTGGCTCGCCCATAGAAGACAGAGGGTGGTGGTAGATGGAGTTTATTCTGCCTGGAGGTCAGTGATCAGAGGTGTTCCACAGGGATCTGTTCTGGGACCCCTGCTCTTCGTGATTTTTATAAATGACTTGGATGAGGATGTGGAAGGGTGGGGTTAGTAAGTTTGCAGATGACACGGAGGTTGGTGATATTGTGATAGTGTAGAAGGTTGCTGTAGGTTACAACAGGACATTGATAGGATGCAGATCTGGGCTGAGAAGTGGCAGATGGAGTTCAACCCAGTAAAGTGTGAAGTGATACACTTTGGAAGATCAAATTTGAAGGCAGAATACAAGGTTAATGGCAGGACTCTTAGCAGTGTGGAGGATCTTGGGGTCCACATCCATAGATCCCTCAAGGTTGTTGCTCAGGTTGATAGAGTTGTCAAGAAGTTGTATGGTGTGTTGGCTTTCGTTAGTCGAGGTATTGAGTTCAAGAGCCATGAGGTAATGTTGCAGCTCTATAAAACTCCGGTTAATTCACACTTGGAGTATTGTGTTCAGTTCTGGTCGCCTCATTATAGGAAGGATGTGGAAGCTTTAGTGAGGGTGCAGAGGAGATTTATCAGGATGCTGCCTGGATTGGAGAGCATGTCTTATGAGGATAGGTTGAGCGAGCTCGGGCTTTTTTCTTTGGAGCGAAGGAGGATGAGAGGTGACTTGATAGAGGTGCACAAGATGATAAGAGGCATAGATCGAGTGGACAGTCAGAGACTTCTTCCCAGGGCAACAATGGCTAACACGAGGGGGCATAATTTTAAGGTGATTGGAGTAAGGTATAAGGGGGATGTCAGGGGTAAGTTTTTTACACAGAGAGTGGTGGGTGTGTGGAACATACTGCCAGCAGAGGTTGTGGGGGCAGATACATTAGGGACATTTAAGAGACTCTTAGATAGGCACATGAATGATAGAAAAATGTTATGTTTGAGGGAAGGGTTAGATAGAGCAGGATAAAATGTCAGCACAACATCATGGGCCTTAGGGCCTGTACTTTACTGTAATGTTCTATGTTCTGAAACACGAACTGTCCATTCCTTCTACAGATGCTGCCTGACCCAGCAGTTTGTTTTTTTTTGCCTTTAATTGCCCATTCCTAGTTGCCCCTGAGAAGGTTGTGGTGCAGTGGTGGAGTGCTGGAGGTTGTGGGTTTGGAAGGTGCTGTCTAGTGAGTTCATTTGTTATCCTTTCTGAAATTCTATCTGGATTTGCTACCTCCACCCTTTCTGATCATGTTTTCAAGATTATACTAACATGCTATGTTTGGGGGAAAAATAAGAACTTCATTTCCTCTTGCTCTTTTACCTTAAGTATGTGTTGCCAAATATATTGCCAGTGCAAAAAAAATTCCTCTCACTTACTCTGGACTTGATTTTGAATCCTGATTCTGCAGTTCATGGTAATTAATTGCAGATGAAGAGCATTGAGATGCTTCAGAACAAAAGGTATGGCATTATAGAAATGCACATTACCCCTTCACTGTTAGTGAATGCTTGAAGGCTGATCAGGGCTGTTTATAAATCTTAGTAATGTATTACTTAAAAAGTTCTTGAGCTATTTTGTTGAATATTTCTTGTAGTTGGCAAACTTGTTGCTGTGTCTGTCCCGTGAGCACTTTTTACATGCTGCTTTGGCTTTATCGCAGATGGTGGCCAGTAAGTACTTGTACGATGAGGGAGAAGAGGAGGAGGTGTTTAATGATGAGTGGGGAGCTGCGGGCAAGTTGGATGTTCAAGTGGTCAACACTCTGGAAATGAACTTTCTGCGAGCCATTGTAAGTTACCACTGAAAATATGCAAAATCACTTAAAGAAAGAAAGACTATTTGTTAAAAAAAAATTGCATGTAATCCAAACTTCCTGCAAGTGTTGGATTTACTTGTAACACTATGCCTAATGTCGTAAAATAGTTCAACTAACCCACTGTGTGCATTTGTCAAA
The DNA here is from genome assembly GCF_009764475.1 of Pristis pectinata. Lineage (NCBI taxonomy): Eukaryota > Metazoa > Chordata > Chondrichthyes > Rhinopristiformes > Pristidae > Pristis > Pristis pectinata. Next base: position 6,561,255 of record NC_067405.1, on the reverse strand, counting down.
AGAGCTGACTGAACATCCCATCAGACAGAGATCAATCATGAACAACTTACCTGGATGACGGCACTGCTCAGGTGGCACAGTAACAGACCTGACGGCAGGTCTCTTAGTCAACAAGAAATACTCCTTTTGGCCTTTGTTCTAAAAGCTGTCTTAGTCCTAATGCGAAAAAGATCAGCACACCTCCTGTGCGACTTCTGCTTGCACTTGAATTGACTCATGAGATGCTGCAGTTTAAGAGGAGACAGTATGACTCATTGTGCCTTTGCAAGCTCTTTGGTAAATGACCCTATTTGCCTTGTTCTACTCCCTTCCCTGTTATCCTGTAAATTTTCTCCCTTGCACTATCTTTATGCTTCAGTGTCCCTATTGAATCTGATCCCACCACATCCTCGTGCAGAACACTCCAGATCACAACAGCTCACTGTGTTTAAGAATATCATCTGAGTCCTCTCCAAGTTTCTTGCCAATACCTTTGGTTCCCATTGGTTCTGGTTCCATCTGCCATACACCTGTCATCTAATGGTTCCCATTCTCACCTCCTTTCTGTTTCAGAGTCCAGCACTGGTTCCCCTTTGTGTTCCTGCTTACCTCCCTGAAGCAGCTGTCTCCAACCTTCACACATCTCTCCCTCCCACTTTGTTACATCTGCCTCTCAATTTTTATTTTCTCTCTGCCTCCATCTATCATTCCCTGCCACTGTCTCCCAACTCCATCACGGCTCCCTCCCCTACCTGGAACAACCTGCCTGTCATCTTGCACTCCTCCTCAGTCCCCCAATCACCTTGGACTCCTATTCACTTCTCCCCTTTATACTGGCCATCTCGCCTCTCTACTCTCAGTCCTGATGCAGGGTTTCGACCCGAAATGTCGACAATTCCTTTCCTCCCACAGATGCTGTTAAACCCACTAGGTTTCTCCAGCAGATTGTCTGTTGCTCCTTTAGTTACCAACCCTTGTTCCTTTTTTTAAAACTGTGTCCAAATGCTTCATGATTTTGAACACCCCTATCAAATCTGTACTCAACTGATGCACCATAGAAAGCATCCTATCTGGATGTATCACGGCTTGGTACGGCAACTGCTCTGCCCAGGACCACAAGAAACTGCAGAGTTTTGGACACAGCCCAGCGCATCATGGACACCAGCCTCCCCTGCTTGGACTCTGTCTTTACCTCTCGCTGTCTTGGTGAAGCAGCCAGCATAATCAAAAATTCCACCCACCCAGGTCATTCTCCCTTCTCTCCTCTTCCATCGGGTAGAAGATACAGGAGCCTGAGGGCACGTACCACCAGGCTCAAGGACAGCTTCTATCCCACTGTGATAAGACTATTGAACGGTTCCCTTATACAATGAGATGGACTCTGACCTGACGATCTACCTTGTTGTGACCTTGCACCTTATTGCACTGCACTTTCTCTGTAGCTGTGACACTTTACTCTGTACTGTTATTGTTTTTACCTGTGCTACATCAATGCACTCTGTACTAACTCAATGTAACTGCACTGTGTAATGAATTGACCTGTATGATCGGTACAAATGACAATAATAAACCAATACTTCCTCAAAGGACAGCAATCTCAGCTTCACTATTTAGCTGAAGCTCTTTATCCCTGGTACCAGTCTAGTAAATCCTTTCCGAGGTATTGCCCATCCTTCCGACAGCAGAGTGGCCAAAATTCACCTCATTATATCTGCATTCACCTGCAGCCTCTCACCCACCAATCTGCCCACACCCACCACCAACCCACCCACCATGAGCATAATATCTTAGTTGTGAGCACTGGGTGCTAACGACGTATGCTCCTTACAAGATATAAGACAAGATATTTATTTATTAGTCACATGTACATCGAAACACACAGTGAAATGCATCTTTTGCGTACAGTGTTCTGGGGACAGCCCGCAAGTGTCGCCACGCTTCCAGCACCAACATAGCATGCCCACAACTTCCTAACCCGTACGTCTTTGGAATGTGGGAGGAAACCGGAGCACCCGGAGGAAACCCACGCAGACATGGGGAGAACATAAAAACTCCTCACAGACAGCAGCCAGAATTGAACCTGGGTCACTGGCACTGTAATAGCATTATGTTGCACAACCTTTTCAAAACTTTCAGGTTGAAGTATTCCTCTCTTCTATCTTCAAGCCTGCAAACCTCCCTCAAGTCTCGGGGAGCCCCGTTGTTCTGTATCTCCAACTAGTGGCACTTCTCAAATCCCAAGGCCCTTGTCCTGTATGAACCTGCAGAACTATTGTATGCAATATGCAATCGTGCAGCCACAAAATGAGAGACAACTGGAGATATAATGGAAAAAGAGGATAACTAGAAAATATACTGTTCATTCTGCTGGTCTTCCAAGTCTATCGGTCTGAGAACTGGTAAATCCTTTCAGCTTTCACATCAAATGTATCAGCCTTTTAAGACACAGCCTCTTTTCCCCCATGTAACTCCATTATCTCCTGTTTTCTGGTTGCAATGGGAGCTTTGTTCTTGCAGGATGCCACCCTTTACTGTAAAGATAGAAAGGAACATTCCCACCCCCATTGAGAGGACTTATGAGTTGCCTGGCATTGAGTGAGATCCAAATCCGGATGAATTTATGCTTATTATTTTAAAAAAAGTAAAATGTCTGCCTTGTTAAATTTAAAAATAGAAGAGAACTTGAAACAAGATCTACTCACTTACACCAACTTTCCTTCCAGGAGGGCATGGATTGAAACAGGACTTTATTGCTTAGATGTGTACTGTGTCACAGGTTACACTCAAAGGTTTCTTGTTTTATGGCATTGCAGGATTGGAACCTGTACGTGAATACCCAGGAATTCTTTGAGCTTCTGAGTCGACTGGAGGGAAGGTAGGTGTGCCATGACTGGGTGTTGGCAAGGAACACTTGCTACGTTTACAGACTGTTGTGACGGAAAACAATACCACTTTGAGATATCCTGTAGTTGGGAGATTGGACCATAAAAGCCTTAACCCTGCTCCACCACTCAATCTGATGGTGGTTGGTCCTGTTTCATGGGATCTTTCCGCTCTGCCTGAGGGTATAGATGTGTGATAGCATCTTCAGTAGTGTTGCACCTCTTCCGATTTGCCACAGCTGAGACGGACAGCTTTGGAGCACGAAATGTAAACCTACAACTCCACAAGTCAATAGTGTTACCCAGTGATCTGCAGCTGATACATAATGGAGAATTTGTAGCTTGCCATGAAAATGCTGTAATTGCAGTGGGTTTAATTTGCTATACATTCTTACTGCACATCACTTGAGCAGCTCTGACCCCACAGTATAGAATATTAACAACTGGGTCTGGCTCATTCCCTAAAAAGAACATCACGGATGCTTAAAAGAAAAAGGCACTGGATAGTGGCAGCATTTTGCATGCAGCGCCTCTTAAAACGATCTTTTGCGTACATCCCCTGCAGTGTTTTTTGGATTCTAATCTTGTGCCTCCATTTCTTTTTTATAGGGTGGCTGAGTCACAGGGACTAAAGCGAGGCTGGTTCACATATACGGACTTGTGTGTGTTACTAGAACAGGCACTGTGGCAACAAGTGTTTACAGAATTCTACCAGCATGTTGTCAAGGTAGTGTCCAGTCACACCCTTATTGATTGTTTGGTTGTTTGATTCTAGATAAAGGCGGAGGCACAGAGCAACTAGATATACAAGTTTCTCAGTAACTCGAATCGTTGCAGTGAAGTTAACCTTGGGACAGCAACCGTATTTTCATTAACTTTTCTCATTCCTGGGAAGTGAGTCAGGATGGCATAGCAGCATTTACTGGTCATAGAATCACACAGCACGAAAACAGGCCCTTCGGCCCAACTGGTCCATGCCATCCAAGATGCCCATCTTAGCTAGTCCCATTTTGCCAGTGTTTAGCCCATATCCCTCTAAATCTTTCCTATCCATGTACCTGTCCAACTGTCTTTTAAAAGTTGTTATTGTACCTGCCTCAACCACTTCCTCTGGCAGCTCATTCCACATAGGTACCACCCTTTGTGTAAAAGAAAAGTTGGCACTCAAGATCCTCTTAAATCTTTTGCCTCTCACCTTAAGCCTATGCCCTCTAGTTCTTGATACCCCAACTCTGGGGAAAAAGACTGAATGCATTCACCCTATCTATGCCCCTCATGATTTTATACCTCTATAATGTCATCTCAAAGTCTACATTCTGAGGAATATAGTTCTAGCCTGTCCAACCTCTCCCTATAACTCAGTCCCTCAAGTCCTGGCAGATTCCTTGTAAATCTTTTCTGCACTCTTTCCAGTTTAATAACATCTTTCCTAGAGCAGGGTGACCAAAACTGAACACAATACTCCAAGTGCGGCCTCACCAGCGTCCTGTACAACGACACCATGACCTCCCAACTTTTATTCTCAATACCTTGACTTATGAAGGCCAGCGTGCCAAAAGTTGCACTACCTGCAACTCCACTTTCCATGAACCATGTACTTGTACTCCAAGGTCCCTCTGTTCTACAACACTCCCCAGGGCCCTGCCATTCACTGTGAAAATCCTACCTGGATTTGACTTTCCAAAATCAATGCCTGGGTAGGCAACTGGGGTCCTATAATACAATCCCAGCTGGTGTGGCTGAATGGATAGGGTTGGCATTCTCACAGCACTATAGTCCTTTCATGGTCATTTTACTCGAGCTCACTCAGAATATACCAGAACTATTTGGAACAACTTCAGTACATGCCACTGTGAACCATAGACTGCTGAAACCGTGGTCAGTGCGGTCTGACTGAAGTTTTATACAGCTGCAGCACGACTCCTTACCCTTGTACTCAACATCCCTGCCAATGAAGGCAAGCATGCCGTATGCCTTCTTTACCACCTTATCCACTTGTGTAGCCACTTTCAGTGAACTATGGACCTGGACCCCAAGATCGCTCTGTACCTCACCACTGTTAAGGGGCCCAGCATTAACTGATTACTTTCTTCTTTCATTTGACTTTCCAAAGTGCAACACCTCACACTGCCCGGATTAAACTGCATCTGCCACTTCTCTGCCCATATCTGTAACTGATCTGTATCCCGCTGTATTCTTCGATAGTCCTTTACACTGCCCACAATCCCACCAATCTTGCTGTCATCCACACACTTGCTAATCCACCCATCTACATTTTCATCCAAATCATTGATATATATCACAGTTTAGGACGGGCAGCAAATAGGACCATAGAGAACACTACAGCACAGAAAACAGGCCATTCGGCCCTTCTAGTCTGTGCCAAAACATTATTCCACTAGTCCCATTTACCTGCACCCAGTCCATAACCCTCCAGACCTCTCCCGTCCATGTATCTATCCAATTTATTCTTAAAACTTAAGAGTGAGCCCACATTTACCACGTCAGATGGCAGCCCGTTCCACACTCCCACCACTCTCTGAGTGAAGGTGTTCCCCCAAACCTTTTCCCTTTCACCCTAAAGCCATGTCCTCTCATACTTATCTCTCCTAATCTAGGTGGAAAGAGCCTACTCACATGAACTCTGTCTGTGCCCTCATAATTTTGTAAACCTCTATCAAATCTCCCCTCCTGCTTCTGCGCTGCAAGGAATAAAGTCCTAACCTGTTCAATCTTTCCCTGTAACTCAACTCCTGAAGACCCGGCAACATTCTAGTAAATCTCCTCTGCACTCTTTCAATCTTACTGATATCCTTCCTATAGTGAGGTGACCAGAACTGCACACAATACTCCAAATTTGGCCTCACCAATGTCTTATACAACCTCACCATAACATCCCAACTCCTATACTCAATACTTTGATTTATGAATGCCAGGATGCCAAAAGCCTTTTTTACAACCCTGTCTACCTGTGACACCAGATCATCTTGACAGCAACATTGTCTTGTAAATGAATTAAAAAACATGTTGTATAGACTGAGTATGAATTTGAAACATTAAAATTAAAACATTAAAAATTAAAACTGCAGCTGTTTTAGACATGTTTTAATATCTCTGCTCTTTTTTTCGCGTTGCAGGTTGCCTGCATGTTGGGGCTCGTGTACCTAACCAGTGTTGCAGGAATAATAGCTGGTTCTGCGGTCGCTCGGCAAGCCATGTGCTCAAAGGGTCAGGTGGATGTGATCCCCAACGCTGAGAAATCCGTTTTGAGTCAAGGGGTGATCCTGGAGCCGGTGAAATGCTCGCAGGAGGCTGAATCTTTCCCATCATTTAATGCAGTGGCCATTGATATGGCCAGATCTCAAGGTTCTCCCTCCAGTCTCCATTGCTGCATGTTGGAAAATGACTCAAGCAAGAGAAATTCTGGCATTGCGATGACGGCTCTGTGTATTTGGGGGACTGCCCTGACCTCCCTCACGTACATGACTGACCAGAGGAACGTCCAAATGGAGCCAGGAATCCCACCGCCCATTTCCTGTTCTACTTGTTGCAGGCTACAGAGTGAAACAGGGCTGGCTGTCCAATGTGGGGCATCAAACCACACGTCCATTACCATCGCCTTCCGCCACAACCCTTCGGAGATGTTCTCGACCTTCAGTTCACGCAGCATGTTCTCCCCTGGATGTCGAAGTTGCACAAAGGGTAGGGTGATAAAGCAGCCTCCTTCAGCTCCCAGCTTTGAGCGACTGATGGACCTTCTGTGTCTCCCTGGTTCTCTGAGGATGAGAAGGTGTCCTATGGAAACAACAACAGCATTCAACCAGCTCCTGATACCCGTCTTACCCAGTTAGGCATTCAATCCTCCTTCCAGCAGACTTTGCAATTATTTGTTGCAGTTCTGACAGTTTTTTTCCCCTGATCCCATTTAGGAACATTCAACTAATCTTAAAAACCCAGCAATCTGACCAGCAAGAAGGTTGTTAAAGTCACAACGCTCTCTCGGGCCAACCAGAATCCGGTGGCCAATCTGGCAGCTGTTCCTAACCTCCGTTAGTTAGAAGTAGAATGAACTCGCCAACACCGATATGTGTGCGTGCTAACAAATTTGTTATATGTACCTCCAGGATAAAATTGTAAGGGAGGGGCACTAAATCAGTTTCAGTGAACATTAGCAATAAATTTGATATATTCAAAGTTACGTTCATTTATGCAGGCCCTTTATGCAGAGTAATGTTCTCGAAATACTTCCTCTACGATAAACTACTTTGAGATGTGGCGACTTATTCTGCTGTAGTTTTGCGCTGGGCAAATTGCACAAAGAGCGGCAGAATGAAAGATCTCAGTCTTGGTGCTGTTGGCTGAAGGAAGAACACCAACCAAGGAACTGGAAGGACACCGCTTGAGCAGTGCTGTGGAATTTCTTTCAATGTCAACTTTAACCAACTCTTGCAAGAAAGTTGTAACTGTATTTGACATCTCGTCTGAAGGACGGCATTTCTGATAATGCATCACTCCATGTGCTGCATCACAGAAGAGCCTAGGACACATAACTAAAGCCCTGTAAGCACCACCTGTTACTGAACTTCTTCATTTCAACAAACAAAGGAAAATCTCACCAACACTGACGGCGTGTGATTTACTTTTAAGTCACAGAATTTGACATTTTGCAGGATTTCTAGATTCTACGTCTTTTATTACAACATTTGAAGAGCTTTTATATTGAAAAGGTTTGATGAAGGTATCAAGGATTTGGATGTGGAATCCAAAAGGTTCCTGATGCTGGAAAACCTGAGCATAAGGTGACACAACTTGTGCATCTTTGTGAAGATGCACAAAGCTGTATTTACTAATAACTGTCTTTGTGAAGATGCACAAGGCTGTATTTACTAATAACTGTCTTTGTGAAGATGCACAAGGCTGTATTTACTAATAACTGTCTTTGTGAAGATGCACAAGGCTGTATTTACTAATAACTGTCTTTGTGAAGATGCACAAGGCTGTATTTACTAATAACTGTCTTTGTGAAGATGCACAAAGCTGTATTTACTAATAACTGTCTTTGTGAAGATGCACAAGGCTGTATTTACTAATAACTGTCTTTGTGAAGATGCACAAAGCTGTATTTACTAATAACTGTCTTTGTGAAGATGCACAAGGCTGTATTTACTAATAACTGTCTTTGTGAAGATGCACAAAGCTGTATTTACTAATAACTGTCTTTGTGAAGATGCACAAAGCTGTATTTACTAATAACTGTCTTTGTGCTGTATGAGTAGATTATATTGAGTGTTGTATTTACTATGCAGTTATAGTTGGGCTTTGGGGACCCTTGGTTTGACTCTCTAATGTTTTTTTAAGGTGTGATTTTCTTACCTGGAGACTTTGTCTCCTATAATCATTTAGAGAAATTTTAAGATTGATGGAGGCATTAAAAACAAATTTTACTTTCACAGGATGAAAGGAGGAAAACAGAAAAAGTGCCTCAATGCAACTACTTCAGTGATGAAGTTTGTTACAAAGCATTGCTGGACAGTTGGCTTAAGTAACTTGGGTCATTTGTTGAATGACATTGAATGAATTATTGGGCTTTGGGAGTAAGTGAAAGGCTTTGTAATTAGCATTTATATTTTTTTTAGGTAGCCTCTTACAGGGTGATTTCTCCCATACGTTGCATTACTTCGTACAAATCACTAACGTGGCAGACTCACACGGCGACTCTGGTGCTTGCTGGGAGTGTGCAGATCTGTTACGGGTGCTTAAGGTTGTCAGCGATCTGGTACACCAGCACAGTCTCATGTTGGGCTGCCTTTTGTTCCAATTTCGTGGTCTTTGGCAATAAAGCGTCCAGGACTAAGCTGCAAAGCTTGTCCATTAGTTACTCCCAAAAGAATTTATTAAATAGTGATCTAATACTTGGTTTAACGGGCAGTCAAAATGGAAATAAATGCCTGTTCCTCTTTCCCTCCACAAAGGAGCCCATTGCATTTACATTGCCCTTGAGTTTATTAAACAAACCTTTTGAAGGGTGAGAATAAACTTCCCTCTATTTCCACCCTCCCCAACCTCTTTATTTTGTGGATCTCATGTATCACTGCAGCTTGTGAGGGTAACAGTAGCCCATTTATTGTTTTTCTTGGTGGCACCTCATCCAGGAGTGTGCCTGAGAGCACAGATTCATTGTCACATGGGGATACTTCCTGTTCCCAAACCCTCTCCTCTGTCATAGGATGCTCGTGTTGATGTCAAGACCAGCACTTAATCCCTAATTGAGATGGTGTTAATGAGCATCTTTTTAAACAGCCATTGTCCGTGTGGTGAAGATGCTCCCACTGAGATGTTGGGTAGGAAGTTCCAGGATTTTGACCTGGAATGACGGAACAGTAATGGGGTCAAATCAGGATGGTGTGTGAATTGAAGGGGAACTTGGAGATGACTGCTGCCATTGTCCTAGGTGAGAGGAAGTTCACAGGTTGGGACTTGTTTCTTGTTGGGCTTGCAGTGAACAAACCAGTCTTAACAGATCATGAATGACCCAGCAAGCACTAATCCAGTGCTGAGTGTGCTGATTTCAGCCAGAGCATTGACGGGAGTTTCTTTTCGTTATCGATTCCACCACCTGTGAGGGTCGGCGGAAGGCAAACTGAAGCAAGGTGATACTTTCAACTGCTGTCTAATGGGCCTCTCTACAAATGTATATGTACTGGAGATGAAAGGATAACTTTGGATGTGATGTGGACAGTTGAATAGACTACCAGCACACCTTTGAGGCATAAAGGTTTGCCTCTTGAGTGAGATACAACAGAGCAACCTCAGTACATAAGAAAAAGGAGTAGATCTTCCTGTTTGCCCAGCCATTCATAAAGATCACAGCTGACTTTCTTCTACTAATCCCAAATGCCATTATTCCCATCATATCGAAAAATCTATCCAGCTGCTATTTAGCAACTATGCCTCCACAGCCCATGTGGGTAGAGAATTCTATTGATTCACTACCTATTTAGGTGAAGAAATGTCTCCTCTCAGTCTGAAATGGCCAGCTGCTTATTTTGAGTCTTTGAACCCTGGTTCTAGACAGTCAAGGCAAGGGAAACAGCCTACCTGCATCTACCCTCTCAAGTCATCTTAAGGGTGTTATGTGTTTCAGTGAGACCCCTCTCTATAGGATACAGGCCTTGTCTGCTTAATCTCTCCTCTTAGGACCATCTCCCCCATCCGTCTGCACTCCTATTGTAGGGAGACTAGTCCTGTCTATTTCCAACAGTGGCCCACCATGGCCCCATACAAGATATCTTTACTCTTGCACTCAGATTCTCTTGCAGTAATGGCCAAGTGTATGTTTGTCTTCCTAAGTTCATGCTGTACTTAAAGTGGCTCATACAACGGACAGCCAATTTCCTCTGAACACCATTCAGTTCTTCCCCATTTAAAAATAATGGTAGGAAGCAGACCAACGAGGAATTTATGTTGAATATCTGCCTCAAGAATGGAGAAAGTGGATGAGTCCAGGGTGAAGGAATTCCAAAACAAATCATCACACATGTATCTGTATTTGAAATATCCCCATCACAAATATCAAAGTGTCAGCTTGCTCTTATTCATTGAATGACAATGGTGTTTCAAACAACTCCTTTTACCAGGTGTCAGAGTGGGTATAGAAATGCAAATAGCAGCAAAGAAAGGGTGTGTTACCAGTACCCTCGGAAATGATGGCTCATATTAAATGGGAAATCACATGCCCTTCTGTTTTGTAATGGCTAAAACATTTTTATCATGCGAGATGAAATAAAATGTACAAACACCGAACAATTTTGCTGTGACTGAAATTCATTCTTTAGAAGTGAGAAGAAGAGGCCAATTGGTCACATTCTGCCTGATCAATGACCTACCCCCATGTTTTCTCCAGTCCTGAGTATTTATTGACACATTCTGAGGCCGTCCCTCGAGGTTGAGGACAACTTGCTTTCACCTCAGACCTGCAAGTTCTGAAGAAGCTGATGAAACCTATGCAAGATCAGGCCTCCGCCAGAAGTGGGAGATGACGTGCTCCTTCCGCCGTATGCATTGAGCTTCCGTGCGCTGCCAATAAGAGATCCAGGGATGTCAATGACATCCCAGATCCTGCTTCTCCATTGTGATCAATCATGGACCAATGATTCGGATCAGATTAGTTTATTGTCATATACATCAGGGTGCAAAGGAATTCCTTGTTAGTGTGAAGCTCGCAGGGTAAACAGTGTAGATGGTAATAGTAAATACAGCAATGAACACAGATCAGTGGAATAGTGCAAAGTATATGGTGCAAGCTGACAAAAGAAATGCTCAAATAATAACAGAAGAGGTAGAATTAAGAGTCTGAGAACGTGGCAGCACCACTGGGAGGGGGACGTGAATGAGGTGATGGGTTCAGATGTCCGATAGCAGTGGGGAAGAAGCTGTTCTTGAGTCTGGTCGTCTGGGCTTTCAATCTCCTGTGTCTTCTCTTGGAAGTTAGAAGAGAGAAAAAGGAATGGCTAAGGAGGCAGGCGTCCTTGATTCCCAGGAGTCAGTGGGGATGATACAATTTTTTTCAAAGAGGCTCTGAAAATATCCTTGAAGTGTGACAGAGTTCAGAGTAGAGTACAGAGTTTCGTACTAGGCTTGTGAACGATGTGGCCCACACATTGGAGCCAGTTAAGTATGGTTAGAGCTTTGATGCTGGGGGTATTGGCCTGCTTTGAAGATTTTACAGGAGACAATATTGGTGCTACCTCTTTAGTGCTTTGAGGTGTCTGCTGTATGTAGTCCATGAATCAAAATGTGCCACTCTCTTTGACTAAGCTGGCTGCTTTACCAAGGCAACAAGAAGTGTGGGCAAGAGTCCATAGTGAGGAGGCCTGTTTCTGTGATGTGTTGGGCTGTGTCCACAACTCTCTTGTCTCAGGCAGAGCAGTTGCCATATCAAGCCGTGATGCATCAGGATAGGATGCTTTCTATGGTGCATCGATAAAATTCATGTTTCCCAGGATCTCATGATGGATGTTTGTTGTCAAGTGGCAATAATATCTAAAACTAGTTAGGCCACACTTGGGAGTATTGTGTGCAGTTCTGGTCACCCCATTATGGGAAGGATGTGGAGGGTGCAGGAGAGGTTTACCAGGATGCTGCCTGGATTAGAGAGTATGGGCTGTAAGGAGAGGTTGGATAAACTTGGGGTGTTTTCTCTGGAGTGTCAGAGGCTGAGGGGAGACCTGATAGAAGTTTATAAAATTATGAGAAGCATAGATAGGGTAGACAGAATCTTTTTCCCGGGGTAGAAATGTCAAATACTAGAGGGCATAGCTTTAAGGTGACAGTGGAAAAGTGAGAAGGAGATGTGCAGGGTATGTTTTTTTTACACAGAGAGTGATAAGTGCCTAGAACAGGCTGCCAGGGATAGTGGTGGAAGCAGATACTATAGTGGCATTTAAGAGGCTTTTAGATAGACATTTGAATATGGAGGAAATTGGGGGGATATAGATCATGTGCAGGCAGAAGGGAGTTAGTTTAATTTGGCATCATGTTCAGCACAGACAAGGTGGACCGAAGGGCCTGTCCCTGTTATATTCTATGTAATTGGCATCAACTGTGATTTATGGAAGAGAGTTCCAAATTTCTGCCACCCTTTGTATGTTTCCTGACTTTGTTCTTGAAGGCCTTGGTCTAATTTTTTTTAAGACTGCTCCAACTAGTGGAAATATAAAATAGGTTTTAAACAGAAAGTTGCATGCAATGATGTTACCATCACAACAGCACAGCGCCCCAAACTGCATTCCTATCCCCCACCTCTCCACCCCCACCCCTCCTCCCCATACACTCTCACTGTTTACAAGCCTGGTCACATGCGATCTGAAAGAGCTGGAAAAGAATTTGAAATTGCAGGGTGCTGGTGTTTGGAAAAAAGTTGAAATATGAACCAGATGTGTCTGAATGCAGAGAGACGTTAAGAATTTGAAATACAGTGACTCGTCCTGATAGAAGGTGGAATAAGTGTGGAATGCACTTATGAACTCTTTTTGTTGGTTGAGTTTCTGGTCGGAGAAGGCAAACAGGCCCTTCGTTCCACCAAATCTGTAACAACCATCAACCATCCATTTATGCTAATCCCATTTTATTCTCCCACATTCTACCACTCACACTAGGGACAATTTACAGCGGCCAATTAACCTACCAACCCGCACGTCTTTGGGATGTGGGAGGAAATCCATACAGTGACAGGGAGAATGGGCAGACTCAGATGGCGCTTGAGTCAGGATTGAACCCGGGTCTCTTGTGCTGTAAGATAAGATATCTTTATTAGTCACATGTACATCAAAATACACAGTGAAATGCATCTTTTGCGTAGTTCTGAAGGCAGCCTGCAAGCGTCGCCACGCTTCCGGCGCCAACACAGCACACCCACAACTTCCTAACCCGTACGTCTTTTTGGAATGTGGGAGGAAACCGGAGCACCCAGAGGAAACCCTCGCAGACACTGGGAGAACGTACAAACTCCTTACAGACAGTGGCTGGAATTGAACCCAGGTCGCTGGCACTGTAAAGCATTACGCTAACTGCTACACTACCGTGAGGCAGCGGTTCTACTAGCTGCGCCACCCTGGCACAGTTTGTGTTAAATGGTTAAGTTATTTACAAATCAAATGACCATCGCATCTTCCAGGCCATTCTTCAACCATTCGGTACTTGAACCAACCAGCAAAACCCTAATCACTGCAGTTTAGCAACACTATGACCACTTTGATCACTTTGCACTAAAATGGACTTTATTTTGTTCTAATTATGTTTTTTCTAGTAAAAACTGCATATAACATGTTTAATTGATGTTTTTCTTGGAAATGCTGTTTATATGATATGTCTGTGATGCTGCTGTAAGTAAGTTTTTCATTGCACCTGTGCACACATGTACTTGTGCATATGACAATAAACTCAACTTTGACTTTGACTTTCTACTTTGCCTATTGGTAAAATAGGTACAACCAGAGTTTTGTAAAATGGAAAATATTGCCAGACAGTGCAATTTGAGTGGGCTAATGCGAAGAACTGAACTTGGCAGTTTTGTATGTTTTGTTCAGGAGACGGATATCTCCAGAAAATGCTGGAGACAGGCATCAGGTCAGGCAGCAACTGTGGAGAAAGGAACATTTTAACTCCATGACATTTCATCAGAAACATTTCTGGATTGACTTGCTGTTCCCTTTCAGCTAGTGCTCACTGGGTGAACCCACACCCACATACACTGGTTGTCCATTGCTTTACGAGAGTTTCAGTTTGGAAACGTTCCATCACCGGAGCTCATGACTCTTCTGTTCCACACTGCTCTTTTTTTGCATCATTTTTGTTCCTCTGCCTTATTTCTTTGTATTAATTTTATACATTATACCCTCTTGCCATCTCTTCCTGACTCCATCACAATTTTTCTTGTGTTTGCCCTTTTAGTGGGACAAGATATACCCAAGGATTGTGTTGGAGTTGGTAATTAATAATTGGTTTATTATTGTCACATGTATCAAGAATTAGTGAAAAGCTTTGTTTTGCCTGCCATCATTCCATATATAAGTACATCAAGGTAGTACAAAAGGTAAAACAATAACAGAATGCAGAATAAAGTGTTACAGTTACTGAGAAAGTGCAGTGCAGGCAGGCAATAAGGTGCAAGGGCCATGACGAGATAGATTGGGTGATCAAGAGATTATCTTCATTGTACAAAGGTCTGTTGAAGAATCTTATAGCAGTGGGATAGAAGCTGTCCTTGAGCCTGGAGGTACGTGTTTTCAAACTTTTATATCTTCTGCCTGATGGAAGGGGGAGAAGAGAGAATGTCTGGGGTGGGAGGCATCCTTTATTATGTTGGCTGCTTTCCCGGGGCAGGAAGGTATGATTTTCAGAGTGTGATGATACTTTTGCCAGGACTGCTTGGTCCAGACCTCATCACAGCCAGTCTATATTGGTGGATTGGCAGTGGAGAGAGTCAGCAGCTTTAAATTCCTGTGCATAAACATAGTAGATGACCTGTCCTGGGCCCAGCACATAGATGCAAGCGTGCCAGCATCTTTACTTTCTTTGAGGGTTAACGAGGTTTGGCATCTCACTGAACACTAACACACTTCTACAGAAAGTATCCTGACTGGTTACATCATGGTCTGGTACAACAATTCGAATGCACAGGAACGTAAGAAGCTGCGGAGAGTAGTGGACTCTGCCCGATACATCACAGGCACATCCCTCCCCACCATCGGGAGTATCTACAGGAGGTGCTGCCTCAAGAAGGCAACATCCATCATCAAAGATCCCCACCATCCGGGCCATGCCATCTTCTCACAGCAGGAGGTACAGAAGCCTGAAGTCCCACACCACCAGGTTCAGGAACAGCTACTTCCCTTCAACCATTCGGTTCTTGAACCAACCTGCACAACCCTAATCACTACCTCAATATAACAACATTATGACCACTTTGACCAGTATAGCAACACTATGACAACTTTGCACTATAATGGACTTTGTTTTTTCTTTTCTAGTTGTGTTCTTTCTTGTAAAAATTGTGCTTAATTTATGTTTTTCTTGTGAATGCTGCTTATCTGATGCTATGTGTCTGTGATGCTGCTGCAAGGAAGTTTTTCATTGCACCTGTGCAC
This sequence comes from Pristis pectinata, assembly GCF_009764475.1. Classification (NCBI taxonomy): domain Eukaryota; kingdom Metazoa; phylum Chordata; class Chondrichthyes; order Rhinopristiformes; family Pristidae; genus Pristis; species Pristis pectinata. Next base: position 6,545,747 of record NC_067405.1, on the reverse strand, counting down.
ACATGGACTTGTGCAGGTGACAATAAACTCGACTTTGACTACTCTCCCCTTGCCTGGATGACTGCATCTCCAACAACATTCAAGAAGTCCAATACCATCCAGAGCAAAGCAATCCATTTGATTGGCAACCCATCCATCGCACCGAACATTCATTCCTTCCATCACCAGGGCACCGTGGCTATTTTATGTGTCATCTACACATGCATTGCAGGTCCTTGCCTGGACTATCCAACAACTCTGAGAAGAGCAAGGGCAACAGTTGCATGGAAACCCTACAGTCTGCACGTTTCCCTTCACATCACACATTAGGGAGGAGGTACACGAGCCTGACGACCCACACTCAATGATTCAGGAACAGCTTCTTCTCCTCCGCCATCAGATTTCTGAACGGTCCATGAACACCACCTCATTATTCCTTATTTTTTTAAACTTTTTTTTAATTTATGGTAATTTGATGTCTTTGCATTGTACTGCTGCCACAAAGCAACAAATTTCACGTCATACGTTAGCGATCATGAAGCTGGTTGTGATTCTGACTTGGAAATACATTGCCATTCTTTTGGCATCCCTGGGTCTAAGTCCTGGGACTCCCTCCCAAACAGCACTGTGGGAGAGCCTTCAGCAGACCTCCAATGGTTCACTGCCACCTTCTCAAGAGCAATTCGGGATGTGCTGGAGAAGTTGCCCTTGCCAAGGATGCCCATGCCTCATAAAGTAAAAAAAATATATCATTTTTAAAATTCCCCATATTCTGATGGAATGAAACAAAGGAGGCCATTCTGTCCATTGACCCCACACCACCTGGACCTTTCTGATGGATCCCAAGGCTCCCCTCCACAGACTACCCTTCCCCTCTTCTCCTTTTCTCCATAGTCATGGTTTTCTTTATTTATTCAATTTCCTTCATTTCTTCAATACTTAATTATGTAATGAGTATTGTTGTTACATCAGTAACTTCACGTTTCTGGTGGATGGGTGTGCTGTTCTGCCTTTATTTCACATCAAGGACTATCCTGTCATGCCGATGATGCATGGAATCTTCCTTGTAAGTTTTACATTGCACCTGTAGCGGTTAGTGTAACGCTTTACAGCGCCAGTGACCTGGGTTCAATTCCCGCCACTGTCTGTAAGGAGTTTGTACGTTCTCCCCGTGTCTGCGTGGGTTTCCTCCGGGTGCTCCGGTTTCCTCCCACATTCCAGAGACGTACAGGTTAGGAAGTTGTGGGCATGCTATGTTGGCGCCAGAAGCGTGGCGACACTTGCGGGCTGCCCCCCAGAACACCACGCAAAAAATGCATTTCACCGTGTGTTTTGATGTACATGTGACTAATAAAGATATCTTATCTATATGACACAAATGTTTAATTTAGATTTTCCTTGTGAATGCTGCTTATCTGATGCTCTGTGCCTGTGATGCTGCTGCAAGAAAGTTTTTCATTGCACCTGTTCTTGCTTGTAGATGAGGGGCCCCAGAAGAAGCATTGAGAAACACTGCAACAATAAAACATAATCTTTCAGTATTAAATTCAATTATTTTAAGCTGCAACTAAATTGCTTAAAGAACATAAAGAACCAAAAGTAAATTGGATCCAAAAGTCGTACTGCTCAGCTTTGAAGTTAAAAATAATGTGTTTCTGACCAAACAGAATCATTACTGTCCACAGTATTTACAATTGTTTTTAAAAATTGTGAAGTATCTTTTTATTAATAGGAAAATTGATGTGCTCCCTTGAAGTATTCCATTCTTTTATTTTTTCCCCATGAAACTAAAGGATGATTTTCAGCCAACCCCACGATAATGTAGCTTGTGCATTCATTGCACGCATGCTCCTTCCATTATTCCAGAGTTGGTTTTCAGTTGGGACTTGTCCTTTTGCAGTTCCAGCAGCCGGAGCAGCAGAGGGGAGGAGCCGGCAGCTTTTTCCGATTGGCTAAGTGCGTGGCAACTCAGCCAATAAAAGGCAGGTAGGGTAAAGTGGAGTGGCCAGTGTGAGAGTGATCTCAAGACAAGGGAGCAGAAGTAGGCCATTCGGCCCATCAAGTCTGCTCCAAAGAAAAGAAAGGGAATGAGAAATGAGGGAAAAAGTCTGCTCCATGAGCTAAAGGAAAAAAAAACACTATTTCCTTTCTAGCCCCAATTTCCGGCCTTATCCCCATATCCCTTGATATCTTGACTAATTAAATATCTATAAGCCTCCAATGATCGGGCCTCCACTCGTGGCAAAGAATTCCATAAATTCACAATCCTCTGGCTAAAGAAATTTCTCCTCATCTCTGTTTCAAACCTGTACCCTCTAATTCTAAGATTGTGCCCTCTGGTCCTGGACTCACCCACCAGGGAAAACAGCTTGGCCACATCTACTCTGTCCAGTCCTTTCAACATTCTAAATGTTTCTATGAGGTCCCCTCTCATTCTTCTGTACTCCAGTGAGTACAGTCCAAGACCCTACAAATGCTCATCATACGTAAGCCCTTTCATTCAGGGAATCATCCTCATAAATCTCCTCTGAACCTTCTCCAACATCAGCACATCCTTCCTAAGATATGGGGCCCAAAACTGTACACAGTATTCCAAATGAGGCCTCACCAGTGCCCCGTAGAGCCTCATCAACATCTCCCTACTTTTATACACTATACCTCTCGAAATGAATGCCAACATAGCATTCGCTTTCTTTACCACCGATCCAACCTTTAGGGTATCCTGCACGAGTACCCCCAAGTCCCTTTGTACTTTTCTACTTTGAATTTTCTCCCCTTCTAGATAATAATCTGCCCGTTTCTTTCTGTTTCCAAAGTGTACAACGGCACATTTCTCAACATTGAATCTCATCTGCCATTTCCTTGACCATTCTCCTAAACTATCTAGGTCTCTCTGCAACCTTCCTGTCTCCTCAATCCTATCTTGTTGTAATACCATAGAACCATAGAACCATACAGCACAAAACAGGCCCTTCGGCCCACCATGTTGTGCCGTCCATCAAACCACCCTCACACTACCTAACCCCTTCCTCCTGCATATCCCCCCATCCCACACTCCTCCATATGCCTATCCAACAAGCTCTTGAACCTGTCCAATGTATCTGCCTCCACCACCACCCCAGGCAGTGCATTCCATGCACCAACCACTCTCTGGGTGAAAAACCTCCCCCCGACATCTCCCCTGAACCTCCCACCCATAACCTTAAAGCCATGCCCTCTCGTCTTGAGCATCGGTGCCCTGTGAAGGAGGCGCTGACTGTCTATCTATTCCTCTCAATATTTTATATACCTCTATCATGTCTCCTCTCATCCTCCTCCTTTCCAGTGAATAAAGCCCTAGCACCTTAAGCCTCTCCTCATATTCAATACTCTCTAATCCAGGCAGCATCCTGGTAAATCTCCTCTGCACCCTCTCCAACGCCTCCACATCCTTCCTATAATGAGGCGACCAGAACTGAACACAGTACTCTAAGTGTGGCCTAACTAGAGTTTTGTAAAGCTACATCATCACCTCGCGGCTCTTAAACTCAATCCCGCAACTTATGAAAGCCAACATCCCATTGGCCTTCTTAACTGCTCTTTCCACCTGTGAGGCAACTTTCAATGAACTGTGAATATGAACCCCCAGATCCCTCTGCTCCTCCACACTGCCAAGCACCTTGCCGTTTACCCTGTACTCTGCCCTGGAGTTTGTCCTTCCAAAGTGTACCACCTCACACTTCTCCAGATTGAACTCCATCTGCCACTTGTCAGCCCAGCTCTGCATCCTATCAATATCCCTCTGTAAGCTCCGACAGCCCTCCACACTATCCGCAACACCGCCGATCTTAGTATCGTCCACAAACTTACTGACCCAGCCCTCCACCCCCTCATCTAAGTCATCTATAAATATCACAAAAAGTAGAGGTCCCAGAACCGATCCCTGCGGGACACCACTAGTCACTGCCTTCCAATCCGAGGGCACTCCTTCCACCACAACCCTCTGCTTTCTACATGCAAGCCAATTCCTAATCCACACAGCCAAGCTTCCCTGGATCCCTTGGCCTCTGACCTTCTGAAGAAGCCTACCATGAGGAACCTTATCAAATGCCTTACTAAAATCCATGTAAACCACATCCACTGCACTGCCCTCATCAATCTTCCTGGTCACCTCCTCAAAGAACTCTATCAGGCTTGTGAGGCAAGATCTTCCCTTCACAAAGCCATGCTGGCTGTCCCTAATCAGTCCATGACTCTCTAGGTGTTCATAAATCCTATCCCTTAGAATCCTTTCTAACAGCTTACCCACCACAGATGTGAGACTCACCGGTCTATAATTCCCTGGCCTATCCCATTACCTTTTTTGAACAAGGGGACAACATTCGCAACCCTCCAATCCTCTGGCACCATCCCCGTGGACAACGAGGACTCAAAGATCCTTACCAGCGGTTCAACAATCTCCTCCCTAGCCTCTCGAAGCAGCCTGGGGAAAATCCCGTCAGGCCCCGGAGATTTATCTGTCTTAATATTATTTAACATCTTCAACACATCCTCTCTCTTGATATCTACAGCCTCGAGAACATCACCCCTACCAGCACTCCCTTCCGCATCATCAAGACCCCTCTCCCTGGTGAATACCGAAGAGAAGTACTCATTGAGAACTTCTCCCACTTCCGCCGCCTCCAGGCAAATTCTCCCACCTTTGTCCTTAATCGGACCTACCTTCACCCTAGCCATCCTCCTACCCTTCACGTACTTGAAAAAGGCCTTGGGATTTTCCTTAACCCTACTAGCCAACGCCTTTTCATGTCCCCTTCTAGCTCTCCTCAGCCCTTTCTTAAGTTCCTTCCTCGCTACCCTATATTCCTCACGGGCCCTGTCTGAACCTTGCTGCTTATACCTCACGTATGCTACCTTCTTCTCCCTAACAAGTCGTTCCACCTCTCTCGTCACCCACGGTTCCTTCACCCTGCCATTCCTTCTCTGCCTCACCGGGACATATTTATCCCTAACATCCTGCATAAGATCCCTGAACATCGACCACATCTCCATGGTACATTTTCCTTCAAAAAGGACATCCCAATTTACACTCCCAAGTTCTCTCCTTATAGCCTCGTAGTTCGCCCTTCCCCAATTAAAAATCCTCTTGTCCTCTCTGCACCTGTCCCTGTCCATGACAATTTTAAAGGTTATGGAGCAATGGTCACTGTCCCCCAAATGCTCACCCACCAATAGATCCTTCACCTGTCCCGGTTCATTTCCTAAAACTAGATCTAACATGGCATTCCCTCTAGTCGGCCTGTCAACATACTGCGTCAGGAATCCCTCCTGGACACATTTAACAAATTCCGTCCCATCTAAACCTTTGGCACTAAGCAGGTTCCAGTCTATATTTGGGAAGTTGAAGTCTCCCATTATAACAACCCTGTTATTTCTGCTTCTCTCCAAACACTGCCTGCCAATCTGCTCGTCTATATCTCTACTGCTACCGGGGGGCCTATAGAATACTCCGAGTAGAGTAACTGCTCCTTTCTTGTTCCTTAATTCCACCCAGAGATGATCCTTTTACAACATCCATCCTTTCCACAGCTGTAACAGTGTCCCTGACCAGTATCGCCACCCCTTCTCCTCTTCTCCCCCCTTCCCTATCCCTCTTAAAACACCGAAAACCAGGAATATTCAATATCCACTCCTCTCCTGACGTCAGCCACGTCTCAGTAATAGCCACGATATCATAGTCCCCCATACTTATCCAAGCCTTCAGTTCATCCCCCTTATTCCTGACACTTCTTGCATTTAAGTAAACACACTTCAGTCCATCTACCTTACTACTTTTATAGCCTGTATTCTGCTTCTCCTTCCCCAAAGCCTCTCTACCTGTTTGATTTAACTTTTCCCCATCCCCTTTTTCCTCTGACCTATTCCTCCGGTTCCCTTCCTGCTCACAAACTAGTTTAAACCCTCCCGAACCACCCTAGCAAATCTCGCCGCAAGGATATTGGCCCCCTTCTGGTTCGGGTGTAACCCGTCCTCTCTGTACTCCGCAAACTTAGCCACAAAACCATTTACTCCATCATCCAAATCGTCAATGTACAGGGTAAAAAGAAGTGACCCCAACACCGACCCCTGCGGAACACCACTAGTAACCGGTAGCCAACCAGAACGGGATCCTTTTATTCCCACCCTTTGCTTCCTGCCAACCAGCCAATACTCTGCCCATTCTGTTATCCTACCGGTAATTCCATGACCTCTTATTTTATTAATCAGCCTCTTGTTCAGCACCTTGTCGAAGGCCTTTTGAAAGTCTAAATACACAACATCTACAACTTCTCCCTTATCCACCCTACCTGAGATTTCCTCAAAAAACTTCATGAAACCATGCTGACTTGGACCTATCTTGCCTTGCACCTCTAGGTATTCCATAACCTCATCCTTGAGGATCGATTCCAATAACTTTCCCACCACCCATGTCAGACTAATAGGTCTGTAATTTCCTTTATGCTGCCTCACACCTTTCTTATACAGTGGAACTACATTTGCAACCCTCCAGTCCTCTGGAACCATGCCGGAGTCTATCGATTCCTGGAAAATTATCACCAGTGCTTCCGCGATCTCTAAAGCCACCTCCTTCAGAACCCGGGGATGCACCTCATCCGGTCCGGGAGACTTATCAGTCTTTAGTCCATTTAGCTTCCCGAGCATCTTCTCTCTAGTAATCTTAAATGAACTCAATTCCATCCCTTGAGACTGAGGGGAGACCTGACAGAAGTTTATAAAATTATGAGAGGCATAGAAAGGGTAGACAGTCAGAATCTTTTTACCAGAGTAGAATTAGAGGACATAGCTTTAAGGTGAGAGGGGGAAAGCTTAAAGGAGATGTGCGGGGAAAGTTTTTTTCACAGAGTGGTGGGTGCCTGGGATGTACTGCCAGGGTTGGTAGTGGAAGCAGATATAATAGTGGCATTTAAGATGCTTTTAGGAAGGCTCATGAACGGAGGGATATGGATCCTGTGCAGACAGAAGGGATTAGTTTAATTTGGCGTCATGCTTGGCACAGACATTGTGGGCCGAAGGGCCTGTTCCTGTGCTGTACTGTTCTATATTCTATATGAACGAGAGCCCAAACCACAAACCAGTGTAACACTCCCTCTGAAAGCTGAAACTTATGCCACACACACAGACACACACAACCCCACCCCCGCTTCCCCCCCGCCCCCCCCAACAGCCACCCAGAGATAAAGTAAGTCAGTACGATGTGTTAATTAGAAAGCAGCTGACACTATGTTTGCAATACAACCATACTGGTATGAAATTTACACAGTAAAAACAGAAAATGTGGGAAATATTCAGTAAATCAGGATATGTGGAGGGAGAACAGAGTGTTTCTCTTGTGAATGAAAAACACGATGATGCTGGAGGAACTCAGCAGGCCAGGCAGCATCCGTGGAGAAAAGCAGGTGGTCAACGTTTCGGGTCAGGACCCTTCTTCAGGACTGAAGATAGGAAAAGGGGAAGCCCAATATATAGGAGGGGAAAGCAGAGCAGTGATAGGTGGACAGAAGAGGGGAGGCGGGGTGGGCACAGGGTGGTGATAGGTAGATGCAGGTAAGAGATAGTGATAGGCAGGGTGCGGGGGAGGAGGGGAGAGCAGATCCACCGGGAGATGGGTCAAAGGTAAGGAGAAAAAAAGGGGGGGTAGAGGAACGAGAGAGAGAGGCTTGGAAAGGGAAGAAGAGGCATGGATCGGGGCGCAGTTGTGGGGATTACTTAAAGTGGGAAATTCAATGTTCACATCCCCACAATCCCCCCAAACCCCCCCCCCAATCCATGCCTATTTTCTTCCTGTTCCTAGCCTATCTCTCTTTTTTTACCCCCTTTTTTTTCCTTACCTTTGACCCCCCCCCGGTGGATCTGCTCGCCCCTCCTCCCCCGCACCTGCCTATCACCATCTCTTACCTGCATCTACCTATCACCACCCTGTGCCCACCCCGCCTCCCCTCTTCTGTCCACCGATCACTGCTCTGCTTTTCCCTCCTATATATCGGGCTTCCCCTTTTCCTATCTTCAGTCCCGAGGAAGGGTCCTGACCCGAAACGTTGACCACCTGCTTTTCTCCACGGATGCTGCCCGTCCTGCTGAGTTCCTCCAGCGTCATCGTGTTTTTTCATCTAAATTCCAGAATCTGCCATCCTTTATTTCTCATTTTCTTGTGAATGTTCTGTATCTGATGCTCTGTGCCTGTGATGCTGCTGTAAGTTTTTCATTGCATGACAATAAACTCGACTTTGACATTTAGTTATTACAGTCCAGGGCTAATCCCACTTGGTGGCTTTTGTCCCTTAACACAACTTTTCTCCTTTCTTTTGGCTTCTATTTGGGTCTTTTCAATGTTAAACTGGCTTCCATTTCAGTCATTCACTCTGCTAGGACATGTCTCAGTATCCTCCTTATTTATTCTAAAATAGTTGGGTATTTAAACTATCAAATTTATTCATGAAACAGTTTACAAAGCCAGATGGAAATGTTGCAGTTGCTTTTTTTTTTCCAAAACAGCTTCCTTCTGGAACCTTCTTCACCATAACCTGTTGCAACATACTGGCAATTTGTCACAGGAAATGTTGCCAGGAATCGAGGGCCGAAGTTTGGGCAGGCTTGGACTTTATTCCTTGGAGCGTAAGAGACTGAGGGGTGACCTTATGGCTGTGTATAAAATCATCTGGGGCATAGATAGGGTGCACTCACACAGTCTTTTACCCAGGGAAAGAGAATCAAAAGCTTTTCGGCATAGGTTTAAGGTGAGAGGGCAGAGATTTAAAAGGGACCTGAGGGGCAACTTCTTCATGTAAAGGCTGGTGGGTACATGGAACGAGCTGCCAGAGAAAGTGGTTGAGGCAGGTACAATAACAACATTTAAAAGACACTTGGACAGGTACATGGATAGGAAAGGTTTGGAGGGATATGGGCCAAATGTGGGCAAATGGGGTTAGCTTAGATGGGCATCTTGGTCAGCATGGATGAGTTGGGCCGAAGGGCCTGTTTCCTTGCTGTACAGCCCTATGAATCAATCCTTAATGGGGAGGCAGCATTGAAGAAACAATTATTGTCCATAAATCAATATTACACATGGCACATAGGTTGCGGTAAATTGGGTAAATAGGTTTATTATTGTCACATGTACAGTGAAAAACTTTGTTTGGCATGCTATCCATACAGATCATTTCATTACAACAGTGCATTGAGGTAGTAGAAGGGAAAACAATAACAGAATGCAGAATAAATTGTTACAGCTACAGAGCAAGTGCAGTGCAGTAGACAACAAGGTGCAAGGCCATAACAAGGTAGATTGTGAGGTCAAGAGTCCACATTGTACAAGAGGACCTTTCAATAGTCTTATAACAATGGGATAGAAGCTGTCCTTGAGCCTGGTGGTACATGCTTTCAGGCTTGTATATCTTCTACTTGATGGGAGGGGGGAGAAGAGAGAATGTCCTGGGTGGGTGGGGTCTTTGATTATGTTGGCTGCTTTACTGAGATAGCGAGAACTGTAGACAAGTCCATGGAGGGGAGGCTGGTTTCTGTGATGCGCTGAGCTGTGTTCACAATTCTCTGCAGTTCCTTGCAGTCACAGGCAGAGCAGCTGCTATACCAAACCGTGATGCAACCGGATACATTCCATAATCTCACAAACTAATTAATTGAAAAGATTTCTGATGCTCTCTAACCTAAATTTCCTCTTGTAAGAAGTAGGAGAAGGAGTAGGCCACTTGGGCTTTCGAGTCTGCTCTACCATTCACCAAATCATGGATGATCTTCGAGCTTAGAAACACGTTTCTGAATTATCCCCATTTCTTTTGATGCCTTTAACACAAGTCCCCAGGTAATGAACGGGTTTCATTTTTACAGGTGTCAATTTTGTCCGTAAGTCGGAAAATACACAAAAATCACTCGATACAACAACCACACCTCCACAGCATTGCAAAGAATGGCATCAAAAGCACATGAGACTGATAAGAAAGAACAATTACTAAAAGTAGAGAGAGGAAACTAGTTCTGCCGTTCGTAGGAGCGAATGTTTGTACGTACGTCGACTTTTGAATTTAATAATATTATGGGAGCTTGATCGTATGTAGTGGTGTCCATAAGTCAGTCACTCGTAATCCAGGGACTGCCTGTAAACTCCCCTTTAAGGAACTGTGTAGCTACACATTGTGAATAATTACCAAACGTGAAGACAGAGAGGAAACTGCCGTTTGTAGGAATGAACATACAGTATGTATATATGTCAGACTTTTGAACTTAATCATATTTTGGGAGCTCATCCGTACACAGGGGTGTGCATAAGTCGGCCATTCGTAACCCGGGTACAGTCTGTAACCAGAAATCTATCGATTTCCATTTTGAATGAACAACTCAGATTCCACAGCCCTCTGGGGTACAGACTTCCAAGGGTTTACCACCCTTTGAGTGATGAAATTTCTCTTTTATCTCAGTCCCAAACAGCCGAGTCGTTATTCTCAAACTGTGCCTCTTGGTCCTAGACTCCTCGGTCAGGAGAAACATCCTCCCTACACCCAGCTGTCAAACCAGTGAAGAATTTTGTAAATTTGATGCAATCTCTTTTCATCTCTGAAGAACACAATCCCAGTCTCCTCAACTCATACAGCAAACCTGCCCTTCCTGAAACCAGTCCAGTGAATCTCCCCTGCACTCTCTCTCTCTATAGTAAGTACATCCTTGCTTAGATAGGGAGACCAAACTGTACACAATGCTCCTGGTGCAGTCTCACCGTGGCCTATAGAATTGCAATATATCTTAATCCTGCGATCAAACCCTCTTGTAATAAAGGCTAACATGCCATTTGCCTCCTTACTTGCTTTGTGCATGGTGATCTTCAATGATTTGTGTAAAAACACACCTCTCTTTCTCTTCACTGTCGTGTATAATTTACGTATAATTATTGGTTTGTGTGTTATCTGACCTATGTGCCTGTGATGCTGCTGCAAGCAAGTTTTTCATTGTACCTGTACCTGACCGTACTTGTGCACATGACAATAGACTTGACTTAACGTGACACCTAGGTGTGTTTGATACCTTAGAAAACTTGGAAATATGACATTTGTTCCTCTAAACCAAAGTGCTGATTGTGAATTGTTCGGGCCAAGCACTGATCCCTGCGGTACCCCACTAGTCACAGCCTAAGAAGGATTTGTTTATTCGCATTCTGCTTTCTGTCCAATAACCAACTCCAAATGTTCTGACCTTGTTAACCACCTCCTATGTGGGACCTTACGTGGGTTGTCGGGAAATCGAAAAACACCACATTCACTGGGGCCCCCCTTAGCTATTCTCTGGTGACTAAAGTACAGATATTGGCATGGGTTTTCCTTGACTTTTTTTTAACCAAACAGCTCTGATCTTTGGTTGTGGGTGTAGATTTTATTTTATAACAAAATTATTCCAATTTTTTCTTTATTAACTGACTATCATATGTGATTATTAATTGTGATCTCAAGTATGATTTAACACAATGTATTCAGTAGTATTTTTACTTTCTTTTTGATGCAAGTACTCTGTATTTTTTGTGGAATTAATAAAAATATTGTAAAAAGAAAGCTATTCTCCTTGTCACAGCCTCGATAAACTCAACAGGTTAGTCAAACATAATTTTCTTTTCATAAATTCATGTCAACTCTGCTTAATACTATTACCCCTATTTAAGGCATTCTTTTATTACATCCTTTATTATCAATTCCACCCTTGTTCTTATCACTGATGTTAGGTTAACAGGTTAGTAGTTAGTCATAGAGTAAAACAGCACAGAAACAGGCCCTTCAGCCCAACTCATCCATGCCGACCACAATGTTTTTCTGAGCTAATCCCATTTGCCCATATCCCTCTGAACCTTTCCTATACATCACTAATACCAATGGGGCAGCCTACCTGGCTAATCTATCTTTTTCATACCTTTCTTGCTTTACCTCATAAACATTCATTTTGGCAGCAAATCTATTCGTAACAATGGGGCAGCCTACCTGGCTAATCTATCTTTTTCATACCTTTCTTGCTTTACCTCATAAACATTCATTTTGACAGCAAATCTTTTCGTAACATTAGAGTTAAAACCACAGTTCCTTTTGGCTTTAAAATCAACCTTCCACCTTTCCTTAAAATCCTCATCCTTCTACTAGATATTAAAAGATCTGCAACCCTTTCTAAAATCCTTAAACTCTTAACCTTGGTACCAGGATCTCTCCCAGATAAAAGAATGTCAACCTCACCCAAGGGTGAAGCAACAGATATTCAGAATTTTAAATATTGTAATTGTACACGCCTCTACATTTTCCTCTGGAAGCTCGTTCTCCCTTAATTCTTAAATAGTCATGCTAAACCCCTCAATGACTTTCTTCCTACATCTATGCTTCCCCATCAGTGCGTAGTTTCTATACTTCTTTGAAGTTCCTTTTCGTCGCTTCTGTTTATAAACTTTGCATTTCCTCATAACAACACTATCCTCACTAAAATTTCAATATCCTTCCTGTGGTGTGAAGCCTGATAGCACACGATCTCAACATACGTTGGTTAGGTTTAGAAGAATAACATTAGTGTTGTCTCAAAGCACTTTACAGCCTACTTTTTTTAACAGCAGTTTTTGCACAGAAAAATCCCAAAGAAACCAAGAAAATAAATCGACAAAAACCAAGCTGCTGGAGGAACTCAGCAGGTCAGGCAGCACCTGTGGAGGGAAATGGACAGTCGGCATTTTCAGTCAAGACTCTAGATCCCAGACGAAGGGTCTCGACCTGAAATGTCAATAGTCTTTTTCCCTCCACAGATGCTGCCTGACCCGCTGAGTTCCTCCAGCAGCTTGTTTTTTGCTCTGCAGTTGTTCATCAAGGCTACTCCAACAGCACCTCCCAAACCTCTGACCGACGTCAGATGTCTTGTCTTATCTTACACTTACAACAACACAGATGGAGGCTATTGGTCCCATCTCTGGAATAGATAAAATATATGAACAAGTTGTCCATCTTTAATGTGGGCTGAGAAATGAGCATTGGTTCAAAGTATTCCACTGTTTTCCTCAAATGACAGTGTAGAACCTGAGAAAGCAGGAGGGGCTTTGGGTTAATAAAAAGGAATCTCTCAGCCAGTGCAACACTCTCTCAGTACTCCAGAGGAGTTGTAACCTGAATTAATATGTGTTCAAGTCTCTGGAATGGGATTGGAACCTCTGACTTCACTCAAGTGAGAGTGCCATCACTGAACCAAGACAGATTTTTCTTACATATGCATTTTGTGAGTGTCACTGGCAAAACCTGAGTTTATTGCCCATCTTAATTGCCTCCGGTGGGAAGCCTCTTTTTTAAACTGCTCCAGTCCTTCTGGTGAACATAGAACATAGAACAGTACAGGTCAATACAGGCCCTTCGGCCCACAGTGTTGTGCCAACCTTTAAACCTCACCTAAGACTATCTAACCCCTTCCTCCCACATATCCCTCTATTTTAAATTCCTCCATATGCTTATCTAGCAATCTCTTGAATTTGACCAACGTACCTGACTCCACCACCACCCCAGGCAGCACATTCCATGCCCCAACCACTCTCTGGGTAAAAACCTTCCTCTGATATCTCCCTTGTACATCCCACCCATTACTTTAAAGCCATGTTCTCTTGTATTGAGCATTGGTGCCCTGGGACAGAGGCACTGGCTGTCCACTCTATCTATTCATCATAATATTTTGTACACCTCTATCATGTCTCCCCTCATCCTCCTTCTCTCCAAAGAGTAAAGCCCTAGCTCCCTTAGTCTCTCCTCATAATGCATACTCTCTAAACCAGGCAGCATCCTGGTAAATCTCCTCTGCACCCTTTCCAACGCTTCCACATCCTTCCTATCGAAGGCGGCGTTAGGGAGGGAGTTCCAGGATTTAGACCAAGAGGCGGTGGAGAACCAATGATGTATTTTCAATTCAAGATGGTGTGTAACTTGGAAGGGAATCTGCAGGTGGTGAACATTACCACCTGCAGCCCTTGGCCTTCTAGGTGGTAGAGGTTGTGGGTTGGGTAGTGCTGTTGGAGTAGCCTGGGCGAGTAACTGCAGATGGTACACAGTGCAGCCACTGTGCACCGGCAGTGGAAGGAATGAGTTTTATGGTGGTTGAAGGCAGGCTTCTTTCCACTGCTACACAGGGCCTCTGTGTGCTTCCAATGTACGACGTTGCGGGGTTCAATACCATCTTCAAAGCTCGTTCTCCATTTTGAGAGCCCATGTGCCAGAGATTCTCAAGGGTCAGTCGGGTCATTGTACTTCTTCAAGGAAGGTTTAAGCACAGCCTTGCACCTTTTCCCCTCTTCACTTGGTGATATCAGAGCTTGGAAATAGACTGTCACTTTTGGGAGTCTGGTGTCAGGCAACAGAGCCAACTGAATGTTATTAGAGCCACAACGTTGGCGGCATTAGCATGGGAAGGAAACTGATGTTAGTTCACTTCTGCTTGGAGGGGTTTGTGGAGACCATGTTGGTAGTATTTTCTGAGTGCCTTGATAATGTCTGCTGTAGACAGTCCAAGTTTCAATAACATACAGAAAGCAGGGATTACTGCCATGAATTTTGTGCCAGGTCTTGATCTTCAAATACCTTTTCCTTCAACCAAAGGCTGTGCTAGGTGATGGTCTATTTCATCACTGATGTCTATCTTTGCCAAGAGGTGGCTCCCAAGATATGGGAAGTGCTCCATGGGCTTTTGTACATTAAAGGGAGATAAATGTTGACCATTGCTTATTTACTGTTCTACACTTGAATATTCCCAATCTACCACAGCCAACACGTTTCATATCTTTGCAGTTTGCTTTGGTAAGAGCTTAGTTTCAGACTGAGGTAAATCACTTTCAATCTTGATCCAAAATTCTATATAAATTATGATCACTCTTCCCCAAATGTCATTTAAATACCAGATCATTAATTAATACTTTCTCATAGAGCCATAGATTCACAGGACACGGAAATATGCCCTTTGCCCCACTGAGTCAGCAATTATCATCAAGCCAACTCCACAAAGACAAAGTCAAAATTGAGTTTATTGTCATATGCACAAGTACATGTATGCACAGGGGCAATGAAAAGCTTCCTTGCAGCAGCATCACAGGCACATAGCATCATAGGAGCACCATTCACAAGAAAACAAAAATTAAATATAAATTGTACACAATTTTTACAAGAAAGAACACAATTAGAACAAAAAAGTACAAAGTCCATTTTAGTGCAAATTGATCAAAGTGGTCATAGTGTTGCTAAACTGTAGTGATTAGAGTTTTGCAGGTTGGTTCAAGAAGCAAATGGTTGAAGAGAAAGAGCTGTTCCTGAACCTGGTGGTGTGGGACTTCAGGCTTCTGTACCTCCAGCACCAGAGATCAGGATTGTACCTGGGCTGTTAGTGCTATGAGGAAGCAGCTCTACTAGATATGCCATTGTGCTGCCCTCCGAGCTATAAACAATACAAAATTTGTGCTTCAATATCCTGAAGCCGAATCATAAATTATGAACTACAGTGTTGAATTTGGATCTGGGTTTGATGTCCTGAGCAATAATCATTGCAGCCTTCAAAGCCTGCCATATATCAAGTACAAACAGCTACCAGAATATCTCAGCCTCTGGCCCCTGTCCAATTGTCTCTGAGTGATGAAAGGACTTTGATTGGTCACCAGTGCCTGCGAAACTGTGTTCAATTATGTGGATGAAAAACCAAGGGGAAAAGACTGTGCAGATCGCCAAGAGCAGAAATAAAGTGTAAAACAATGGTGTTTCCTGGCATCTGTACCCACATTGTTGGGATGCACAGATATTAACTGGAGATATAAAACTCAATAAATGCAAACCATAATTTTTTTCACTGCTGGGACATTGATATTAAATCTGGCAGTTATTGTTCATCCTCAGGTATACTGTCACAGCTTGTTAAGGCAATTGCTCTGCCCAAGACCACAAGAAATGGCAGAGAGTTGTGAACACACTTCAGTCTATCACAAAAACCAGCCTCCCCTCCATGGACTCTGTCTACACATATTGCTACCTCGGGAAAGCAGCCAACATAATCAAGGACCCTTCCCTCCCCGGTCATTCTCTCTTCTCCCCCCTTCCATCAGGCAGAAGATACAAAAGCTTGATAAAACGTAGCACCAGACTCTAGGACACCTTCTATCCCACTGTTATAAGACTCATAAGTGTACCTCTTGTACAATAAAGACAAACCCTTGATCTCTAAATCCACCTCATCATGGCCCTTGCACTTTATTTGTCTACCTGCACTGCACTTTCTCTGTAACTGTAATACTATATCCTGAATTCTAGTTATTTTGCTTCTGTTCTACCTCGATGTACTTATGCGCGGAATGATCTGTCTGGATGGCATGCAAAGAAAAGCTTCTCACTGTACCTCAATACATGTGACAATAATAAACCAATTACCAAGTACTTTGGGACATGTGGATCACCTAGTTAAGTGCCTTGCTCAACCGAGTCAACAACACCTGGAGTCACATGTAGGGACAACAGATTTCCTTCCGGACAGGATTTTAATGAACCAATTGTGTCTTATGGCAAAATATTCTGGAGTTTTACACAATGACTTGTGTAAGATCGTTGTAGGCCATTATCTCAAACAGCAATGAGTCGGAGTGTAGGAAGGAGATAGAGAGCTCAGTGGAATGGTGTCATGACAACAACCTTTCCCTCAATATCAACAAAACTAAAGAGCTGGTCATTGACTTCAGGAAAGGGGGTGGTGTACATGCACCTGTCTACATCAATGGTGCTGAGGTCGAGAGGGTTGACAGCTTCAAGTTCCTGGGAGTGAACATCACCAACAGCCTGTCCTGGTCAAATCACGTAGATGCCACGGCCAAGAAAGCTCACCAGCACCTCTACTTCCTCAGGAGGCTAAAGAAATTGTGGAATGCACAACACAGGTTAATTGAAAATAATAAACGGAACAAACAATTGTCTAAGTAAATGACCTCATTCCATTGCTGCATTCCAATTTGCTGGTGTTCTCTGCAAGAACCAATATAAACAAACAAAAAAAGGGGTTTAACATCATAAAGCAGTGTTGTGACTGTCAACAGAATGCTGAATCAATCCAATGATGGTCATGTGTGGGAATATTCAATGTTCTGGATCCCGATGATATGATAATTGTTAGTGTTCAGATTTGGAACTCTGAGATTTGCTGAACAAATAATTATGGAATCTTTTGCAAACTCAATTAGATGATTGTATCCAAGGAACCTGGTAAAAGCATGAAATGAAGAAAGGTAATTTGGTCAATAAATTCATTAACTATTGGTATGGTTGTAAATTGGCTTATTATTGTCACATGTACTGAGGTAAAGTGAAAAACTTGTCCTGCATACCATTCATCACATCAGTGCATTGAGGTAGTACAAGGGAAAACAATAACAGAATGCAGAATAAGTGTTACAGAGAAAGTGCAGTGCAGGCAGACAATAGGGTGCAAGGCCATAACAAGGTAGATTGTGAGGTCAAGAGTCCATCTTATCATATTAGGGGACCATTCAACAGTCTTATAACAGCAGGATAGAAGCTGTCCTTGAGCCTGGTGGTACGTGCTTTCAGACTTCTGTACCTTCTGCCTGATGGGAGAGGGGAGAAGAAAGAATGAGCCAGGCGGGTAGGGTCTTTGATTATGCTGGCTGCTTTACCGAGGCAGCGAGAAGTGTAGAGTTGGAGGGGAGGCTGGTTTCTGTGATGTGCTGAGCTGTGTCCACAACTCTCTGCAGTTTCAGAATCAGAATCAGATTCAGGTTTATTATCATTGACGTATGTCATGAAATGTGTTGTTTTGCAGCAGCAGTACAGTTCCAGATATAAAAATTACTATAAGTTACAAAAATAAATAAATAGTACAAAAAGAGGAATAATGAGGTAGTGTTCATGGGTTCATGGACCGTTCAGAAATCTGATGGCGGAGGGGAAGAAGCTGTTCCTGAATTGTTGAGTGTGGGTCTTCAGGCTCCTGTACCTCTTCCCCGATGGTAGTAACGCAAAGAGGGCATGTCCCAGATGGTGATGGTCATTAGTGATGAATGCCACCTTCTTGAGGCACTGCCTCTTGAAGATGTTCTCGCCATACCAAGCTGTGATGCATCCAGACAGGATGTGCATCGATGGTGCATCAATAAAAGTTGGTGAGAGTCAAAGGGGACATGCCAAATTTCTTTAGCCTCCTGAGGAAGTACAATGGTTAAGTTACCCAGACGCCTGAAACATTGATCCATACACACGAGTTCAATATACAGTTCCTGCCCAGGCTACGGCAGGGTTCCGCTCCTCTGAACTGTTCCTAACCTGAACAGTTTGCAGGTCAGAAATGCAACTGCAAACCGGAGTTCCCACATGGCAGAAGATGATCTCCCAAATGCTCACTCATGTGTATGGGCTGTACATCGTCCTGTGCATTCCCTTTACTCAATGCCAATTTTGCTGTTAATAATGTGAAATGTGTTTTTACTCTCATACAATTCATGTAAAACTCTTATAGAGTATTTTGCATCTTATGTTACCACGTCATCTCAGGTTATATCCCATTCCACGAGGTATCTATGATCTTTCAATAAGTTTTCTCCCCTCTCTCAATCTGGCTCTGAACTTCACACCCAGCAGAGTTTCAAGCTGTTAATGTAAATAGTGGGCAGATCAGCATTATGTAGGAAACCACACAGATGGAGTGATATTTTGATATATTTTTATATAATTTTGAAAGATATAAATCAAGTTTCACTACCGTGCAATCAGATTGTGCAAAATGTACATTTCCTGTTATTTGAACACTGCACTTCAAGTTTGTGCCTAGCAAGGATTTCTATTTATATAGTTTAGTATCTTACTTGACTTTTTATTGAGCCAAATAAAAACATCAGAAATGAGATCCTGAGATACCAGTATTGAAATATTATTACATACATTTTGGCAATATTTGTTAACCAGGCTGGGACATATTAGGGGCAGAGGATTTGAGTACGATACAGGTTAATAGGCTGCTGTAAATTATCTCAATGTAGGTTAATGGCTTAAAGAGTCAAAGGGGAGTGGATGGGCATGTGTGAGAGAGAATAATTTACAGGGGCACAGGGAAATGGGGGGGAATGGGACTTAGGTGATTGTTCCACTGGGAGCCGACATAGACCCGATGGCTTGAATGGCCTGTTTCGGTGTCGTAATTACAACTGCTTGGGCAAAGGGCTTACTAGACATATATTTCTCATAGAGTCACGCAGCTTGGAAACAGGCTTTTGTCCCACTAGGTCCGTGCTGACTATCAAGCACCCATTCACAGTAATCCCATACAATTCCCATTTCATTCTCCCCGCAGCTAGTACAGATACCACCAATGCACTGCACACTAGGGGCAATTTACAGTGGCCAAGTGACCTATCAACCTGTATCTTGGGGATGTGGGAGGAAACCAGAGCACCTAGCAGAAACCCATGTCTAGAGAAACAAAGGACCGCAGATGCTGGAATCTAGATGAATCTAGATCCATGGATGCTGCCTGGCCTGGCCTGCTGAGTTCCTCCAGCATCATGGAAACCCATGTCTCACCTACTGAGTGCTTCCATTTATAGAGTTTTTTTTAAATTACTTTCACCTGATAAAAGTTACCGGTGTCGTTCATGGGCCAACGCAAACTGGATTCCGCTGAATCTGCAGAGGAGAAGAAGGCCATTTGAGCCATCTAGTCTAATCAGAATCAGGTTTATTATCACTGACATATGTCTTGGAATTTGTTGTTTTGCGGCAGCAGTACAGTGCAAGACATAAAAATTACTATAAGTAACCCAAAAATAAATAAATAAATAAATAAATTGTGCTAAAGATGAATAACACGATAGTGTTCATGGGCTTATGGACTGTTCAGAAATCTGATGGCAGAGCTGTTCCTTAAACATTGAGTGTGGGTCTTCAGGCTCCTGTACCTCCTCCCTGACGGTAGTAATAAGAAGAGGGCATGTCCCGGATGGTGAGGGTCCTTAATGACAGATGCTGCCTTCTTGAGGCACAACCTCTTGAACATGTCCTCGATGACGGGGAGGGTTGTGCCCGTGATGGAGCTGGCTGAGTCTACAACCCTCTACAGCCTCTTACGATCTTGCACATTGGAGCCTCCATACCAGGCGGTGATGCAACCAGTCAGAATGCTCTCCACCATACATCTGTAGAAATTTGTGAGAGTCTTTGGTGACAGACCGAATCTCCTCAAACTCCTAATGAAGTAGAGCTGTTGACAATGCCTTCTTTGTGATTTTATCAATGTGTTGGGCCCAGGATAGATCCTCTGAGATGTTGATGCCCAGGAATTTGAAGCTGCTCACCCTTTCCACCGCTGACCCCTCAACGAGGACAGCTGGCTTCCGCTTCCTGAAGTCCACAATCAATTCCTTGGTCTTTCTGACTTTGAGTGCAAGGATGTTGTTGCGACACCACTCAACCAGCCGATCTATCTCACTCGTGTACGCCTCCTCATTGCCATCTGAGATTCTGCCAACAACAGTGGTGTCATCGGCAAATTTATAGATGGCATTTGAGCTGTGCCTAGCCACACAGTCATGAGTGTAGAGAGAGTAGAGCAGTGGGTAAGCATGCATCCTTGAGGTGCGCCTATGTTGTATTTTGATAAGATAAGATTTCTTTATTAGTCACATGTACATCAAAACACACAGTGAAATGCACCTTTTGCAGAGAGTGCTCTGGGGGCAGCCCGCAAGTGTCACCACTTCCGGTGCTGTAGCATGCCCACAACTTCCTAACCCGTACATCTTTGAAACATGGGAGGAAACGAGAGCACACGGAGGAAACCCATGCAGACACAGGGAGAACATACAAACTCCTTACAGACAGTGGCCGGAACTGAACCCGGGTCGCTGGCGCTGTAAAGCATTACGCCAACCGCCACGTCTTCCTACCCTCATTTCAGTTAATCTTTCAACATAGCTTATTCCTTTCCCCAAACCGTGCTTATCTAACCTCCCCGTATGTAGATCTGTTCTCCTTAGAGACACACATCAATCTTTTTTTGTTGAGTTTCACCCTGTTCCTTCTTTCTGAGTGCAGGTATCTTAAAAAAACTTGCATTTGTTTTGCCTTTAATTCAGCGAAAAGCTCCACGGTGTTTTGTAAGAGCATTATTTTGACAGAACTTCACATGAAGAAAGATTGGAACAGGTGACTCAACACTCACACAGTGAGGTAAATTTTAAGCAGTAGTCTTAAAGGAGAAGAACTTTAAAGGAGGGGAATTTTAAGGGAGGGGATTGTAGACTTTAGGGTCTTGGCAACCAAAGGCACAGACACTAAGGGTGAAGCATTAAATTTGGTAGCAACATATAAAATGCTGGAGGAACTTAATCGGTCAGACAGCGAGACCCAACCTTCGCTCCGTCTGCCATACCAGCCAGGATCTCCCGGTGGCCAGCCATTTTAATTCCACTTCCCATTCCCACACTGATATGTCTATCCACTGCCTCCTCTACCACCAAATTGAGGCTAGACACAGGTTAGAGGAACAGCACCTCACATTCCGCCTTGGTAGTCTCCAACCTGACAAGAAAATCTATTTCTCTAGAGACACAAGAGACTGCAGATGCTGGGATCTGGACCAACAAGTGATGTGCTGGAAGAACTCAGCGGGCCGAGCAGCAACTGTGGGAGGAAAGTAATTGTCGACGTTTCGAGTCGAAACCCTGCATCAGGACTTTGCTCTAACTTCCGGTAACCACTCCACTCTGTCCTCTCTTTTCTCTTATGCCACTTGTCCCCATCACCTCATCCCTTTCCCCTCCATGCCCTCTTGATCTGCCCGTCGCCCACACATTCCTCCTACTACCGCAGGCACGGTAGTGTAGCGGTCAGCGTAACGCTATTACAGCGCCAGTGACCCGGGTTCAATTCCGGCCCGTGTCTGTAAGGAGTTTGTACGTTCTCCCCGTGTCTGCGTGGGTTTCCTCCGGGTGCTCTGGTTTCCTCTCACATTCCAAAGACGTACGGGTTAGGAAGTTGTGGGCGTGCTATGCTGGCACCGGAAGCGTGGTGACACTTGTGGGCTGCCCCCAGAACACTCCACGCAAAAGATGCATTTCACTGTGTGTTTCGATGTACATGTGATTAATAAAGAAATCTTACTGGTTCCCCTCCCCACCTCCTCCCCCTTATTCTGTGGTCCACTGTCCTCTCCTATCAGATGCCATCTTCGTCGGCCCTTTGTCACTTCCACCTATCACCTCCCAGCTTCTCGCATCATTCCCACTCTCCCCAACCCTCACCTGCTTATCACCCCCCTTTCACCTGGATCCACCTATCACCTGCCAGCTCTTGCTCCGCCCCTTCCCCCCACCTTTTTACACTGGCCACCTCCCCTCCTTCCAGTCCAGATGAAGGGTTTTGACCTGAAACATCAACTGTCCATTTCCCTCCATAGATGCTGCCTGACCCACTGAGTTCCTCCAGCATTTTGTGTGTTGCTCCAGATTTCCAGCATCTGCAGTCTCTTGTGTCTCCATTAAATTTAGTATGCTTGAAATGTCAATATAGAAATCATGTCAATATATCTCCAAATGAATATATGGTGGGAGAAGATCTCCTGCCATGGATAGATAGATGGACCTACAGATAGACAGACAACGTAGATAGAGAGCCAGACATAGGTGGACAGACATAGGTAGACAGAAATAGGTCCCCTTTGAACCTCACCAATTTTTATCAATACACCATAAAAAGCATCCAATCAATGCATCACAGCTTCAGGAAGGGGAAGTCAGGATAACACACACCAGTCCTCATTGAGGGATCAGCGGTACAAAGGGTGAGCAGCTTCAAGTTCCTGGGCGTCAACATCTCAGAGGATCTATCCTGGGTCCAACACATTAATGCAATCACGAAGAAGGCACACCAGTGACTCCACTTCATTAGGAGTTTGAGGAGATTTGGTATGTCACCAATGACGCTTGAAAATTTCTATAGATATACGGTGGAGACCATTCCGACTGGTTGCATTACTGTCTGGTATGGATGCTCCAATATGCAGGGTTGAAAGAGGCTGCAGAGTGTTGTAGACTCAGCCAGCTCCATTACAGTCACGACCCTCCCCACCATCGAGGACATCTTAAAGAGGCTGTGCCTCAGGAAGGCAGCATTCCTCACTAAGGACCCACACCAGCCAGCACATTGGTATTGGTGTATTATTGTCACTTGTACTGAGGTACAGTGAAAAACTTGTCTTGCATACTGATTGTACAGGTCAATTCATTACACAGTGCAGTTACATTAAGTTAGTACAGAGTGCATTGAGGTAGTACAGGTAAAAACAATAACAGTACAGAGTAAAGTGTCACAGATACAGAGAAAGTGCAGTGCAATATGGTGCAAGGTCACAACAGGTAGATCGTGAGGTCAGAGTCCATCTCATCATATTAGGGAACTGTTCAATAGTCTTATCACAGTGGGGTAGAAGCCTGGTGGTATGTGCCCTCAGGCTCCTGTATCTTCTGCCTGATGGAAGAGGAGAGAAGAGAGAAAGACCCCACCCACCCGGTCATGCTGGCTGCATTGCCAAAGCAGCGAGAGTTAGGAGGGGAGGCTGGTTTCCATGACACGTTGGGCTGTGTCCACAACTCTCTGCAGTTTCTTGCGATCCTGGGCAGAGCAGTTGCCATACCAAGCCACGATGCATCCAGATAGGCATATCCAGATAGTGCATCAATAAAAGTTGGTGAGTGTCAAAGGGGACATACCGAATTTCTTTAGCCTCCTGAGGAAGTAGAGGCGCTGGTGAGCTTTCTTGGCTGTGGTATGATTTGACTAGGACAGGCTATTGGTGATGTTCACTCCCAGGAACATGAAGCTCTCAACCCTCTCGACCTCAGCACCTTTGATGTAGACAGGTGCATGTACACTGCCCCCTTTCCTGAAGTCAATGACCAGCTCTTTTGTTTTGTTGACATTGAGGGAAAGGTTGTTGTCATGACACAATGCCACCAAGCTATCTCCTTTCTGTACTCTGACTCATCGTTGTTTGAGATACAGCCTACAACGGTGGTATCATCTGCAAACTTGTAGATGGAGTTAGAGCAGAATCTGGCCACATAGTCGTGAGTATATAGGGAGTAGAGTAGATGGCTGAGAGTAGATTACATGCCCTCTTCTCATTACTACCATCAGGGAGGAGGTACAGGAGCCTGAAGACCCACACTCAACGTTTGAGAAACAGCTTCTTCCCCTCCACCATCAGGTTTCTGAATGGTCCATGAACCGATGAACATTACCTCGTTATTCCTTTTTTATTGCACTATATATTTATTTTGTAATTTATAGTAATTTTAAGTCTTTGTGCTGTACTGCTGCCGCAAAACAACAAATTTCACGACATGCAAGTCAGTGATAATAAACCTGATTCTGATTCTGGTACAGCAACTGCTCTGCCTGTGACTGCAAGAAACTGCAGAGAGCTGCGGACACAGCTTAGCCCATCATGGAAACCAGCCTCCCCTCCATGGACTCTGTCTATACTTCTCGCTGCCTCGGTAAAGCAGCCAAAATAATCAAAGACCCCACACACCCTGGGCATTCTCTTTTCTCCCCTCTCCCATCGGGCAGAAGATACAAAAGCCTGAAAGCGTGTACCACCAAGCTCAAGGACAGCGTCTATCCCGCTGTTGTAAGACTACTGAATGGTCCCCTAGTACGATAAGATGGACTCTTGACCTCACAATCTTCCTTGTTATGACCTTGCACCTTATTGTCTGCCTGCACTTTGAACGGTATGCAAGACAAGTTTTTCACTGTACCTCGGTACATGTGACAATAATAAACTAACTTAGATTTGGAATTAGTATTTACCTGGATGGACAGGCATATATAGACAGACATAGATAGCGAGCCAGACATAGACAGAAGGACATAGACAGAAGGACACAGACAGACATAGATGGACAGCTTCTCTGTAGCCGTTACACTTTATTCTGCATTCTGTTATTATTTTACCTTGTACTACCTCAATGCACTGTGTAATGAATTGATCTGGCTGAATGGTATCCAAGACAAGTCTTTCACTGTACAAGTAAATAACAGTACAACAGTGCATCACGGACACCAGCCTCCCCTCCCTGGACTCCGTCTTTTCCTCTCGCTGCCTTGGTGAAGCAGCCAGCATAATCAAAGGTCCCACCCACCCGGGACATTCTCTCTTCTCTCCTCTTCCATTGGGCAGAAGATACAGGAGCCTGAAAGCACATACCTCCAGACTTAAGGACAGCTTCTACCCCACTGTGATAAGACTATTGAATGGTTCCCTCATACGATAAGATGGACTCTGACCTCACGATCTGCCTTGTTGTGACCTTGCACCTTATTGCACTGCACTTTCTCTGTAGCTGTGACACTTTACTCTGTACTGTTATTGTTTTTACCTGTACTACCTCAATGCACCCTGTACTACCTCAATATAACTGCACTGTGTGATGAATTGACCTATATGATCGGTTTGGAAGACAAGCTTTTCACTGTACCTCGGTACAAGTGACAATAATAAACCAATACAAATACAGAGACATAGATAGCGAGCCAGACACAGACAGAAGGACACAGATGGACAGACAGACATAGATGGACAGCTTCTCTGCAGCTGTTACACTTTATTCTGCATTCTGTTATTGTTTTACCCTGCACTGGGTAATGAATTGATCTGTATGAACAGTATGCAAGACAAGTCTTTCACTGTACCTCGGTACAAGTAAATAACAGTACAAGTAAATGCAGTACAAACCAAACCAAAAGAGCAACAGGTACAGATAGAAAGAGAGACATAGACACAGGTAGGTGGACAGGTAGGAAGAGACAGGCAGGCACTAACCTCGGCCACGCGCATCATACCTACGTGCGCGCCCCCGCCCCCTCCCCCCCGCTTACGCCCTTGCGTCACTGGCGGCCCAAAGGCGCGGTTGCTAGGGAGCGGCGCCGTCGGGCGGGCGGCCGAGTTGACGGTGAATTATCGGCGGCGGGGCCGGCGGATGGAGTGAGAGTCCGGGGCGATGAGCGGCGGTGGGGCTGGCTGGGCGGGAGCTGGAGCTGGAGGCGCAGGGCGGCCCCCGGCTGGACGGGGAGGAGCTCGGAGCCAGGCCCACCCCGGGCCCGGCTGCTTCCTGCTGTCGGCTGCGCGCCGCCCGCCCGCTGTCCCCAGTCGGCGGAGGGAGCCGGTAGGTGAGGGGCTGGCGGGCCGAGGGAGCCGGTAGGTGAGGGGCTGGCGGGTGGGGGGTAGGGTAGGGGTGGGTGTGGTGGGTAGGTGTGGGTGTGGTGGGTGGGTGGTAGGGTAGGGGTGGGTGTGGTGGGTAGGTGTGGGTGTGGTGGGTGGGTGGTAGGGTAGGGGTGGGTGGGATGGGTGGTAGGGTGGGTGTGGTGGGTGGTAGGGTAGATGTGGGGCCGGGGGTGGAGGGTAGGTGTGGGGATAGGGTAGGGGTGATGGCGTGTGGTGTAGTGTGGGTGGGTGGTAGGGTAGGTGTGGGTGGGTGGAAGGTAGGTGTGGGGCGTGGGTGGGTGGTAGGGTAGATGTGGGGGTGGAGGGTAGGTGTGGGGATAGGGTAGGGGTGATGGCGTGTGGTGTAGTGTGGGTGGGTGGTAGGGTAGGTGTGGGGCGTGGGTGGGTGGTAGGGTAGATGTGGGGGTGGAGGGTAGGTGTGGGGGGTGGGTGGTAGGGTAGGTGTGGGGGTGGAGGGTAGGTGTGGGGATAGGGTAGGGGTGATGGCGTGTGGTGTAGTGTGGGTGGGTGGTAGGGTAGGTGCGGGTGGGTGGAAGGTAGGTGTGGGGCGTGGGTGGGTGGTAGGGTAGATGTGGGGGTGGAGGGTAGGTGTGGGGGGTGGGTGGTAGGGTAGGTGTGGGGGTGGAGGGTAGGGGTGGTGGGGTGTGGTGTGGGTGGTAGGGTAGGTGTGGGGATGGGGTGGAGGGTGGGTGTGGGGGGTGGGTGGGGGTAGGGTAGGTGTGGGTGTGTGGGCTAGGGTAGGGGTTGGGTGGGGGTGCGGAGGGGTGATTGGGAGTGGGTCGTGCCTGCTCCAGGGGTTGCCGCTGGGTCATGCGGTCACCTTGGGACAGGTTGCTGGCACCGGGAGCGTCTGAGCTCTTGATGTGGCACCGCCTGGATGTTCTTGCAAGACCTAGGGGAGGTTGCAATAACTATTTTGGGGTACAAGATGATGTCTTTGCTTGCAACCTTTGCATAATATTGGAAATATTGCAAACTGATTAGTTAAATTGCATTTTCAAATTAACTAGTATCAGAGAGGTGGGGGAATAGTGAAGGTTCTGCCTGCATGCACGTGATAGATCAGAACATAGAGCAGCACAGGAAAAGGCCCTTCACGATGTCTGCACCGAATACGATGCCAAATTAAACTAAAACTATCTGCTTGCACCTGATCCATATCCATCCATTCCCTGCAGTCTACAAGCTTCCTCAACGCAGCTATCGTATCTGCTTCCACCACTACCCCTGGCAGCCTGTTCCAGGCACCCACCACTCTCTGTGTAAAGAAAAAACTTTTGCCTTGTACATCTTTAAACTTTCCTCCTCTCACCTTAAATGCATGCCTTCTGGTATTTGACACTTTTGCCCTGAGGTAAAAAAAATTCTGACTGTCTATCCTTTCTATGCCTCTCATAATTTTATAAACTTCTATCAGGTATCCCCTCAGTGTCCAATGCGCCAGAGAAACTAGAGTATTCTTTTTCAGAGTGGTATTGTAACCAATCTGGGCTGATGCTGATGTCTCAGAATGACTACCAAAATAGATTAATGTATGAAAAGAACAACAAAGTTTGCAGATCACCTGTACCTTGAATAGGTGGGGTACGCTGCTCCCAGCACCAGTCTGCTCCCTTTCATCCCTGACTGCAGAAATATTGTTTCTTACTGCTCAAAAGAAAGTAGGGATTTTTTTTATAATTACTGGTTTAAAGTGAGAGCTGTTCTGAGTTTGGAAACAATTTCAAAGGCCCCAAGATTGGTCAGAGTAGGACATTGCATAATGTAGAAAGAGTCATGGTTATACTTGAAGACAGAACAGGATGTTCAGCAAGCAGGTAATTTAATACCTGTTTACGGTATAGTATGTGGAGCTGGAAGAAGTATACGTACACTACTTCAGCATTTACTAACTTATGATACAGGAGTCCATTTGGCTCATCAGATCTATGCTGGTGCTCTGCAGAGCAACTCAGTCAGTTCCATTCGCTCACGTACTTGTTCTCTCTCTCTCTCCTCTTATTTCCTACTCCTGTAAGTTATTCTCTCTTACAAACCCATCAACTCTTCTTTCCGTGCAAGGGCTAATTTACTGTAATTAACTTGCTGTATGTTTAGTGTTGCCAAGCCATCACAGGCAATGTAGTCAGTGTTGTTTTGTGGGCAACACACTGCTTGAAAAATCTCTGCAAGTGGTAATGACCAGTTCATCCATTTTGATGGTATTAATTGAGAATGTAATATAGTCAACAGTTGTTGAATTCACTGCATCTCTGGAGAAAGAACAATAGAATCTATTACCTGTACCTGAACACATTTACAGACCCCTGGGTTAACAATTTATCTGAGGGCTATCTCTAGCAAGCCAGCATGTAAGCTCGGGAGATTTAACTCCTTAAATGTTGCTTTCTTGCTTTACAACCAATAAAGCACTTTTGTAAAGTTATTCAGTGTTAATGTGGGAAAAACAGCACCCATTTTATGCAGGACAAGCTCCCATATAACATAACATCACAATAAGCAAATTATACTTATGGTAAAGTTAGTATCAGGGATAGAAATTGCCCTAGGTACTGGGAATAACTTCCGTGCTCATCAAAACTGTGTCATATGATCCATCCAAGAGAGCAGGCAGTGAATCAATTTAGTGTCTTATTCAAAAGAAGCACCTTTGACACTATGGCACTCCCTCAGTACTGAACAAGAGTGTCATTTTGGATTTTTGTACCCAGGTTTCTTGATTGGAACTTGAATCTGCACTTTAAGGAGTGGTTCTGGACCTGAAATGTTAACTAGAGTAAAGGCTGTCATTTGTGGGACTTGAATCTACAATTTTCTGACTGATGACTATATTGCTACAGACTAAGATAAGCTGATGTCCAAAACCATGCATAATCTGGTTGGTTGAGATCAAAATATTGTTGAAGTCCAATGTACATCTTCATGCATACATGGCAGAAGAAGATTTTTTTTTGAAATGATCACAGCTTTCACTTTTATTCCCCTAGCCAAAGTTCCTCAGTGTTGAAATATTCATGATTTGAATTGAGTCCCTTGTTAACCAGCCAGCAGTAGTTTGTTGTGGATACACACATTGGATAAATAATCCCATATAGTACAAAGAATTGATGCACTATTAATGAAACCTCACAACATAAGCTTTTGTTTCCTGCTGATAAATCTTTTATAAAAGTCTTGACTGTTAACCCTGTGGCATTGCGATGAGACCCCAGCTGAAAATTGTGTCCAATAAATGTATTTGATGAAGTGCTTGCCCATGCTAGCTCTGTGATAAAACATTCTCTACATTGACACTGACTTTAGGTGGAATCAGGGTAAGACAGTTGTTCTGAATATTTTGTGACAAATCATCTTTGTTGTGGTTCATTTGGCTCTCCTCCCTATGTACTGGAATGCAGCAGTGGTTTTGTGTTTCTGTATTGTTTAAGATTGAACCAAAACTCTGTTATCTTTTGAATTTAAATTTAAAGCTGCAGGATGCTTTGGGTGTTGTTGCAGCCATCATCATAGAGTCCTTTGGCCCAACACATCTATGCTGACCTTTTTGCCCATGTACACTAGATGTTTCAAATTTAATTCCTGTGTTTAACCAGACAGATCACAAAGATTTTTACGAGACAGAAAGGCACTTGCCACATCCCAATTCAATTATTAGCTTATCTTTTAGTTTTCTTCTGTTACCATCTTGTACTCCCTACATACTGGCTATAACTTCCAGGATTGTCCATGTTTCCATTTTGCAAAGTTATAAGGTCATTTTGAGAAATGGAAATCAAGTTTGACAGATTTATTCAATTATTTTTGAATATTCAATAAGCTGGGTGGATAAGGGGGGAACCAGGTAGATGCGGTGTATTTAGAGCTCCAAAAGGTAACCAGCAGGATACCCCATAAAGATTACATTGAAGGTAATTTCAATAAAGGATTGTCTAACAGCAAACAGTCATGGTAAATTGACTGTAACTGAAACTAATGCCACAAGGATGGGCGCTAGTATTTCAGCTATTTATAATCTATTATTGATGATTTGGATGAAAAGACCGAAGTATTATAGTCAAATTTGCTGGTAAGTGGTGAGGACACAAAATTACTGAGGAATATTGGTTGACAGAATTTGGCAGTTGGAGTATAATGTGTGGAAAGGTACTGTTTTCCACTAAGACCGGCAGATTAGAAAAGAATATTAAAATACAGAATGCAGCTGTGAATTGGAATCTGTGTCTTCTCGTATATGAAACACGAAGTTAACATTCAAAGGAACTGGAGGAAAATAAAACAGTATAGAAATCTTGCTACACTGTAGAAAGTGTTGGTGAGACCACACTTGGAGTACAGTTTTGGTCTCCATATTTAAGGGGAAATTTTTTTTGCATTAAAGACAGTTCAGAGAAGCTGCACTATTAATTCTGGGTTTGAAGAGATTTTGTTAACAAGAAAGGCTAAGCAATGTGTACTTGTACTCATTGGAGTTGAGAAGGATGAGAGGTGATGTAATTAAAGCATTAGATTTTGAGGTGGTTTGGAAAGGTGGGTGCTGTGAGGATGGTTAAACTAGAGGCTAAAGTTTCTGAATAAGGAGTTAGCGATCTAAGAATAAAGAGGATTTCATTCTGAGATTGTGAATCACTGGAATTCTCACTCCTAGAGATTTGTACATAGAGAATATTTCTAGGGCTGAAAGATTCTTGGTCTACTTGTGAGTTGAAGGTTATGGGGATCAAGCAGGAAACTGGAGCTGAGGTGAACATCAGATCAGCCTTGATCCTGTTGACTAGCAGAGCCAGCTCAAGGGACTATTTAGCCTACTTAGATTTCATACGTTCTCTGATATTTATTTTATTTTGGTGCTGGAAATTAATATTGAATAAGGCCCTACCTAAATTGCAATTCGGCAGAAATTACATGTTCCACAATTTCAAGCCTTCAGTGAGTGAACCAGGTTGGCACCCAGGGTACCTGGTCTCCCCCCGGGCTGTGCCTGAGTCTCTGGAATGGTTCAATGTGAATCCGAATGGTTCAGTCCTGAAGCCATTCACTGAGCTCTATAGCTAAACTAGTTATCTTAGACAAGCTAAGATTAGACACGAGAAGATTACTTTCTAAGGACTTGAGAGGAAATCTGCCTCTCAAAATTGTTATGCCACATTTGACCTGTTTTGTTTTACATATACCTAATTATGTGATGCGTAAATTTCCAAGAACATGCTTGCATAAGTAAGGTTTTGTTTGAAAATTTTGTGTGATGTATCATATTATTTTGCTTCAGGGCAATCATTTTAATAAGACAGTTAATTTTATCATTTTAAACTTCTCAAGTTACAGATAGCACTTCCCTGGAACTGGCCTTGGGTGGCAGGCATTCTGGAATAGAAGGTCTTAAGTGTATACGTTGCAAGATTATAATGTAAACTTCATTAGCAGTGTGAAATATAACTATTTTCTTTATGGTTTAACAAATTCTCTGGAAGTTGCTGATCAGCAAATTATAAACAGTAATGTCTATTAACGTGAGATTACGTTTTGTTAACGTGGTGGGTTCAGCATTGTGCACAAACATTAGGTAAAGCAGTGCTTTGAGTGAGGTGATAAGCCAGCTTTACAAAGTATACGTGCACTGTGTAGATTGCTCTTTTCATAACAACAATCTCCACAAGTGAAGATGATCTGAATAAATGACTGCTCAAACTATCTGTTTTGAGGGATTCCTTGCCTAAAGCCACTTTCTTCTGTGTGTGTGTGGGGGGGGGGGGGGGGGGGGTGGAGTTTTTTTAATGTTTTTTTGATAAAGCAGTTGTATGGGTAGCTTGCTTCAAAATACATATCAATGTCTTTGATTGTACAATGGCTTCATAAAGTACATGAATAAAATGTGTGAAATAACTTTGTGACATTTGTATAAATCTACATGCAGGAACAATGCATTGCCATGCCCAGGCTTAATGGCTTAACTATTTTAACTGGGAACCACGCAGATGTTATGGACAGTGAAGCGGGAGCTCAAATGCATAATTCTCAAAGTAGGAGTGTAAGTAGATAGTCGTAAAAGCCAATAGCAGATTTGGTTTTACGAATAGAGCACACACATGGAAAGTTTGTACATGCTATTAGTCAGGCCATTAAGTGCTTAAATATTTTCAGCAGCAGTAACTGGATGGAGAAAATGTTTGTGGAATTTGTTTCTCACTTGCTGTACAGAAGTTAGGAAATAAATGTGACGAGTCAAGCAACTGCCATTGTGTTGTAAGCTCCAAAGGTTGAGAGTTAAACTCGTCTCTTTGTTTGAAGCAACTTGTTTGGTCAGTTTCCTACAAGTTATTTATGATGGGAGAGAAGCCCCTGTATATTTGTGTCCATTTCATGGCCACTGCGGCCAATAGATGCACATGTTGAGTGAGTCTCTCAAAATAGGCCACAGACCATTTGGAGTCGCTGATGTGTCCTGCCTGTGCTGCTCGTGAACATTGTGAGGTGGGAGTGTTATATTGGCCACTGAGGAGAAGGATGTGTACGTCATCTTGCAATCAGTGTTGAGGCTTTTTGTTTGTCTACAAATCACAGCTTTGGGGGAATGGTTGGGGAGAATGGTTTGGGAGGGTGGGGGTGAGATGGAGGAGGAGCTCCAACAAGCACTAAGTTTAGTGCTTTACAATTGTAAGAGTGCTAGGTCTTAATGCCTTGAGTATTTTCTAGTTGAGCTGGATGCAGGCCCTCAGCCAATATGTGTTGGGTATTCTTCTCCCATATATTCTTCTAGGATTAGGTGATTAAATTTGTGGTACCTTTCTGAAAGTAATGATAATTTGACTTTGTACATCCTGCAGTAGTGAGAGAAAGATATTAAATGGAGGGTGAAGCATTGAGACACCTTTGGAGAATAGTACCATAGTGGTTAAATTGCTGGACTGTAGCAGAGTTCTGAACCATTGATACAGAGACACGAGTTCAAATCCTAGCACGGTGGTTGTGGATTTTTTTGAATAAAAGCCGGTCACAGTAAAAACACTTGTAAAGCCCATCTGGTTCACTAATACCTGTACTAGGTCTGGCCTGTATGCCTTAGTTCAGTGAGGGACAATGAATGCTGATATTGCCATGATATTCTGTGAAAGGGTATTGACTGATAATTGTGAGGTTGAGTTTCCCATTTATCAAGTTATGGATGCTGGAAGAAAATATATATTTGTACTGAAATGCAGTTGGAACAAACAATTCAGAGTTTTCACATTTTTACGGAGCTGACAGCATCTGAAATTTGTGGCTGGAGCAGTAAATGAGGGAGGTTAGATTGGTCAATGTGCGAAATTCACAATGGAAGATGGTTGCTTTTGTGGTGAATTTTGACACAAGAAACTGCAGATGCTGGAATCTGGAGCAAAATAAAAGATGCAGGAGGAACTCGACGAGTCAGGCAGCATCTGTGGAGGGAAAGGGACGGTTGACATTTCTGATCTAGACCCTTTGTCTGAACCAGATGAAGGGCCTCAACCTGGAAAGCTGACTGTGGAATATATTGTTCTTCAAGCTTGCACTGGGCCTCACCCTGGCAGTGGAGAAGGTTGAGCATTGTCAAATTGTAAAGTATGTGGTGAGGCTGCACTTGGAATATGGTTTTGGTCCCCTTATTAAATCCAGTCCTGAAGATATTCACCAGGCTAATTTCTGGGATGAGAGGAATATCCTGTCACAAAAATGTGGAAAAGTTAGCCCTATATTCTTTGGAGTTTTCTAGAAAGAGTGGTACTTTAAGATCTTATTGATTAAGATCTTAAATAGGCATGACAAGATGGATGTTGAGATGTTTCCACTAGTGTAAGAATCTTAATTGAGGGGTTGTAGTTACAAGATAAGAAAGCGGACTTTGAAAACTGAGGTGTATAGGAATTTATTCTCTCAGGATGGTGCATTTCTGGAATTCTGTACTCGAGTTTGTGGAGAGTGGGACACCAGAAGTGTTGAAAGGAGGTAGATATATTTTTGAAAGATTATGGAACTGACAGCTATGCTGAAGTGGCACAGAAAAGGAGTTGAGGCCTGGAGCAGATCAGCTGTAATCATATTGAACAGTGGAGCAAGCTTAAGGGGCCAGGTAGCCTGTTCGTTCTCCTATTTTCTTGTGTTCTTGCACTGTTTAAACTAAGGTTTATTTTAAACAGAGCTATACATTGACTAGAATTCCAGTATGATTAAATGCTCAATTGATTGTAGTGCAACTGTATTTCACATGACATACAGCCACAGATGCCATAAAATCTATCATACAGTCAATCTAAGATGAGATATTTGGGTGTCTGTGTTTGATTTGACTGTCAGCTGAGTCAAAAAGCATTTTATTTCTATAACACTGCCCATTTTTCTCCTCTGATTCCTGTCCCGATCCCTAACCACTTAACCAATTTGATTGAATTCTTTGAAGATGTAACAAAGTGTATCGATAAGGGCAGGGCAATGTGTGTGATTTACGTGGACTTCAGTAAGGACTTTGACAAGGTGAGAGACTGGTTCATAATGTTAGGGCCCATGGAATCCAGGGCAAATTGGCAAACAGGATCCAAATATACTTGGCAATAGGAGATGAAGGGTGAGTGTTTAGGGTTATTTTTGCGATTGGGTGTTTGTGACGAGTGGTGCCCCACAAGGATCGGTACTCGGGCCCTTGAGGTTTGTAATATGTAAACAACTTGGGTGTGAGAGGCATGATCGGTAAGTTTGCGGATGATGCGAAGATTGGCAGAGTTGTTGTCTGTGGAAGGCTGCAGAGAGATATCGATGTGCTGAAGAAAAGGGCTGAAAAAAGGCAGATGGAGTTTATTCCAGACAAATATGAGGTGATGCATTTTGTGAGTACTAATGAGGCTAGGACATACAGCAAGAATGGTAGGGACCTGGGGAGTATTGACGAACAGGGGGACTCTGGAGTAGATCCATTGTTCCCAGAAGGTGACAACATGGGTAAATAACATGGTTAGGAAGGCATATGGCATACTGGCCTTCATTAGTTGGAGCATCAAATACAGAAGTAGGATAAGATTTCTTTTTTAGTCACATGTACATCAAAACAAACAGTGAAATGCATCTTTTGCGTAGTGTTATGGGGGCAGCCCGCAAGTGTTGCCACGCTGCTGGTGCCAACATAGTATGCCCACAACTTCCTAACCTGTATGTCTTTGGAATGTGGGAGGAAACCGGAGCACCTGGAGGAAACCACACAGACACGGGGAGAACGTACAAATTCCTTACAGACAGTAGCGGGAATTGAACCCGGGTTGCTGGCACTGTAATAGCGTTGTGCTAACCGCTACACTACTGTGCCTGGGAGGTCATGCTCCAACTTTAAAACATTAGTCAAATCTCAGCTGTAGTACTACGTGCAATTCTGGTCACCATGCTTTAGGGAAGGAAGTGATAGTGCTGGAGAGAGTGCAGGGGAGATTCCCCAGGATGTTACCTGAAATGGAGCAGTTCCATTATGAGGAGATACTGGAGAAGCTAGGTCTGTTCTCCTTGGAGCAGAGGAGATTAAGAGGGGACGTAATTGAGGTATATAAATTTAGGATGGATATAGATAGGAAACTTTTCTCCCCATATCAGATATAGATAAAACTCAAGGACGTAGATTTAGGGTAAGGGGGAGAGATGTACAAGGGATATGGGGAGGACAAGATTGGGGAGATATTGCAAGCCAGAAAGACTTTAGTTCAGATTAGTTGGAGGAAAGCTGGTGTGAGTTGGGGAGAGCTGGGTATACATGTTATCTGGATCAGACAAGGGGAATATGCAAGATGAGATGCAGACTTGGAGAAGATGGCAGAAGTATAATGATTCACAGCAACCAAGGGCTTTGCAAAGAGACTAAAGATCTGAAGTCAGTCTTTGAGGAGGTGAAACCAGCCTTTGAGGAGGTGACAAAACTGGGGAGTAGTGATTAAGCTACAGAGTTTGTAATCAAAATGTTGGACTAATGATCTGGAGAGGCAAATTCAATTTGCATTAACTGAATAACCTGCAATTTTAAGAAAGAGAAAGGTTCAGTAATGGTGGCCATAAAACCCTCTGCTAGAACTTAGAAATCCATCTGGAATCTGCCTAGTATTCCAAGGCCCTGTGATTGGAAATACAAAACATTGGAATTGTTTTATTATTGTCACTTATACCGAGGCACAGTGAAAAACTTGTCTTATATACAATTCATACAGATCAATTCATTTACACAGAACATTGACGTAGTACAAAGTAAAACAATGCAAAATAAAGTGCAAGTTCAGTGCAGGTAGACGGTACCCCCTTAACATTCAAAAATGCATTCAGTTGTATCTAAACAGAGGATGCAGAGGAGATTCACCAGGAATGGAGAG
This sequence comes from Pristis pectinata, assembly GCF_009764475.1. NCBI lineage: Eukaryota > Metazoa > Chordata > Chondrichthyes > Rhinopristiformes > Pristidae > Pristis > Pristis pectinata. The sequence continues at coordinate 6,509,115 of NC_067405.1, read as the reverse complement.
TTTCAGTTATGAGAGACTGGACAGGCTGGGTTTGTTTTCCTTGAAGTGGAGGAGCTGAAGGAAAACCTGTTTGAGGTGTACAAAATTATGAGAGAAGTAGATTGAGTAAATAGGAGTTCTAACAGCACTCAAGAAGCAAGACACCATGGAGGACAGACCAAACCACACTTGTTTGACAGTCCATAAGTATCCTAAAACTATGTTCTCTTCATCACCAGTGCCCATTGTTGCAGGCTGCACATTTACAAAATTTATTGTAGTTTTACACAACAGTTATTGACAGCTGTCAAACCTGAAACCTTTACCTTGGGTGTTTATGAACATCCCCCACCTGCAGGCTCCTCTCCCAATCACACACCCACCCGACTTCAAAATGTTCCTCCTTCATCCTGTTTCTTAATCCTATAACCGCCTAGCTAGTAGCACCTTCACCAGAAGTACTGCAGCAGTTCTAGAAGCCACATCACCACTACTTTCCCTATGGCAGTTACAATTTTACCAGCAACTAAATTAAAAAAAAATACACATTGGTGCAGAGGAGATTGATGGAGATGTTCAGCATCTCCAAGGCTCAAGTCGGGAGTCTGGTGGAATACTCTTCACTTGCCTGGATGAGTGAAGCTTCAACAACATTCAGAAAGCTTGACACCATACAACCACTTGGTAGGCACCTCATCAACAACCATCCATTCACTCCACCACTGAAGCACGGTAGCAGCAGTGTGTACCATCTACAGGAGGCATTGCAGCAACTCACCAAGACTCCTTAGACAGCATCTTCCAAACCCACAACCTCTACCAGCTAGAAGGACAAGGGGACCAGCACCACCTGGAAGTAGCCCTCCAAGCCATACAGCATCATGATTTGGAAATGTGTTGTCATTCCTTCACTGTCGCTAGGTCAAAATCTTGGAGCTCCCTCCCTAATGGCATTGTGGGTATATCCACACCTCAAGTTACTGCAGTGATTCAAGAAGGTAGCTCACCACTACCACCTTGGGCAACTAAATGCTCAGCCTGCTAAGCCCACGTCCCTTGAATGAATATTTAAAAAAAGCTGAATGAGGATTTCGGCAGTGGAGTTCACAGTCATAGAATAGAGTTGTAGAAATGTATAAGTTGGGGAGAGAGGTAACTGAGGATGCAATGAAAGAAGCAACACTTTTGCTCCCCTGAATTGCCTTTGAGAAACACCCGATGATATTTACAATATTAAAGGTGCTATGAGTTTGTATCTGAATTGAAGCTTTAAATATTATGACTACTTTAATGTGCTGCTAATAAGCAGATTATAAATTTATAACTCCCTGTACTATGCTGCTATTAAGCAGATTTAAAATTTATAACTACCTGTTGCGTTTACTCAGAACAATAAATAAATGCTAGCATTACACCGTGCTAGAGTTTCAATTGTCTTTAGTACCTGTGACGTAAACCTGATACTGACCTTCCCCAACCACTTGAGTAATTGGCAATAATTTGATTTACCAGTTTTGCCTAGCCATAATTCTTTCTATAAATACAATACTTGTGTATCACCTCAATCATTTGTACCTTTCCAGAACCCTGAAATATTAAGCTCCTATCAGATTATCCTGTCAATAAATTCTAGATAATGCATTTTCTAAAATAACTCGTGTATTGTGCTCTGTTACATGATTGCAGAGCTTAAAGGTACAAATGTATTGCCAGCTCTGCTTGACCTGTTCTGTCAGGACACAAGCTGATACCATTGTGTGTTTTATTATACAGAAGAATATTTTGTTGTCCCCTTTTAAGTAATGGCTGTTTGTAACTAATTGAATTGGAAATTCAAGTCTTTGGAAATTTCCTAAAAGCTTAGATTGCTATCACATAGCTGAAGGAAGGGTTAATACTTATTCTCTTTTATGTAGCCAATATCTACAAAAACACTGTCAGCAACTTGTCCCAAGTTTTTATCCCAACTGCATTTTGTTTCTGCTTGTTCAGCGTTATAAGGCTTTTGAAAGGGGGGAGAAAAAGAATTCCTTTTGTGGTATTTCCTGTTCATTCCAATTAATAGTGCTTTCTGTCATTGTTTTTACTCGTTTGTTTTTATTGAGTTGTTTTCTTCTTTGAGGTTAATAGGAAATGTGGATGATTATTATAAGATTATTTATTAGTCATATGTACATCGAAACACACAGTGAAATGCATCTTTTTGCATTACCGAGAATGTGCTGGGGGCAGCTCGCAAGTGTCACCACTCTTCTGGCGCCAACATAGCATGCCCACAGCTCCTAACCTGTATGTCTTTGGGATGTGGGAGGAAACTGGAGCACCCGGAGGAAACCCACGCAGACACATGGGGAGAACGTACAAACTCCTTACAGACAGTGGTGGGAATTGAACCCCCGGGTAGCTGGTGCTGTAATAGCGTTACACTAACAGCTGCAATACCGTGCTGCCCCTCAATGCTGTAAGAATTGAATTTGCCTAAGTCAGTCATTCCGGCATTCATTTTAAGCAACATTTGTGGCTGGACTTCATGCTAGCCTACTGATACTCAAATCTCAAAAGACTTCTGTATAGTCATGATAATCCATAGCACTGCTTTATGTTGGATGTGCAGTATTTCACTGAGAGGCTGGCCTTACTCAGTTCTTGGGGATCAGAGGGAGCCAAAGAACCACAATAACTAATTAAGGATTGATTATAGTCATCTTTTCAAAAAAAAAAGTAGTGGATAAGGGATTGTCTATGCATGTTATTTATAAGGACTTGGAAAAGGTGTTGGATAAATAATTTGAAGCTCATGGTATTAAAAAATTATTGACGGATAGAAAATGGCTAAGTGGCAAGAGGCAATAAAGTGGTACTCAAGTGACAATGTGACTAGTGTTCTAGAAGAACTAGTACTAGAACAGTTTTTCAGTGTGGTTATTAGACATAGAAATGTGGCTTTCTGCAATGATTGGTAAATTAGTTTATTATGGTCACATGTATTGAGGTACAATTAAAGAAAACCTTGTTTTGCATGCTAACTATACAGATCATTTCATCAGTACATTGAGGTAGTACAATGGAAAAACAATAACAGAATACAGAATAAAATGTTACTGTAACAGAGAAAGAGCAGTGCAGGCAGACAATAAGGTGCAAGGCCATAACGAGGTAGACTGTGAGGTTCAGAATCCATCTTATTGTACTAGGGAACCATTCAATAGAATACAGTGGGATAGAAGCTGTCCTTGAGCTTTGTGGTATGTACTTTCAGGCTTTTGTCTCTTCTGCCCAATAGGAAGGGAGGAGAAGAGAGAACGACTGTGGTGCGAGGGGTCTTTGATGTTGGCTGCAATGACAGAAGGCAGAGACAGCAATGTAGATGGAAGCACGAAGCTCTGAACAGATGTTAGTGGATTGAGCAAATGGGTAAAATAGTGAGGTGAATCAAAAAGCCAGTGAAATGTTGATGGACCAGAGGGCTATAAAATGTTCCAAGGGGTGTAAACTGACCTAGGAGCAAGCATAGTGCGTAAATGCTAGAATGATACCTGGAATGAGATTAGGCCAGATTATACAAAGTTGGTTTGTGTTCCTTGAAATGAGATTCAGGAGTGTTTCGGTTGAAGTTTTCAAGATATTAAAGGAAATTGTTAAGGCAAATAAAGTGAAAACTATTTCTGCAGTTTGGAGTCTAGGTCTGAGCTTATAATTAAAAGCCTGAATCTAAAATATTTTAAGTGCAGGGTATGATGTTAGGCCACAAATAAACCATGAACTCATTGAATAGTAGAACAGGCTGGAAGGGTTATATGGCCCAATATCTATTATGTAACTTCTTGAACTCTTCAGATTTACTTTCAGCCTTGAAGACTAATTTTGTATTTTAATTTTTCCTTTCATATTTTGCATTGTAAATCTTGAATTATGTCTCTTTTACTCCCCTTTGGGGAGCCTGCAGCACCCCCAATTCTCCTTGCACACTGCCCATTGTCATGTGAATTAGGGGCTATTGAATTATATATTGATCTCACATGAGTTTTGGTGTGTACAAGTCTGTGAAGATGTAGTTACGTATGTATATCTGTTAGTGTGTGTGCCAAGCGTGAATGCAAATCTACACACTGTTGGAATTAGAATTTATTTTTAGGGTTTGGGTGAGTAATTAGTATATAATGTTGAAACCTAATAGATCTTGCACATAGACTGACCACCGTAGGCTTAATCAACACGAGCAACATGCCCTTTTAATATTGGTGAAGTGAGTACTGAAGAAGTGGATTGGTTGGGCCTCAGTGGCTTTATCTTAATTTGACATCATGATCTTCACTTTTTAAAATGGATGTTTAACAAATTCATTTTGGGACCAATCCTCATTATTTTGTAGCAGTAAAGAGAGCTATTTGCATTGTACAGCTTGTGTTCTAGATAAGAGTGCAGAATTAAGTGGAGAGTATGCTGGAACCCAGTTACTCTATTGGTTTATTGTAACTTGTACCAAGGTACAGTGAAAAACTTGTCTTGCATGCAGTTTGTACAGATTAATTCATTGCACAGTGCAGATACATTGTGTTAGAATGCACTGAGGTAGTACAGAGTAAAAACAATAACATAATACGGAGTTGGCTGTGGTGTCTACATGGTTGGACCAGGACAGGCTATTGTTGATGATCACTCCTAGGAACATGAAGCTCTCGATCTCAGCACCATTGATGTAGACAGGTGCATGTACACTGCCCCCTTTCTTGAAGTCAATGACCAGCTCTTTTGTTTTGCTGACATTGAGGGAAAGGTTGCTGTCATGACACCATTCCACTAAGCTCTATCTCCTTCCTGTACTCTGACTCATCATTATTTGAGATATGGCCCACTATGGTGGTATCATCTGTAATGGAAACTTACCCCTATCCTGAGCTCCAGTCCCAGATATGCACTGTTTGTCATTGTTCCAGAGCTACTATCTGTACTTCGTCAATAAGATGAACAAAATAATGTTCAGTTTGTTCTAATAACTAATTGCTGCTCCCAATCACAGCTCTTTATTTGTGAAATGTTCTAATATCACAGATATCGTGGTAGATTGCCAGCATCAGCAGCCTACAAAGATCTGCTGGCCTTTGCAGTTCCATGGAATTTGAGCTGCTGTGCGTGTCCCAACTCCTATTGCCAAATCGTATTCATTATCATGCCTCTATGCAATGACATGCATGGATTCCCAGTCAACCAACACCTATTATTTATTCTATTTTTCCAAATCTGTACTGATCCCCAGCTCTGTGCTCTCCAGTCTCGGAATTCTGGCTTCTTGCAACTCCTGTTTTAGTCATGTGAAGATTTAAAAAAAACTGCAGATGTTGGAAATCTATAACTTAAAAAAACAGAAAATGCTGGAAACACTCAATAGCTTGGTTGGTTTATTATTATTGTAACATGTACTGGGGTGCATTGGAAAAACTTGTCTTGCATACTGTCTATACAGATCACTTCATTATAAACAGTGCATTTTGAGGTAGCACAAGGTAAAATCTTCTGCCCAATTTTTTTTGGGGGGGGGAGAAGAGAGAGTGTCTGGGGTGGGTGGGGTCTGATAGAATCTGCAGAAATGGAAACTGTTAACATTTTGGATTTGAAACCATTCGTCAGAACAGAAAGAGAAGAAAGGGAGAAAAACAAGTTGGATAGTTTTTGGTAGCAGAGAAAGTAGGGGAGGGATGGGTGAAACAAAGAGAATGTCTCTGACAGGGTGAGACAAAATGGTTTAACAGGGGCATTTAGTTAACAGCACATTATGCTTTTGTCTGTTTAATGTGTTGTTAATGGTGAGGGTGCAGGACATGCACAATAGGCCAGACTATACTCATAGGGAAAAAGAAAATGAGCCAAATTTATGCCAGGTAGAAATGGCCAGTTCTGATGGGGCAGAGTGAATTTCTTGCAGTTGGAGAATTTGATATTGAGTCTGGAAGGCTGTAACATGCACTGGTGGTGGATGAGGTGTTGTTCCTCAAGCTTACGTAAGGCCTTGTCATAAAAGTGCAGGAAGCCACAGACACAAAGGTCAGAATAGGAGTGGGCTGGTGAATTAAAGTAGTGGGCAAAGCAGTCATGCAAGTTTGGTTGAACCAATGTAGAGGAGAACCAATGTAGAGGAGACCACATTAGATTGGAAGAAGTGCAAGTGAATCATTGCTTTATTTGGAAAGACTGTTTAGGTGCCTAGATGGTGGGAGGGGAAGAGATGTTGCATCTCCTGCAGTTTGCATGAGAAAGTGCCATAAGATGGGGAGCAGAAGGTGGTATAAGTAAGATACCTTCACTAGTCACAGGTACAGGCATGGTAGTGCAGCGGTTAGTGTAACGCTATTACAGCGCCAGTGACCCGGGTTCAATTCCGGCAACTGTCTGTAAGGAATTTGTACGTTCTCCCCGTGTCTGGGTGGGCTTCCTCCGGATGCTCCGGTTTCCTCCCACATTCCAAAGACGTACGGGTTAGGAAGTTGTGGGCATGCTATGTTGGCGCCGGAAGCGTGGCGACACTTGCCCGCTGCCCCCAGGACACTCTACACAAAAGATGCATTTCACTGTGTTTCAATGTATGATATATCTTTATCAGTCACACGTACATCGAAACACGCAGTGAAATGCATCTTTTGTGTAGAGTGTCCTGGGGGCAGCGGGCAAGTGTCGCCACGCTTCCGGCGCCAACATAGCATGCCCACAACTTCCTAACCCGTACGTCTTTGGAATGTGGGAGGAAACCGGAGCATCCGGAGGAAAACCACCCAGAAACGGGGAGAACGTACAAACTCATTTGGCTCATTTTCTTTTTCCCTATGAGTATAGTCTGGCCTATTGGGCATGTCCTGCACCCTCACCATTAACAACACATTAAACAGACAGAAGCATAATGTGCTGTTAACTAAATGCCCCTGTTAAACCATTTTGTCTCACCCTGTCAGCGGAATTGAACCCGGGTCGCTGGCGCTGTAATAGCGTTACGCTAACCACTACACTGTGACTGAAGAGCGGACTAGGGAGTCGCAAAGGGTGCCAACCCTTCAAAATGATGAAGGGGAAGAGGAGGGGAATATGTATCTGATAGTGAAATCTTGTTGGAGCTCTTAGAAACTGTGAAGAATGATCTTTGAATGAGGAGGCTGGTGAGGTGGAAGGAAGAAGGCAGCTCTGTTCTTGCTCTTTACGGTGGGGGGTGGTGGTGAGGGCAGAAGTGCAGGAAATAGATGAGAAATCATAGTTTTAGTCACTTGCACTGTTGGTTTTGCCTCTTGCTCCTCAGGGCCTCCCTATACCTTTGTGGCCCTCTAACTTTCCTTACTTATACTTTGTAAAAATTCACCTTTTTTGACCAAGCATTTGATCATTTCCTCAAATTACTTCTGTCAGATTTTGTTTGAAAACTCCAGTGAAGTGCTTTGGGATGTCTTGCATCATTGGACTAGGTTGTCTCAACGATGGCACCTCTGCTGAACTCCTGTGTGGGGGGGGTGTGTTCATGTGACCAACCCCCTCCTACGTATGATATATTTGGAGATTAAAAATAAGCTGCAATGCTGGAAACACTTGGCAAGATGTGCAGCATCAGTGGGGAGAGAAAAAATCAACCTTTCAGGTCAAGGACTTGATGTGACTTCCTTCCTTACTTGGGTAACTGACATGGAAACATTTGGAGATGTTCCTCAGCCAAGTCTTTTGTTTTAAGGCTTAGAAAGAGAGATTTTGCAAATACCCAATCCCTCTCTACCATGGATTTTTTTTTCCTTTGAATAAAAGCCCCACAACCTTCCATCATCATTTGCCTTGCTGAACATGTTCTTTCTTTGAACAGTTCTGGGATTTCATTGGTTGGTTGAGGGTTAGAAGATGGGTGTTCTCAGTGATTTACTCATTTAAAATGAATGTAACATGAACTATCAGTGGTGCAAATTTGATGTTCATGGTTCCCTCGTACATGCAGTACTTTTCATCTCCTTCATTAATTATTGTACTGTGGCTTACTGTGCTCTATGTATTATTGGTATTGGTTTATTATTGTCACTTGTACCGAGGTACAGTGGAAAAACTTATCTTGCTAATGTTCGTACAGATCAATTCATTACACAGTGCATTGAGGTAGTACAGGGTAAAAACAATAACGGAATACAGAGTAAAGTGTCACAGCTACAGAGGAAGTGCAGTGCAGGTAGACAATGAGGTGCTTATTATGTGTTGTCATTCCTTTTATGTCTAAATGTACTGTTTATTCACCTTTCAGTGCTAGTGTTTTACTTATGTTTTTCAGGTTCAGTGAAGATATTTGTTCTCTGTCCTCCAGTTGCACAGCTTCCACTGAGTTTGCTTGCGTTGTGAATAAAATGGCAGTTCATGGCCTCTCCCAAGAGTGAGGAGTGTTCTGCAGACGTCAGTTCCAAAAACAAGACTTCTTTGAGCTCTAACACAAAAGCCTTCAGTACTGTACAAGCACAGGAGTGCAGGCCATCTTATTCTGTTGCCCAGCACCCACTATGGGAATGGGATGGCTACAATGTGATTGTACCTGTAAGGAAACAAAATACTTGCTTTGGAATATCTCATCATGTTGCTTCTCACCTCTATCCTTCTCTGGCAGGAGGTAATAGCAGGCTAATAATGCCAAGTTCCTGCAATGGTTTTCATTCAAATGTATTGGTCAGCCCTTTTGAAACCTCATCAATTCATGATCGAACTAGTCATGGCTACAGATCCTACCAGAGACTTGAGTCCCTTGGTTCACGGCTTAGTGGGCTAGGAAATAGAACCACGGCAACTTCATCGTATGTTAATGGATTTATCCATTCAATCCCTTCCAGAGCAATCTCGTGCGACAGCCTGATGAAATCCAATAGTGCTATTTCCCCGATTTCACAGCACTATAATTCTCATAGTGCAGGTTGCGAGCCTGTCTCCATGGGCAAAAATAACCCTAATCATGCAAGTAAATCTACTTCACTGCATCGCAAGCCATTGCTAAACACTAATGCATTCATGAGACCTACCAGTGCCAAAGTGCCTTTGCACCAGAAATGGGAAAAGAGCCCCAAAACTGCTACTTCAAATGGCACCAATGAGTTTGGAGACACTGAAAACCCAGTGAAGTACAATGGGGGCAGTACCAAGGTCATCTCTGGAAGTCCTGTTCACAGTAACACAGAGGGTAAAATTGATAGACCTTTTTACCAGAATGAACATTCCTACGGTAACTTGAAGAGTGCTATTAAACTAACAAAGAACATTCCTGGTGATCCAGAAATAAAATTTACTGAAGCTGTAAAAAGATTATCAGAAGACCGCATTCCGAAGAATAATGTCCATGAGCGATGTGTGACTTTTTCAAAAGAAACTGAAGACTTGTCTTCCCAAGGTATTCACATTCAGAATGTTACGTACAACAGTGCTGGAGGAATATTTAAAAGGACTGTGCCAAATCTCATTAAGGAAAGTAATTTACAGTCAGCCTTAAAGTCTGAATATGTATATAGCAATGGTAACTTGGAACCTCTAGTTAAAGAAAATAGTACAAGTAAAGAAAATGCCATCACTAGTACCAATAAAACACCTGCTGGTGTTTTGTCCACTAGTGTGCACATCCGCAATAATAGCCCAGTCAGTTTTCCAGGCGCCACTGGCTTGCATCAAGGACCTGACCAGATAAAGAAGCGGATCTCTTTCTGTGCCCCCAAGGCGAACATTAGCTCACTCACGCTTCAGATAGCTGCCATGCAGCTCAGGCCGGCAAATAAAGTTGTAAAAGATCCAGAAAACTCCAAGAACGAGGTGGATTCTCAAGGCTCAGAGTAAGTAGTCATTAAGTCTTTCCCAGTTTGTAACTGAGATGTCAGCACACCTTCAAAGAAAGTTGTTGCAGATATTTACTTCAGACTGTACTGATTCCACATTTTGGGGTGGAGTGATGGGGTGGTATATAAAATATTGAGAGGAATAGATAGCACCTCCTTCCCAGGGCACCAATGCTCAAGACAAGAGGGCATGGCTTTAAGGTTATGGGTGGGAGGTTCAGGGGAGATGTCAGGGGGAGGTTTTTCACCCAGGGAGTGGTTGGTGAATGGAATGCACTGCCTGGGGTGGTGGTGGAGGCAGATACATTGGACAGGTTCAAGAGCTTGTTGGATAGGCATATGGAGGAGTGTGGGATGGGGGGATATGCGGGAGGAAGGGGTTAGATAGTGTGGGGGTGTTTTGATGGACGGCACAACATGGTGGGCCGAAGGGCCTGTTTTGTGCTGTATGGTTCTATGGATGCTGAGGGAACTATCAACAAAAGATGTTGCTGAGCCTAGTGGGTTTAATTTAGTTGCAGACATGCTGATGTGCTTTGGAATGATTATATACCTTTTTGTGGGGGGGATAAAAAACAAGATGCTGGAGGAACTCAGTAGGCCAGGCAGCATCTCTGGAGAAAAGTGTTTCAGGTCTCAAGAAGGGTCCTGACCCGAAACGTTGACTGTCTGCTTTTCTCCACGGATGCTGCCTGGCCTGCTGAGTTCCTCCAGCATCATCGTGTTTTTCATCTAGATTCCAGCATCTGCAGTCCTTTGTTTCTCTCCTGTATACCTTTTTGTATTTCTTTTGGTTCCTAGCTCTTAATTTAAATGGGAGTTTCATTTATTTCTTGCATCTCTTAAAGTTACCATTGAAATTAACAAAGCAACTTTAACTTTTGAATCCTTTTTGAAAGTGGGAGTTTATTAGCAGAAGCACAACACGGCATGGATAAAGCCATTCAGCCTGTCATAACTGTACCAGCTTTGTGTAAGAGCAATCCAGCCAGTAACAAACCTCACCCTTGCCTGCAAATTCTTTCAAGGGCATTGCCCTCTTGAGTGACACAATGGGCAAGAGATGGCGAGGCACCACCCTCCCCATTTGTTGAAGACTCTGCAGTTCTTTTATTGGTCTAGTCTGTTATCTTGGAACCCACTAAAGTGGAGTTCCTTGATCTTGAGGGACTACTGAAGAATTACCCATCACCCATTTGACTACTGCAATTGATTCTGTCTTCACTGCTGCCCCTGCCAATACATTCCAGACCATGACTACTCCCTGATGAGCTATTCCCTGTGTTAATCGCCTTCATTGTTTATCTGCAGGTTCTTAACCCTCTCACCAATGGGAACAGTTTCTCTCTGTTTGTGCCCTTCATTGTGATTTTTTTTTTAGAATGCCTTTTAGATTCCCTTACAACCTCCTCTGTTCTAAGAACAACCTCAGCTTCGTGACCAAAGTCAGTCACCTCTGGAATCACGTCCTCTGCACCCTCTGCACCTTTCTCATTCTTTCTAAAGCATAGTGTTCAGAATTGAACACAGTACTCCAGTCGTGGCTGAGTCTGTGTTTTATAAAGGTTTATCATTATTTCTATCCCTTCATATTCTCTGTTTCTATTTATAAAGCCCAGGATTTTTTAAATCACTTTCTCAACCTGTCACTTTCCATGAAATATGAACATATACCTCCAAGCCTTTGTACTAGTAAGACAAGATGGGCAAGATAAGACAATCAGTCATATTAGTCTAGTCTTTATTAGTCACATGTACATCAAAACACACAGTGAAATACATCTTTTGCATAGAGTGTTCTGGGGGCAGCCCGCAAGTGTCGCCACACTTCCGGTGCCAGCATAGCATGCCCACAACTTCCTAACCCATCTGTCTTTGGAATGTGGGAGGAAACTGGAGCACATGGAGAAAACCCACGCAGTCACGGGGAGAATGTAGAAACTCCTTATAGACAGTGGCTGGAATTGAACCCGGCTCTCTGGCACTGTAATAGTGTTACACTAACCCCTACAATGCCGTGCCTGCCCCTTTAGAACTCCCTTCAGAATTGTGCTCTCTAGTTTATATTACCTTCTCATACCAGAAATGTGACACTTCATTTTTCTTGATGTTAAATTTCATTGACTATCTACCTGCGCTTTCCACCAGCCACCTTCCTTAATCTGTTTGAACTTACAGTAGCACCCCACTCACAATTCACTACTTTATTTTCTATCCAATTGCTGCAACCACTTTTATTTCATGGGCTTTGTTTTTGATGTTTACTTTATCAAATGGTTTTTCCTTTGTTAACCCACTCCGATACTTCCAAAATCTCTATCTTTTGCTGAGATTCTAGCAGCGTCATTCTTGTTATGGATGTAAAGTACACCTTTGGTACTTTAGCCACTTGCTCTGCCTCCATGAATCGATTTATGGGCCCCACCATTTTGCTATTCACGTGCCTAATATTTGTGGATTCCCTATCACGTTTGCTGCTGTTACTTTCTTTACCTCTTGGTGTTTTTTTTAAATCACCCTCTGAGCATTGTGTACCAGTCAGATTTTCATTCGTGCCAACAACCTGGCATCTGTCACGTGTTCCTTTCCTCTGCGCTATTTTACTCTTGTCTTTTTGGTCATTCTGGGATCTCTGATTTTGCTCTTCCAACCCTTCCTCCTTATGGGAATGTTTTAACACAGTAGTTGAAACATCTCTGCCTTTAAGACCTTCTGCAACCTGATGCAGAGTTTCCTCCCACAGATGCTGCTCGACCTGCTGAGTTCTTCCAGCAGTTGCTCTGGTATCCAGCATCTGCAGTCTCTGGTGTCTGCCTTAAAAACTTCCCATTGTTCTGCTGACCAAGCTTTAATTTCTTGTTACCTGACCCAGATTTGTCTTTATCCCAGTTGATCATGAATGGATACTATGGCCTCTGTTTTCAAAGTGACTATATATTTTTTGTCCACATGCCAATGCCATCAACCTGTTACTTCTCTCAATGGCAAAAAAAACATCTACTTGCTTGTTTTCTGCTAAATATTTTTACTGCCCAAGGAAACCCAGGCTATAGGTCAAGATTTGGACTGCACTACTTCAAAAATTGGTGTGTTTAGGGATGGGGGTGAGAGCAAGTAAGGTAGAAAGTGTTGGTTCAGTTAAGTTGCATTTTATCCTTCAGTGGATTGTCTCAAAAGATGGGTATTTGGTACCAACTAGTATCTGTCTACTGGGATACTCCAGCAAAAAGGACATTCAGAGAGAAACAACCTTTAGATGCTGTCATATCCAATTCATGAATAAGAGGTTGAATATAAATAGTTAAATAGTAAAATAGGTGTGCAAACATATCTTCCCAAATCAGAAGAGCCAAACAGCAGTTGCTTATATTCCTTGAGCTTTTTGACAATATTTTCTTATACCCACCACCAGAATCTACTGTCACCTGTCCCTTCATAACTAATTAAAGATACAGTAGTGATTGAAAGTTCCAGATGTTCAGAGTTGATTGTTGGTAGGTTCTGCCTTAAGTGTGGTTAATGATAAAAGCTTGTTGGTTTTTGGTTGGGGTTGTAGTTTCTCAGATGTTGACTGCCCCGTGGTTTCACATTCATTAATACTTTGTTATGTGCAGCCTTGAAAAGAGCTGGTAGGATCCCTGGGTCCTGATCCTACCCTTGCTGCATATTTGTAAGGGTTTTCCCAGCTTGCTCTCAACCAAGAACTCTGCCTGCTTGGCCATTCATCAGAATCAAACTTGGGTTGTTTTTTCTGGAGTGTCAGAAGCTAAGAGATGACCTAATAGAAGTATATAAAATTATGGGAGACATAGATAGGGTAGATAGTCAAAACTTTTCCCTCCAAGGCAGGTATGCCCTCTAGTATTTGACATATCTTTAAGGTGAGAGGGGGAAAGTTTAAAGGAGATTTAAGAGGTAAATGTTCTTTACACAGAGTCTGGTAGGTGCCTGGAATGCACTGCCAGGGGAGGTAGAGGAAGCAGATATGATAGCAATGTTTAAGGGTCATTCAGACAGATACAGACCATGTGCAGGCAAATAGGCTTGGATTGATTTTGGCATAATGGTCGGCACAGACTTCATGGGCCAAAGGGCCTGTTTCTGTGTTTTACTGTTCTATGTTCTATCATGGATGACCTACCCTTCTGCATCTTATCATTAAAATCCACAAACCTATCAACGGTTTCTTCCCATGAGCAAATTCTGCATTTGTTTTAGTTTTATAGAGAAACAAAATGCTGTGGATGCTGGAAGTCTGACATAAAGTAAAGCAATTTTTTGGAAAATTGTTTCTTAGTTTAGAGTTCACATTAACAACCAGATTGTCCCAGTAGTGTGCATTCTGAATAAGAGTTGAACAGACTGGCAGTCTGAAGATCAGGCCCTGATGTGTGCTTATCTGAACTGTGATGTAACAGTGGTGACAGTGTCTGGAGTTGGAACTGGGAATGTGGTCCAAAGGTGCCATTCCTAGTTACTGTCCAGTCATTATCCATCAACCCACTACCTGTGCATCTGCCATGCAAGAGCAAGATCAGCCTTAATCTTGATGCCTTCCCCTCTCCCTTCCCAGCAAACAAATAGCCTGCCAAGACTCGAGCTCGTACTTGAGGAAGGGGATGGAGGGTACTCAGCACTGGTGGAAAAGTTGTGTCCACAAGTCACTTTCTCAATGGAAGAGAAGGAAAAGTGTGTGGGGGCAAGTTCAAGCTGTTAGATACATGTTTAAAGCATTACATGAAAACACCACGTCACACCAACATGGCAGGTCTGGTTCCCAGGACGATCTTCATCTCGTTGAACGTCTAATTAAAACGTGACCCAGGATGAAGATAAAATGTACTTAATGCAAAGTATACCAGTCCTTGAAGCGCATGTTTTTTTTCATAGCAAACCAAACTTTTAGAGAAGAAGTGAAGTGTTTTTGGCTGCTCTATACAAATGTTAGTATATGTCTAGTTTCCTACTGGGTGAGGTTCTTACCTTGGCTGTGTTGCTCAGTCATTTCATCTTCTACTCTTGTCCCCCAAAAAATCAATTGTAGCTGTTGCTGCCAGCCATAGAGCTTCCTTCTTATTTATCAAGAGTATTATGTGGAAGAATCACATTATCACCATTATTTTCTTTAAGATAATTAACAGTGTAATACTCTGCTGCAAACCATCTAAATTTGCCTTTGTTTCTTACTAGTGTTGACATTGAAGGGGAAGAGTTTGCAGATGGTTTGGAGGATGCCAGCAGCCAGGACTATGATGGTACATTTGGTTCTTCATTTCTTTTAGAGATTCTATTGTGTATTGGTTCATGTTATCACCTGGAAACTCCGGCACTGCATGAAGTGCTTCTCTAGCTGTTGTAACAAATTGTTTAACTTTGTTCCAAATTCCTAGTGGCACCTTTGGGCTCCAAGCTTTTGAGCAGTTTTATTGTAATTTTTGTTTCAAATCTTGTCTCTGTTTTTCCTTCCTTCAATCTATACCTTTGTTCCTAGATTTTAGTTTTAATGGGACAATCTGAATCAAAATAGCTTATTGTTTTCCATAGTTTTTTTCTCTTGAGACTTTAAAGAATTTTTCCTTAAATAAGTTTACTTCTCCTTGCACATAGCTCAGAAGGCTGTAGGCACGTAAGAACACAATAAATGGGATAAAGAATAAGCCATTTAGCTCCTTGAGCTTGTTCTGCCATTCACCAAGACCATGACGGATCTTCTACTGTAACACCACCTGCTCCATCTCCATTCCCCTTTATTGCTCTAACGTCCGAAAATCTATCAATCTCGGTTTTGACTACAATCAGTGACTGAGCTTCCACTGCCCCTCCCAAGATCTGTCTCTTATTTTGACACAGTGAATCCCTGGTTCCAGGCTCCTTAGCCAGGGGAAGCATCGTCCCTTCATCTAGCACTCTAGAGCCTCTAAGCATTCTGTATGTCTCATAAGGTCACCTCAGTGGCCTAGTCTACTTGCTCTGTTGTTATAGACATCCTAGGAACCACTATGGTTGACTCTTCACTGCATTTCCACCATTAGCAAGTTTATCCTCTCTCCTTTCTGAAAAAGAAAAATTGTTCTCAAGATTCCAGGTTTGGTCTCACTGCGGCCCTGTATAATTGTAGAAAGGTATCTTTACTCTTGTATTTAAATCCTTTGGCAATAAGATGCACTCATAGGCCCCAATAAGTATTATAATATTTAAAACCAAGACTGGATAGATACATGAAGGAGAAAAAATTACAGGACTGTGGGGGGGAAAATGGGATTGACCAGTTAGCTCTTGCATCCATCCATGCTATAGTAATTCTGATAATTCTCTTGCTAGGTCTAAAACTGAACCTAAATCTTGTACGGACTCTACTCGGAATTAGCTTTGCTGACATAAATACTTGAGTTGACCAGTGTAACACTCCCTAGCCAAGTATCTTTCGAGATGTACTCTATTGATCAAGGGCCACTCTCGCAACTATAATCAATGTTTTATGACATTTAAGTAGCCATATATAAATGCCACTTGTTTCTTTTCAGAAGAGTCTGAGTGTTCCACAATTACGGATTCTTGTTCTACCATGTCAATGGATGGTTCAACCAAGATGAATTTTAATGTTGCAGTGCCTGAGTCTCCTGATATAAAGTAGGTTTTCTGAAAAAGCATTATTTCATTTGACTCATTGTACTCTTGTTTTCCAAGTCTGCTCTCTGGAATTCAGTTTACCACCCCTTTGTTTTTACTCTTTGAGGAGGTTTTGTTTTGCAATGTACCCATTTATGTAGAAATTGTATAGGTCGTCATACATGATTAATAAATGTAGACTTGTTCATTGCATGCAGCCTTTTTTTAAACAAGGACCAAAGTGGCTAACATTTGGTGGTCCATCCCTAATTATCTTTGAGTCGGTGGTGATGAGCTGCCAGCATGAGATGCTGCACTCATCCTGGTGAGGTTGAAGGAATTATAACAAAGGGTTTTGTTTTCATTTATCTCTTCAGTGAAGGATAGGGAACATATTCAGACACCGTCTTCCAAACAAGATCTGTAGAAAAATCAGAAAAAAAATCCAAGTCTTTTTGATCGTGTTGATAGGAATGAGTCTGTGAAATAAAGAAGCTACTTGGAAGTGAGGGAAAAAAGACTCAAGCACCTGCGTTCTTCCAATTTCCAACAATGGTCATTGGATGAATGACTTTTAAGATTCACCCTCTGTTTCTCCTTATCAAAACAAGGTGGTTTACTTTTGATTTACTGCAACCTCATTGGGAGAAAATCAACTCGCTTCTGACTTTTTTTTTATATACCATTGATGGCAACTGATGTCACCCACAAAATTTAATTGTGAAACTAATTTTTGCTGCTTAAAGCATTCTTTAGGAACTTAACTCCTTGGGTAACCAGGGAAGACGTGTATTTTCCAAAGTGGGTAGTGTATTATTTGGGGTGAAACGTTATGTTGTAGTTAGAAAATGTTTCCTTAAAATTCCAGTTGCTGATATTGTGCATGGATTAGATGGGAGCATTTCATGAGGCTATAACAACTATTTATTTGTTTCGATGGTATTTATAGCACAGTGAGTTCATCACGGTACTCTAATATAGATTTAATTGTTCTCCCTTTTCCTTAGGAATGCTTTTGATGTTGGGTATCCACAAGCTCATGAGTGTAAACTTCAAGTTGCTAAGCCAGCGTTAATAAAAAGCCTGTTTCATGATATGCCTTTGATGATTTACTTTGGAACCCCGAATGAGAAAAGTAAGGAAGAGTAAATTTTCTTGTCTAGAAGAATTGGATACTCATTAACAATACTGTGACTTTATTTGCAGAGAAAAATAACTTATCCTTTGTGACTAACTCTTTATTTTTTTTGTTTGGTGCTCTGTTTTTGCTACCTTTTTCATTACCTTATTCCTATAATTCTCATTCCATTTTCCTAACCAGATCATACTGAGGTCTCGTCTATGATACCACCCCAGCTATGTTAACCTAACTCGACACACACTAGAAATCAAAGCTCAGATCTTGGCTGATCCATGTGGTTTGTCTGCTTCCTGTTTTAAATGGCTGAGCTTTTCTTGCTGCTAGATGTCTTAAGTTCCTCTAGTATTGTTATAACCATTGCAATTTGATCTGAAAAATGTAAATTATATTTGTTTTATTGAATGACTTCTGTTGTCATCCCACAGTTGAGCAGTTGCCGTGGGAGCAAAGGAGGCAAATGAAATGGAAAATGTCAACTGTAACCCCAATAGTTGTGAAAAATGCTGTAGCCAGATCCCATTTCAAAATCACTAAAAGTAAGTAATTGATTTACATGGTGAGAGCATCCTGCCATTGCCAGCATCATTGTCCATCCTTTAACTGTTCTTCAGGAGGTGACTGTGAGCTCCTGCCTCTTAACAGCTGCAGCCCTTCTAGTGATGGGTTTGAGTAGGGAGTTCCTGTTTCCAGACCCAGTGAGAATAAAGGTCACATTGAAATGCCCCTCAGAGGGGAATCCGTAGCTTCTGCTATTTATATGCCTTTGTCCTTCTCGATGTTAGAGATTGCAGGTTTGGGAGCTGTGTCCATGGAACTTTGCAGTGTAATTGCAATGTATTTAATAGTGTGAGTGTAGAAAATGGAGTCTAACCTTTAATTGTACTTGTTACAAATGTTGAAAATTATATGGGAATAGTCTTTTGCCTTTATGGGAAGATGATAAAGATCTTGGACTCTTGATTCTTAAAATGCCTGCTAAATTGAGACGTAAAGGTGGAATTTCAGCTTAGTTTTAAAATGCCCTGCAGAACGTAGACTGAACTTGTTCCAGTTAGCTGATTCTAGTGGAGATAACAGTAAATGCCCTGAACAGGGGTCAGGATAATGTTTTGCTTTATTCATTAATAAGATGTGGCCATTGCTGGCAAGGTCAGCATTTATTGCCCTTCAACTGAGTGAAATGGCTTGGTGAACCATTTAAGAATCAAGTATATTTCCAAAGGTTTGGATCCACAACCAGTTCAGTCTGGGGAGTGTAGTATATTTCCTAAAGGATATAAGTGAGCCCTTTGGATTTTTGCAACAAATTGGTATTTTCCTGTTCACCATTACTAATGTATTTCAGATTTATTTAACTATTTAAATTTCCTGACTGTAAAGAAATGATTTGAAACAACTGTCTTTAAATCTTCAGGCCAAATCTCTTGCTTGCTAGTTTAGTAGCTTAAGCACTGTGCTTTAGTATCACTTTCAGCCATACCTAACTGTGGTCTTCTTGCTAATGTGCATAGAGTCTTAATTCGGGTGGGAAAATGTGGATATCTAGTGGAAACTGTCAGATTGTCCTGTGATGTTCCACTGTAAGCAGATAGGCCATTTGTCAAGTTTGAACCTTCGAGATGTATAGAAGATGGTAACTGTGCTTGCATCTGGTGGGAGAAAATGAAAAGGGAGGGAGCAATCACCTTTTCCGAGTTGAAAGTTGGTGTGTGTGCATTTCAGAATCGTATGATTGGCTGGGTTGCTGGGGACACCACATGAAGTCACCGCTCTTCAAGACTCTCCGGGAATATCAGAAGGTTAGTGGCTGGAATTTTAGAATCTGAAGATTTTTTTTTTCCCCCAATCAGTTTATCCAAATCTAAACTCCATGTGTAATCCCCATTCCCTTCTCTCCACCATTAGTGTCTTCAGCCATCTTGGTTCAAACTTGCAGTATCATTTATCTTCCTATTGATGGCTTTTCATTACTGAAGTACAAAGCAGAAACGCTGGACTCAGCAGGTCAGGTAGCATCTGGGAGAAGCTCCCTGCCATGAGTGTCTTCAGCATTTCCTGTTTTTATTTTGGGTCTCCAACATCCCAATATTTTGTTTTTCATCATTATCTTTGCAACCTCCTTGTAACTTGTTTGTTCAAGTTTATAGTTGCCTCTTTTTTTTTTGTCTTTGTCAGTTTGTCTCTAGTATTATTGGACATTTTCTTGTTTTTTATGTCACATTAAAAGTTCTTGTTTCAATAGAGCAATTAGTAGTGATTTCAGTTCTTTATTAATGAACAATGAAATTCAACTGAAGTTACATTCATGTATTGCTTTGTTTTTGTATTTGGTGTTGGTCTATGCAAATTGAGTAAACTTCACAATCATCTTGATACATTCTGGGGGAAAAGTCAGACTTTCATATTTACTTCCAGCTGAATCACTTTCCGGGATCATTTCAAATCGGGCGCAAGGATCGCTTGTGGCGTAACTTACTGAAAATGCAGGTACGATTTGGGAAAAGGGAGTTCAACTTTTTTCCACAATCCTTCATCCTTCCTCATGACATCAAACTGCTGAAGAATGCCTGGGCAGAAGGCTCTACCAAGCAAAAGTGGATTATTAAACCAGTAAGTTGCCACCAGTTTACTTAAAATGATTCACAAAAGAACTAGAATGAAGATGAGAGCCATTTTATTTAGCAAGTTATGATCTGTAATTCCAAGACTTGTAAGAGGGTAGAGGCAGATTAAATAGCATAAAAAGTTTTGGATGTACACTTTTTTAAAAAAAGGACTCTGGGGAAGAAAAGTTGGAGTGCAATTCATTGGATCACTATTGCAAAAAATCAACAGATATGATGAGCCAAATGAGCAAGTTCTAGCTGAAACAAAGGAAATTATTCAGCTCCTCAAGCCTGTGTCATGTTTGACCCTGCACCCAAAGTTTATATCCCTGGTTTTTCTTCATGTACCTTTTTGTTTATCAAAAACATTTGTTTGTTGATTATATTACCAAAATTTACCTCCCTGTGACTTTTACATCCATTAATTATATTTTGAAGTACAGTCATTATTGTGGGAAATGTGATACATAATTTTTTTCATACCAAACTACAAAACGGTCTATTTTAGTTGTTTGAATTATATTTGACTTGTTCCTTGTTCATCCTTCAATTAAAGTAATATGAAATTTTTACATGCTCCTAAAAGCAAGCACTGAATACTTAGTTACATTCTGCAGGTACTCATGTTGCAAATTCCACATGTTTTTCTGCATCAAGACTTGGTGGCTAAATAGAAGCCCTTTTTAAATCTTGTTAACTTGATTGAATGAGGGGTCAGGACAGCACTGTAAACTAATAGTCTCATGGTACATCATGGTAAAGTTGAGCTGGAAGTCCTATTCCTACCCTGTAGTTTGTTGCTGGCCTATACTTTTGGTACTCTTCCACTGGTCATTTCTTCCACATGACTTGCAT
Organism: Pristis pectinata; assembly: GCF_009764475.1. Classification (NCBI taxonomy): domain Eukaryota; kingdom Metazoa; phylum Chordata; class Chondrichthyes; order Rhinopristiformes; family Pristidae; genus Pristis; species Pristis pectinata. Next base: position 6,488,107 of record NC_067405.1, on the reverse strand, counting down.
GCAAGGAGCAAGAATAGATCAGACCGAGCCCTGTAATTCCCCAGCCTGTAGTGTAGTGCCTTTGTGGTTCTTTGATCTTGCTGTGTTTTGTGACCAAAAATTTCATGACTAGCTGAGAGTTTTATTGCTGTTGTCTATATCATGATTCCTGTCAGTAACCAATGCAGTAATAAAAGTATTGATGTTAGTAGCATGGAACTCGTCATCTTACTGTTAGAAAGGTGACTGAAACAGCTATCTGTTTACATTCTATTGGCCTTCCTCCACTCTTTTGTCCTTTTTTTAAATAGCCTGCATCTGCAAGAGGAATTGGGATCCAAGTCATTCACAAATGGAATCAGATCCCCAAGAAGCGACCTCTGCTGGTTCAGAAGTATGAATTTTTCTTCACTTATCTGCAATTGTGTGTGTGTGTATGCAAATGCATTTTTCTGAATTTTCTATTTGTATATGCATAAATATACAAACATATGGTATATGTCTGCACATTTTCATTTGTATGTGCTCTGCATATGATTTTTACATGTATATGTATTATGTACATGGTCTTAATAAGGTGTGTAGCACAGAAACCCTGGTTTTAACCATGGAGGTTGTAGGAGTAAGGAAAGTTTGAGCACAAGAGAAGTATGTTAAGCTTGGTAGTGTAGCAGTTAGTGTAACGCTATTTCAGCGCCAGCGACCCGGGTTCAATTCCCGCTGCTGTCTGTAAGGAGTTTGTATGTTCTCTCTGTGTGGGTGTCGTCTGGGTGCTCCGGTTTCCTCCCACATTCCAAAGACGTACAGGTTAGGAGCTGTGGGCATGCTATGTTGGTGCCGGAAGAGTGGCGACACTTGCGGGCTGCCTTCAGAACACTTTCAGTAACACAAAAAGATGCATTTCAGTGTGTTTTGATGTACGTGACTAATAAATTGCTTAAAAAAAAAGCATTGCCTCTCAGACACATCCTCGTACTTCCCTCTGGACTATGACCCCAACGTCAAACATCAGGCCATTGCCTCCCAGTTAGTCACAGACTTTATTTCCTCGGTTATCTTTCCCTCTCAGCTTCTGACCTTGTGGTACTCCAACCTCGGTGTCCTTTCATCTCCATCCTCCCAGTCTTTCCAGGTGAAGCAGTGATTCACTTAGACTTCTAATCTAGTGCACTGCACTTGCCGTTTACAATGTGGTCTCCTAAACATCAGGATGCAGATTGAATAACTTGTTTTGCGGAGCACCTGTGAGTAGTCCTGATCTTTCTGTTCCTGCCTCTTTAATCCTCTATCTCTCTGGAGCCTCCTGCACTGTTACAATGAAAGCTTGAGGAACACCTTCTGTCAGGGCACTTTGCAGCTTCAGGACTCGATACTGAATTCTCCAACTTCAGATAACTTGTCTCCATATGTATTGGAACCAGCCGTTTCTGCTCTAAATTATCCATCTGATGTTAGCTCAGCTTTTTTTTCCCCTCCATTAGTACAGCCTGACCTGCTGGACGTGTCCCACATCCCTGCTATTAGCCACACAACACAGATGAAGTGTAATCACCTTATTACATCTCCAATTACCCATCTGATGCCCTTACTCTATGATAGACGTTCCCTTTGTCCCATGCGTTGCTTCACTCCGCATCTTAAAACTAATTTACCTTTACCAGTTTTGACGAAAGGTTTTGGACTTGAAACATTTAACTCTGTTTTTCTTTCCACAGATGCTGCCTGACCTATTGTGTTTCCAGCATTTGCTGTTTTTATTTCTGAAATAAGATATCTTTATTAGTCACATGTACATCGAAACACACAGTGAAATGCATCTTTTTGTGTAGAGTGTTCTGGGGGCAGCCCACAAGTGTTGCCATGCTTCTGGCGTCATTGTAGCATGCCCACAACTTCCTAACCTGTACGTCTTTGGAATGTGGGAGGAAACTGGAGCACGGAGGAATCCCACGCAGACACAGCGAGAACGTACAAACTCCTTACAGACAGTGACCAGAATTGAACCTGGGTTGCTGGTGCTGTAAAGCATTATGCTAACCGCTACACTACCGTGCCCGCCCCTCTACACTATTGTGCCTAGCTGCAAACTTTTCCAAATTTGTTTTAAACAATTTCAAACATTGTAGTAAAATCTACTTTATTTTACTTACTCTAGATACTTGCACAAACCCTACCTCATTGGTGAGAGTAAATTTGATTTGAGAATTTACGTCTACGTCACCTCATATGATCCTCTACGGATATACATGTTTACAGATGGCCTGGTCCGTTTTGCCAGCTGCAAGTAAGTTTTAAAAAGAGAATAGAGAACGTGAAATGATAACTGGTTGCTGGTGCATAATTTGAGTCACAGGGCGGTTGTGTTTGTGTGTTTTATGATGCATTTCTAATGACTTTTCCTACATAGCGCACTGAGCTGCTCGTTGAGTATCGTAATTTTTAAATTGCATTGATATTTTAGTTGATGTAGTGAAATATTTGGCCCATCGTTTGCCACCTGTGACAGGAGTTCAAATGATTGGCGCTCTTTCAGGCTGATTACAAAGCAAAAATTGCCCAATGCCCCCTTATCCCTCAGCAAGAAAAATGTTTTTTCAGGTTCATCACAGTTTCGCTTCCTGACTAGGATCAGGATCTGCACTTGAATAGAAGCAAATCATCTGAGAAGTTAAAATCTATACTAGTATGGCAAATTTAAGTATCAGTATATGAACATTTTTACTGTTTTAATTTAGGGAAAAGATCTTGTTGGGGCAGAATGCATTATTGGAAGTTGTTTAGAGGGTCAAAGTGTTGTTGAGATGTGAGTGCAGGGTAAACAAGGGAATTAAAGGTGTCTGAGACAGAGTAATATAGTAACATGGGAGACTTTAATCAATAGAGAATAAGCAAATCAAATTAGTACTGACAATGTGGTGGATAAATTTCTGGAATGTATTTGAGGTGGATTTCTACATTAGTACATTGAGGAACCAACTGGGGGAGAGCAGGCTGTATTAGATATAGTACTTCCAACAAGAAAGGGTTAAAATAATAAAGAGTAAATAGTAAAGAGGACCCAAGGTAAAACTGACTGAAAGTGACCAAAACGTATAATCTTATAGGGCTTCAGGGGCTAGATGCAGGAAGGATGTTTCCCTAGACTGACGTCTCTAGCATCAGGGGGAACAGTTTTAGAATAAATAGCAGACCATTTAGTACTGAGGTGAAAAGCAATTCTTCACTTGGGGTGGTGAACCTTTGAATTCTCTACCATGTGGCAGAGAAACTCAGTCATTATGCTTATTAAAAACAGATGGACAGATCTCTAGGTGTTAAGGAAATTGAGGGATACTGGGATAGTACTAGAAAATGATGCTGAGGTCGAAGATAGCCATGATCTTGATAGATGACAGAGCAGGCACAAAGGGCCAGATTGCTTACTATTTCGATTTCTTAAATCATTCAACATTAAATCTTCCCCCATAGAAAACACCTTGCATTTGATAAGTTCCCTCATGGTAGGTTGATCCAGAAGATTAAGACACATGGGATCCATGGTGACATGGTTGATTGGATTCAAAATTGGCTTGGTCATAGAAGATGGAGGGTAGCGGTGGAGGGATGTTACTCTGACTGGGAGGTCTGTGTCCAGCGCACGGGGTCAGTGCTGGGACCTCTGTTTGTGATAATTTGGATGAAAACGTTGATGGGCTGATAACTAAATTTGCAGACAACACAGAGATTGGTGGGCTTGTGGACAGTGAAAAAGGTTCTCTAAGCAACCAGCAGGATATCCTTCAGTTGGAAATACGGGTGGAGAAATGGCAGATGGAGAAATGTGAGGTGTTGCACTTTGGGAGGTCAATTGTAAGAGGAAAGTATACAGTAAATGGCAGGATGCTGATGTACAGAGGGATCTTGGGGTACAAGTCCATAGCTCCATGAAAGTGGCAACACTGTATTCTTGCCTTTATCGGTTGGGTCACTGAGTATAAAAGTTGACACGTCTTGTTGCTGCTGTATAAAATGTTGGTTGGGCCGCATTTCGAATATAATATGCAGTTCTGGTTGCCACATTACAGGAAGGATTTGGAGGCTTTGCAAAAAAAGGAAGCAGCCTGGATTAGAGAGCATTAGTTCTAAGGCGAGATTGGACAAACTTGGGTTGTTTTCTCTGGAGTGTCAGAGGCTGAGGGGCGACCTGATAGAAGTACATGAGATTGAGAGGCATAGATAGGGGTAGATATGTCAAATACTAGAGGGTATGGCTTTAGGGGGAAAGTTTAAAGGAATTTTATGAGGGAATTTTATGAGGCAATTTTTTGTGGTATGTGCCTGGAACATGCTGCCAGGGACTTCAGTGGAAAGGGAAATGATAGGAACATTTAAGAGGCATTTAGACAGGAAAATGAACAAGCAGGGGATGGAGGGATATGGACCATGTGCAGACAGATGGGATTTGTTTTAATTGGCATCATCATCAGCACAGCCTTTGTGGGCCGAAGGGCCTGTTTCTGGACTACTGTTCTAGTTTTCTCCCAACATGCTCTTTCCAGCCTCCACCACTCAACATCATCCCCTCCATTTTCTCAAATCCCAGACTGAGATCAGTTCTTCCTGAGGACCATTTAGCCAGCAGCATCCTGCAATTCAGTAGCCCATGGGAGAAAGTACAAACTCCACACAAACAGTACCTAAGGTCAGATTTGAAGCTGTGAGCCAGCAGCTGTAATCTGTGCTGCCCTGAGGCCGGCCTTGTCAGGTCAGCCAACCATTTTACCTTCTACCTGGTCTTTAATTCCATTGATTTGGTTAAAATTAATTCTACTATTTCAGCTGACCAGTAGAACTTGCTGGTTTTGTTCTTGGGGGGGTTAAAATATATTATCCTCCTGCATGAATCAAGTACTCAAGAAGTTAGTATTTAGTTGAATGTACAATGTGGTATTATCCAACTTTCTCTATGCAGCAATTACATATTTTTCTTTTATTGATCAGGTATTCATCTTCCATGAAGAGTCTTAGTAATAAATTTATGCATCTCACAAACTACAGTGTAAATAAATTAAATGCAGAATACAAGCCCAACAGCGATGAAAAGCTCTGTCAAGGACATAAGTGGTAAGTAGTAGTTTTTGACTACTTTACATAACGCAGTGATCCTGTTCTGGAATGCATGAGGAGTGCGATAGACTTTCTATTCGCCTAGTTGAGTACAGCTCCAACAGCACCCAGACTTAACACCATCCAGTTTGAGTCTAGTTGGTGGTGTACTCACCTAGGCAAATGCAAAGTAGTCAGAACAAAGTAACCCATCCACTACCTACATCACTGTTCCACCATGGCTGAACAGTGTGCTATCTACAGGATCCATTACAGCAGTTCAAGATTTCTTCAAAAATGATCCCTTTGTCTAGACCAGAACTGGAAGATTCCATTCACTTGAGTTAGTTTTAGCATGCTAGATAATAAAACACAGCAATAATTTCATAATAGAGAAACTGTTCCTCTATATTTCTTGTTACCAACGAACATTTTGCAATGTGCATTATAGTTCCTATTTTTCTCCCCCGCCCTCTAATATCTCTTTGCCACAGCATCTAATCACAAAACCCCTGAAGCTCTGTCACTTTGCCTTCTATCCTTCTCCTCTGGTCTGTGGCTCAGTTGATAGTATTCCCTCTAGAGTCAAAGCTTTTCGCTTCAACTACTCTTCCAAAGACGATGCGAAAAGCTAGGCTGACACTTGTGCACTATTAAACAAGTTTGGCACTGTTGGAGGTTAAACCATGGTCAAATGTGTCCTTTTTGCAGATGGGTAATAAAACTCCCATGTCACTGTCTGAAGGAAGAGCAAGGGGAATTATCCTCAATGTCTTGGCCTATATTTATTTCTCAAACGTCATGTTCAATTTTTGTGGGAGTTAGTTATTTACAAATTGGCATATTTTCTCCATTTATTAATTAATACTCTTCAAACAAGGTACACTATTCCTACATAGTGCTGTGGGACATCAGAGTTGTGAAAGGAGCTGGACAGTGCAAGGCTCTTCCCTCTTCTGTAGTTATTTTCAGCTCCAACATCTGATCTCAAAATCTCCATTTGCTTTCTCTGCCTCTGCTTCCCTCCTATGCAGCTGTTACCTGTTTCATCAATGCTGAGATTATTGAGTTTTCCTTTCCTGTTCCTTGACATCTATTTACTACCTGCTGGTCTTTTGAAGATTGACACGTTTTCATCTCGCTTGCTGTTGTTGCTGGGTCACATGAGCCAACTGATAGTACGCATTGCTGATTTTCCCCCTCTCCAGGAGTCTTAAGGCACTGTGGCTGTATCTGAATCAAAAAGGAGTGAAGACTGAACAATTACGGGAGCAAATGAAGGATGTGATCATCAAAACTATCATAGCGTGAGTAATAAGATGTGTATAAAGTGGAGAATGTATGTGAAAACATCCAATGGATGCAGTTTTTCCTCTTTCCTGCTTATTCTCTTCTCCCCTCTCCCATTGGGGCAGAAGATGCAAAAGCCTGAAAGCACGTACCACTAGGCTCAAAGAGAGCTTCTATCTCACTGTTATAAGGCTATTGAACGGTTCCCTAGTACAATAAGATGGACTCTTGACCTCACAATCTACTTCGTCATGACGCCTTGTACTTTATTGTCTACCAGCACTGCACTTTCTCTGTAGCTGTTACAATTCATTCTGCATTCTGTTATTGTTTTAGCTTGTACTACCTCGATGCACTGTGTAATGAATTGATCTGTACAAACAGTATGCAACACAAGTTTTTGTTTACTGTGCCTCAGTACATGACAATAATAAACCAATTCCAATTATTTACAGCAGACCCAGTAAGTATTGTTTTTTTTCTTTTATTTTTAAGAAAGCTGTGCATTCATCCACTTCAAAGCTGGAAAAACCAAAACCTTGTCTTTTGATCCCTTGTTACAATTTCATTACTTTATTTCAAAGACTAATATCCCCATTGGCCTGAGACTGAACCAAACCTTGTGTAGCTTCTGATTATATCTCAGAAGTGCCTTAGGATATTTTTCTACATTAAAGATACAAGTTGTTACTTCTGTCCTACATTTTCTATTTGTGTTCATGTTTGGTTGGCCTGGGTGGTGGTACTCCTGCCTAACATTTGGAAGAGTGCAGGTTCAGACCTGTGGGTCAAAGTTCTACTTTTCAATTCAATAATGGAGGAAGACTGCAGTTTTAGAAATACTGGTCCTGGATGAGCCTTGCATCAGAGTCTCTCTTGTTTGCTTTATTAGCTGTTACACGATACAGTTCCAATAGTTGAGTAATGTCTTGGTTAAAACTTCTCGCAGCCAAATAAACCAATAATTGGGCATGCATGTCATTGTTGTTTGTGACTGCCACATCTGCCTGTGAAACTCAGGATATGTAAAAGTTTATTGACCAGTCAATGGAACCTACATCATACCTAGAAAATCTAGATTTGGAATAGATCTTGGATGAATTGAGAAAGGAAGTTGGTAGCTGCTTGGATCAAGGCATGCCATAATTTAACCCTCATTTTATAGTCATGCCTTCTGACCATATTTTTACTGCCCTTGTATGTCTGTATTTATAATAAAGCTTACTGCATGAAGTTGTCATATTGTGATTGCTCCTCCAGGCCTGTGGTTATGTTGCACAGGTTCGTATCACATATGTTATCCTGGGGCAGCAGATACTGAGCAATTAGATAAGTTTGAAGATAACTGTTCACAAGTAATAATCTTGGGAGATAGTTATACTGCATGGAAATAGGCCCTTTGGCCCAACTCATCCATGCTGACCAAATTGTCTACCTGATCTAGTCCCTTTTGCTTGCATTTGGCCCATATCTCACTCAACCTTTCTATCCATGTACCTGTCTAATATAATAAAAAAAGAATTCTCAGAAGTAGATGTGATTATTTTTAGTCTATTTTCTCATGTACATAAGATTAGGAATTAGAGCAGTTTTTTTTCTTCACTGCTTTGTTTAATTTGAGTTCTGTTTGTTGTCTGTGATGCTGTGGCAAACAAGCTCTTCATTGTACCAGTACCTCACCGTGCTTAGTCAAGTTTATTGTCACATGCACCAAGAAGCACACAGGCAGAAAGCATTGTTGGGAGTTGCTCATTGGCCTTCAAGCAATCATACTAATACAGGACAACAAACAATCTGCTGGAGGAGCTCAGCAGGTCAAGCAGCATCTGTGGGGAGAGAAGAAATTGTTGACTTTTTGGGTCGACGCTCTGCATCAGCAGTGTAGGGGGCAGCATCAAATAGGAGATGCGTGTAAAGAGTATAACAGTGATCACAGGTGACTTTATTCTGCAAATAATCTGGCTGAAGCAACCAAAACAAATTAGCAATGTTATATTGGGAAGTTTCATTAAAAGGCAGGGTGTAGAGGCAATGGCTAACATTTAGGGAAGGAATCCAAGAACTGCAGCTGTTCTTCATTTTCTGGAGTGCAAAACCAAGAAGAAAAGTAACCCAACCATGGCTTACGTAAGAAGTTAAAGATAGTATTAGATCCAAAGGGATTGTATAAGAAGTAGCCAACGTACTGATTAGCTAAAAAGGACCAGTGTTTGATTCAGGAGGAAAAACAGAGTATGAGTGAAGCAACATGAAAGCAGACTTGTAATAAGAAAAAGACTGAACATCCCTTGTGGTCAAAAAGAGGAGAATAAATAAATGGGAACAAGGAAATGGTAGAATAATTAAACAAATATGTTGACTCTGTTTTTCACAGAAGAGGACACCTCATCACACTTTGGATTCACTTTTTTGTTTTGAATGTTACTCAGTAGTATAATACATTTTCCAGTGAACTGGATGAGTTTAAAGGGAGTACAGGAAATGAGCCAAATGGCGAGCCATCAAGATTTCCAAACAATCGGATACAAGATTATTAGAATTTTACTGAAATGGCTTTTTTTAAGAAAAGGTTTTCCTGTTCTCAGATTGCACATAATGTCACCAAAGTTCTTCACCAGAGTCGTAGAGTTATACAGTATGGAAACAGGCCCTTCAGCATAACTTATCTATGCCAACCAAGTTGTCTACCTGAGCTAGTCGCATTTGCAGGCATTTAGCCCATATTCCTCTAAGGCTTTCCTATCCATGTACCTGTCCAAGTGTCTTTTAAACATTGTAATTTATACCTGCGTGTACCACTTCCTCTGGCAGCTTGTTCTCTATATCCACCACCCTCTGTGGGGGAAAATCTTGCCCGTCAGATCCCTTTTCAATCTTTCCCCTTTTACTGTAAACCTATGCCCACCAAACTTGGAGCCTTTAGATATTCTGTGGATTGCAAATATGCTTGTCTTCTTTTCCCAATGAGTTTAGTGGTAGAATATAGGATAGTACAGCACAAGAACAGGCCCTTTGGCCCACAAGCAATATTATTGTAGCTTCTCTTCTGTTTTAAGAGGAGACCTGACAAGATGACAGTATAGGAAAAGTCAAGTACATTATGCTCAAAAACGTCATAAAAGGCAAAGTGTCTTTTTTTCCATCTTTTTATTGAATTTCAAATTAATTCAAATTAGTATACATAACATTAATAATTATACATATGGTGCGAAGAGTTTGAGATAACAATAATAGTTAATATATACACTCGAGGAGTAAAACATATAATCTGGACCTCCTGCTCTCTTGCTGAGTGAGCATGATACAAAAAAAATTGAAAAGAAATTTAATTATATGAAAAGAGAACTCCCAAATCAAAAATATAACAATAAACAAAAGCAAACCAAAAGCTTCAAAAAAAAACTGGACTGATATGTCTTCAGTTTAAAAAAAGCATTATTATGTCGTCAGCTCCGCTCCTCTATATTGAAAGATTATTGAAGGGGATTTGAAAAAGGTCAGCTTATATCATATGGAAATATTGAATAACTGGACTCCAAACTTCCTCAAATTCAAGCGAAGGATCAACAGTACCACTCCTAATTTTTTCTAAGTTTAAACATGTTATAGTTTGGAAAAAAAACCATTGAAATGTGGTAGGAGATGTTGGGTCCTTCCATTTAAATAGAATGGATCTCTTGGCCATTAATGTAACAAAAGCAATCATACGACAAGCAGAAGCACATAAAAAAGGCAGTGTCAAGTTAGTAGGAGTGATATTTCGATAACCTGGTCACATGAGAGTCACTGTGACCAACTGCAGTTTAATTTGTATGGGAATTTCATAAACATTGTTAACTTAAGGTTATTTTTGATTTCATTGATACACCTGGTTTCATTGATACACCTGGTTTCATTTTTTATTTGTTGTTTATCTTGCTTTGCAGCTCCGAGTCTTACGTGAACAGCCAGATAAACTTGTATGTAAGAAATCGTTACACCTGCCATGAGCTCTTTGGATTTGACATAATGCTTGACGAGAACTTGAAGATGTGGGTTCTAGAAGTCAACATCTCACCAAGGTACAAGATTACCATTGATATATTCCACCATCTGACCGTGTGTTTTACTTTCCTTATATCTGCGGTTACCAGTGGAAACTTAGTAACCAGCACATTGATGCATTCTTATGAAAGTTCTCTCAATTTCTATTCTCTGCACAAGCTTTTCACCCTACTTCATGTCATTCTATCGGCATCTACTTCACTTGTACCTATCGGACTTCTGCTGAAAATCAGACTGAATAAAATAAGTGGCAACAGTATTGTCTAAATTTCAGTTTTAATGAGTATATATAGGGTCCAAAGAAACAGGGTGTATCACAGCCAAGAAAAATAAGAGCCAAAGGTTTCTTTCTCTGCACATGACAGCAATATCTTTTGTAACTGACCACCAGGAGGTGCCAGAAACCAACTTGACATTAATTTGCCTTGAAATGTTTCATCCATCAAAATAGTTGAAAATTTTGAATGCATCTATCAAATATTTAATGGCTTATGGTCTATTGTGAAGAATCCCATTTTCTCCAGTCCCAATTTAACACAAATCTTTAATCCCTAATATTCTAGTAAATCTCAACTGCAACTTCTTAACGAAAGCCCAGTCACCATTCATGGGGTATTGTTGCCAGGCTGGGTACAACTTGTGTTTCCTAAAACTTTTTGTGCTCTGCTCAGTTTATAAATCTTTATCTTGTTCTGCTAAAGACTTGCATGTCATGAAGACTCCTGGTGGCCTGTTCTTTCTAAGCCGTTTTAAAACTCTACTGTTTGTGTATACTGCCTCTCCATTCTGTCAAAATGAGCCACCTCTTTTTTTAAATTGGTTTAAATCTCATTTCCCAAATTCTGATAATTCATTGGGATTCATTTTGTATTGAGTAGAAGTTTTGAAATCATGTTTGTATACCTGGGCCCATGCTTTGTTAATGTATATCAAACTGGTTAATTTATCCTCTCTGGAAAAACAGCAGTTCACCACAAGCCAAAGTTATATCCTCACAACCGCCCTAACCACATTTTTCCTGTATTTCCCACTGTTTTGTCTTTTTCACTTTGTACATGGGTATTTATGTGCAACAACTGTTAAGTGAAAAATAAAATAGTCTGCTGTGGTTGGAAACTACTTTATTTTTAATGGATTTTGCCTTCTGCTAAACCAGACCTGTAAGTTGGAGCATTTGGAGGTGATCAGTGCAATGACTTGAAAGTAACATTGCTGCTTGAATGAGTGGAGCAATATTCAGTCGTAGTTCTCTCTGATGAGAAATGCAAGATGAACCATAAGAACAACAGAGTGATATTAATGTGTATGTCTTTGTGCCACATGCTTCTTTAATACAATAAGATGGTATTCTCTGTAAAATTAAGTAGATTGTGTGTTTGGGCCAAATCCACTCAAGGAAATGATTCTGCAGGAGACATGAATAGAAAAATTCAACACTTTAAGTAATGGTAGTATAACAAAGGTTTTTTTTAATAATCTTGGCAGTATTACTGTTTCCATGAGAGCATTAGAAGCATGATCTGGAACACACAGCCTGAAAGGGGGATGGAAGCAGATTCGCTGGGAACATTCAAAATAGAATTAAACCTAAAGTTGAAAAATAAAAATTGTTGAAGGGATATAGGGAAAGTGCACATGATTGGGACGGCCCCAGTGCTACGGGCTGAGTGTCCTGTGTGTGTTTCAATCATTCACTATATTGCTGTCCACCTGTAGTCTGACTCACTTTCCCAGGCTAGATTTGCCGTATTTGAGTGGCAAAACATGAATGGACAGAATCAATGATATGAGCAGGAGCTTGACTAACTCTTTTCAAAAATAGTTTAAGGAAAATGCCAGTCCATCAATGCTGGAGACACAAAGACTGAAAATGCTGGAAATCTGGAACAACATACAAAAACCTGAAGGAACTCAGTGGATCAGGGAGCATCTATGGAGAGATGGACATTTGACATTTTGGTTTGAGACCCTTCTTCAGGACTGTCCATTTCCCTCCATAGGTGCTGCCTGATCCTGCTTTTTGTGTGTTGCTCCAATGCTGGAAATTATAAACAGGGCAAGATGAGTTAGAACTGTTCAGATGGAGACTCATTGACCTGAACCATTAGTTCTATTTCTCTCTGCACACACAGATGCTGCGTCCTGATTTGAATGCTTCCAATATTTTATTTCAGATTTCCAGCATCTACTTTATCTTTCTTTCTGAACGCTTGTTTTTGGGGGGGGGGAAAAAAAGTAATCTAATTGAGGCTTATCATAGTTTTCAAAAAGTCTTCGCTTTTCATAAACTTATTTTAGCTTTCAGCAACTTATGCTTTAATATGAGCCATTATAACTTTCAATTTTCTTAATCTCTTTGCTCAGCCTGCACTCAAGTTCAGCATTGGATATTAACATCAAGGGGCAGATGGTTAGTGATCTTCTGAATTTGGCTGGATTTATTATTCCTCAAAAAGAAGACGTGACTCCAGATATCACAAAAAGGTAGAGTCTGGTATCTCAAGATTTTATTGGCAAGGTATGCACTGGGCCAGATCTTGCTGCCATCTGTGGTCATCCCATGTCCATACTTAACTGGTCTGGATGTGGAGGACCTATCTTATTCTCCTTGGTTCTCTCCTTCCCTGGCCTCAGTTTGCCGAGGGGGGGGGGGGGTGGAATTTAAATAGAGCTCAAAAGGCATGAAAAGTATGCTGTGTCTTTTTGGAAAAATAACAGCTAATTCACAGCGCATGATGTTAATGAGTAAGTAGGCAAAGTTCAGTTGGAAATAAGAGGTGCATCTGTCCTATGTCTTGCTATTCAAGTTATCACACCACCATTTGTCTTGAACAACAGCAATGCACCCATGGCTTCTGTTTTACATTGCTTGCTGGAAATGAATATTAATTACTCACTGCATAACATTTAAGGCTTGTGGTTAAAAGCACAAGTTTCCCTTTTGAAAGCATAATAATTGTAAACCAATGCTAATCCATTCTTGGTGGCCCAGAAAGGGAGCAATTTAAAGGTTTAATTCTCAGGCAATTAATTGTTCTTAGTGATTCTTAAAATCAAAATTCTCATTAAATTTCTCTCTTAATCTTCCCTTCTCTCTATTTCTCATTTTGTATCTGAGTTTGATTCTAAAACATTCTGATTTGTTGTCCTATCACCATCATTCCTTTCTTGAATTTCATTGGTTCAACTGATGTATATAACTGCCTTTCTATGCCAAGGACCACACTTCTCCTTTATTCTTGTTTTCATTTTAAGCAAGTTCAACTTTTAAGTAAAAAGTCTGCAGGAAGCATCTGTCCTATAAGTGACTCCATACCCACAAGCAAGTCATGGATTCTTAACTGCCCTCAAGTGACCAAACAAGCTGTTCATTTAGAACATAGAACACTACAACACAGTGCAGGCCCTTCGGCCCACAATGTTGTGCCGACATTTTATCCTGCTCTTAGATCTACCTAACCCTTCCCTCCCTCATAGCCCTCCATTTCTCTATCATTCATGTGTCTATCTAAGAGTCTCTTAGATGTCCCTAATGTAGCTGCCCCCACATCCTCTACCAGCAGTGTCTTAGCTCGCATCGTGAGACTGACTCCTGGTTCCAGACTCACCAGCCAGGGGAAACATCCTCCTTGCATCTAGTCTATCCCTGCTTTTCAGTGAGATCCCCCCTCACAGGCATAAATATTGGCATTGGCAGAGGTGCCCATAACCCATGAAAATCTTTAAGTTTTTGAACAGACAGACACTGCATATCTGGGACCAGGTTCAAATCTAGCACAGACGTGTGACGTGAATGTTGTCACTGCTGGTGTCCATTGATGGAGAGAGCCCATCCCTGAGAAACCACAGGAGGGAGAAAGCATTAGTGAGATGGATATTGGTGCTGATGTATGTGTAACAGCAGGATTGAAGGACACATGAATCCAGCTGTCCTGTTCCTGACTGGGGAGGGCACAAATGAAATGATTAAATATTCCTTTTTTTTTGGCATTTGCATCATTCCTTTTGTTTTTTTTTAACAAAAATAAATCTTTGTTTTGTTCCACAGCACATCAGCAACCAGGCCAAAAAGTAATGAACTTTCACCAGATGAGAAGCTGAAGCGGGTCTATTACCTGAGTCAGAAATCACCACCAAAGGTAAGTAGTCTTTCCATTGCTTACATGTACATTATCTGAAGGGCAAAGAGATCTTAACTGGTGCTCCTGGAGTAACTGCATACTACTGCCATTACAAGACAAAGTAATTAATTCACTTGAGCCATCTACATTTGTTTGTTAGTTTGGGTTTCTTGCCATTATTCAACCTTAGTGTGCATACCAGCAAGTGTAGTGGGATCAATAAGTTGCTGGAGGAACACAGTGGGTCGGGCAGCATCTATGGAGGGAAATAGACAGTCTTCTCGTTTTAGGTCGAGACCCTTCATCTGGACTGGAAGAGATAAAGAGATGAGGGGAAGGGGCAGGGCAAGAGCTGGCAAGTGATAGGTGGATCCAGGTGAGGAGGGGTGATAGGCAGCTGGAGGAGGGAAGTGGAAATAGCTACACAAGGCTGGGAGGTGATAGGTGGAGGTGACAAAAGGGCTGCAGATGATGGAATCTGATAGGGAAAGGAAGGGAGAAGCATGGAACCAAATAAGGGAGGTGGGGTGGGCAGAGGGGAGGGGACCCAGTGGGTGGAGTGTGATGTTGACGGACAGATGGAGAAGGGGAAGGAAACGGTGATTGGCTGGGGTGGATTAGGAGGAACTGGGTGTAATGGGATTGCTATCCTACCACCTGTACTGGTGCACATTTTAACAAATATTGATGCACTGAATATTTCTTCTTAAACTTTTGTGGATTAAAAGAAAAGTGCATTATCACAGGTTTCCATGTTGTAACACATTCAGTGTAAGGTAGGAGGAAAACTATTGCTAGCTCTCAATGACTTCCTTGCCCTATAGGGTTCTTGAGTTATGTACTCTGAATGCCAATCTGTGTCTTGAGGCTGTTACGGACACTTCCATGCTGAATCACATCACTGTGGTCCACTTCGCATGCACACACAGGAATATGTGATGTTGATGTAGTTTAATGAATTGACCGTGGACTCTAGAGTTATCTGGTCCTCGGATTGGAAGGATATATGATTTCTTTGCTTCAGTAGAACTATGTACCCAGGTCATCAGTCAGACTGGGTGTACCGAGAAAAGACCCAAATGTAGTTAGCACCTGTTGGGATTCATTTTCCACCACCTCTATGGGAGCTTTGTGATTTTTTTCAAGTACTTAACTGTTTACTGACAACAGGACATCAGCTAATGAGTTTGAGACAGGGTTTTATATCCCACCGTAAACAATATATTGTAAATTGGTTTATTACTGTCACGTTTACTGAGGTACAGTGGAAAAAGTTTCAGTTGCATGCCATCCATGTAAATCACTTCAGCACATCAGTGCATTGAGGTAGTACAAGGGTAAACAACAACAGAATATGGTATAGTGTTACAGTTACAGAGAATGTCTGCCTGCACTGCACTATGAGGTGAAAGGCCATAATGAGGCAGATTGTGAGGTCAAGAGTCCATTCTTGTCATACTAGGAGATCGTTCAGTACTCTTGTAACAGCAGGATAGAAGCTCTCCTTGAGCCTGGTGGTACATGCTTTCAGGCTTTTGTATCTTCTAATAGGAGGGAGAGAATAGAGAATGTCCAGGATGGATGGGGTCTTTGATTATGCTGGCTCCTTTACTGAGGCAGTGAGGTGTAGACAGAGTCCCTGGAGGGGAGGCTAGTTTCCCTGATGTGCTGAGCTGTGTCCACAACTGAGGTTTCTTGTGGACCCAGGCAGAGCAGTTGCCGTACCAAGTCATGATGCATCTGGATAGGATACTTTCTATGATGCATCTATTTAAAAACTGGTGAGGGTCAAAGGGGACATGCCAAATTTCTTGTACAAAAATCAAAGTTATTTCAGAAAATAGTCTATTTGAAGATTGGAGGCAAGAAAAACTGCAGCAAATTCTCATAATAGCAGGGTAAGAAAAATGCCAAGTTGGGGATCGTTGCTACTATAAATGACATGCATACAATTAATCTCGGTCACTTGGTTATCTCCCAGAACTCCCACATCTCTCACGCTGAACACACCTCTGACCCTGGAGCCATTCTCACTACTCTGTCCTGGCGCTAAAGGGAACACCAAATCAAAGAAAGAAAGGAACTTACCAGACACTTGCCTTCGCTTCTTCTCACAGAAGCCTCTTGAACCAAAGCCTCAGCTTCCCACTCTAACACTGGCCACTCACACAATGGCTGCTCCCAAAATGGCAGCTCAGTTTATACCTGCCTTACCTTTATTTGCTGCTGTTAATAAGCCAAGAGTGGCTTAATAAGAGTGGTGTGGTTTAGTGAAGAATTAGCCAATTATCTTCACACTGCCTCGGCATAGAATATTAATATATGTGGCCTTCTGTTAATTGATGAGTAACCCAGATGTAGGTTATGGGTTAAACTTGGTACTGGGTGAGTAGGACTGGAAGTGGAGAAATTTGATTGAACTTGGGAATACTAATAAGGTGACGGGAGTCTTGGATATTTGAACATTTCAGTAAACCCGATAATCTGGCATCGCAGGACATTGGGTAAGCACAGAAACAGGCCCTTTGGCCCATTGAGTCTGTGTAGACCATCAACCACCCATTTATACTCAGCCTACATTAATCCTCTTTTTTTTTTATATTCTCACCACTTTGTAGTGGTGGACTGGCAGATTTCCTGGACAATTGGATGTTAGTCCAGAGTGTGGCCAGGGCTGGAATCTGGACTATGGGCTGGGTGCGCTAAACACGGTGGTATAATAAATTTTCCTGAGCCCAGTGAGTATAAGCGGAGTGGGAAATATACAAGCACTCCGGATCCTGGCACCAGCTGCAAACCTGCCCACGTTCCTGACCCCTGGTGTTTTGGATCTCAACCTCTGCTCCAGCTGCACATCCAGGCTCTGGCCACACATTCCACTCGCACTCTGGACCCTCAGTTCATATCCTGGACTAATGAGTGAGCCAGGTGCTGCACAGTCAGGAGTTCCAGACGATCGGATGCTGAGTGATTGTGGTTTTACTGTACGAGAAAATGGGTGCAGTCCACATTAGAATAGATAATGCCCTGAGTCTTCATGGTAACACAAGGAAGGGTGGGTGGGATCAGTTTTTAATACTTTTCGTTTAGCATCTGATCTAACGTCATACAATTAAATCATCTTGCATAGCATGCAATTGTTAAGACTCCATTTCAAGAATGCAGATTGACAGTGTGTTCATTACCTGAACACTAACCCCTTCTCATTGCAAGTGCTCAAGTCGAGTTTATTGTCATATGCACAAGGACGGTGAGGTACAAGTACAATGGATAAACTTGCAGCAGCATCACAGGCATATAGATTCCAATAACACGCAGAACATAAATTGCACATAAATTACACAAGACAGTGAAGTAAAAGCCTGTGCGAAATATGACATTAGTGATGCAACAAAACCTGTAATTTTTAACTAAAGGCAGGAAGGTGATCTTTTGATTTTTTTATTATATATTTCCCTGTCCTTCAGGATTCCTATTCCTCTCTGCTGGACATCCTCACCCCTGAAGATATTCGGATGTTAATGGAGTCAGAGGATGAGTACAATCGTCGGGGACAGTTTGAGCGGATCTTCCCCTGCCTGTTCTCCTCCCGCTATCTCCGATTCTTCGAGCAGCCCCGGTACTTCAACATCTTGCTTGACCTGTGGGAGCAAAAGTACGGCCAGAACAGGCAGGCAGGTACTGCAAAATGTTGATTTCTGAAGCAAAGAATAAAACATAGGACAGGCTCCCTTCAGTAAAGCAATGTCATCTCTTCAGCAGTGTAATCCAAACAGTCTCCACGACTTGGAAAATCAATGTAGTGGGCTCAAAGGAGCTGCTAGTTTCCTTCTAAGTCACAGACTATCTTGACTTGGAAATAAATCATGTTTCTTCATTATTAGTGGGTCAAATTGGTAGAGTTTGTGACCTAACAGCAGCCTGTGAGCACTTTCACTATAAGGGCTGCGACAGTTCAGGGAAGCAGCTCGCCTCCACCTCCTTGACCATGTCAGTGTATTTGTGTTCAGATCTTGCTTTGTGACATTATATTGCTGAGCCGAGCACTGGGTTAATATTCTCAAGATGTACAATCATCATTGCCTCCTGCCTTGCCAATTATTAGTTCAGCTTTGCATTTGAAATTTGATCCCTTGCAAATTTCACTGCAGGTAATTATCCAAACTGTTTGCCAGGCAGAGTGTGTTTAAGTGCCAAGGTTTGAGGTTCTGGATACTGCACTTATACAAAATTTTGGTTGCAAGATTGTCAAACTGCATGGCTTGAAGTGTGCACAAGTTGTCACTGGGGAGGTGGGGGTGGGGGAAGAAAGAGTTATCTGGTGACTTGCTACACACTTGTGGTTTTATTTTGCATTTGATTGGGATATCCCAGAATCATAGCTTGGGAACACCCTATATAAGCTTCACTATGCACCATTCCATTGTTTTTGTTCTCGTCACTGTTTATTACTATCATTGTGTACAATTTACTCTAAGCTTCACGTGAGCAAGGAAGTTCATTGCACCCTGATGTATATTACAATAAAGTAGTCTGAGTCTGAACTAGCAAGTATCAAGTCCATCATAGATCTGAGTTGCTGGAGGTTTCCAGATTTGATTTCCTACCATATCTTTGCTGCAGTAACAACAACCTTCCTGCTGGAGCCCTGTTGGGTTGAGGCTGAGAAACCCTCAAGTTTTCATTGGTCAATTCGCCCTGAACTTATTGCCTAGCATGATTCAAATAAAAGGAGACAGAAGAGACTGCAGATGCTGGAAATCTGGATCAATACACAAAGGAGCTGGAGGAACTCAGTGGGTCAAGCAGCTTCTGTAGAGTGAAATGGACAGTCGACATTTTGGATCTCAACCTGAAACATTGACTATCCATTTCCCTCTGTAGATGCTCCTGACCCACTGAGTTTCACCACCTCCTTTGTGTTGATTATTCAAATAAAGCTGGTTCCTAAAAGCCATGTCACATCAAACTGGGGAAATGGAACAAATTGGTTTGACAATAAAGGATGTATTTTATTTAAATAAAAATCAGTATTTCATCTTGTTTCCACAGGAATTGAAATGTTGCAAGAATTGAGTTATAGAAGGGTTCACTCAGGATTATCTGTTAATCCTGCACATGTCGTGAGTAACCAAGAATTCTAACTCTTCAGTTTTTGGGCTCTAACATTAAGAATTTTTAAAAGATCTACTGTTGAATTGGTTTATTATTGTCACATGTACTGAGATACAGTGAAAAACTTGTTTTGCATGCCATCCATACAGGTCATTTCATTACAGTAGTGCATTGAGGTAGTACATGGGAAAACAACAATAGAATGCAGAATAAAGTGTTACAGAGAAAGTGCAGGCAGATAGTGAGGTGCAAGGTCATAACAAGGTAGATTGTGAGGTCAAGAGTCCATCTTATCGTACTAGGGGACTGTTCAGTAATCTTCTAACGGCATGATAGAAATTGTATTTGAGCCTGGTGGTACGTGCTTTCAGGGTTTTATACCTTCTGCCCAATTGGAGGGTGATGAGAGGGAATGTCCAGGGTGGGTGGGGTCTTTGATTATGTTGGCTACTTTACCGAAGCAGCAAGAAGTGTAGACAGAGTCCATGGAGGGGAGGCTGGTTTCCGTGATGTGCTGAGCTGTGTCTACAGTTTCTTGCGGTCTTGGGCAGAGCACTTGCCATACCAAGCTGTGATGCATCCAAATAGAATGCTTTCTGCAGTGTATTGATAAAAATTGGTGAGGGTCGGTGGGGACATGCCAAATTTCTTTAGCTTCCTGAGGAAGTAGAGGCGCTGGTGAGCTTTCTTGGCCGTGGTGTCTACGGTGTTGGACCAGGACAGATTACAGGTTGTCTTGATTGATGCCATGTTTTGATGAATGCTTGTTATTGGTATGATCAATTGTGGATTTTGACAGGAACCGGATCACCCCTTGGTGGTGGGGGGGACAAGTGGAGTGACAGGTTGGTGTCCTTATGGAGAGCAGAAATTGTCAGCACAGATCATCTGAATATCTCCAAGCCATTGGAAATGCAGAGTTTCCAGTTGTAACACATTCACCTGTTTGCCTTTTTATCAGGTCCTGTTCTTGTGCTATAGCCCAGGCTGGATATTAAAATCTGAATAGAAATCATTTGGACAATATCCAGCATTAAAATTGGTACCGGTCAGTTGAACCATTGCTGCTGCTCTCAAGTCTGTCTGGTTACACCATATGGGCCTGGAGAGTCGACTTGTTGAACAGAGAGGTGACCTGCATTCATGCATGACTCAGATCATCTGATCCTGCACAATCCCTACATTAGGTAATTGTCAGTGGAAAGGCAGTTTTGTGAAGACCCAACTAAGCCCAGTTTAAATGTGGGTACTTAATGGTTTCACTCATACTCACCTGCTAACCTTTGACTGAAAGGAGTTACCTCTCAGGAGCTGACAATTGTTACATGAAGTTGAACCTTCTCCTGTGAATTCCCTTGCAAAACAATTAATTTCCAAAACCTGCAGTAAGATTTGAGAGAATTGTTAACACAAGTCGATCAGTTTCACAGACCTTAGGGTTAATAATAGTAATTGAACACTTGAAAATTAACCATGTCTTTTGCTTCCAAATACTGATCATTTATTTGAAATTTCTCTACAATTACTCTTTTCAGCTAATGTCAGTGTTCAGTTTTTATTTCTTGTTCGATTAGAAAGTGCAGCAGTAGTTGACATGAAAATCAACTTGAATAACTGCATGGCTGTTGCCATTTCAAATCACTTTTATGTTAGCAAAGGTTTAGAAAAAGGAGCTGTCCTCTGTTGGACAGAGGAAGCTATGGAACCATCATTTAGAAAATCTTCAAAATTACTAAAGTGCTCCCCCACATTAGTTAGTCAAATTGGAGGAAACGGACCAAGTTTAATCATAAGTTGGGAAAGTTTAAGACTACTTTGACATTTATGACGTGGGAAGTGCCCAGGAGGGCAGGAGAAGACCATAATTCATTCATGCAGATGCAGGGAGAGGCTCAGAAGGCTGGGACTTCTTCCCCTGCTGAGGGGTGACCTTGTAGAGATATACAAAGTCATGAGAGACATCGATAGGGTGAATGGTCACAGTCTTTTTCCCAGGGTAGCGGTCTAAAACTAGAGGGCATAGATTCAAGGTGAGAGGTAACACATTCAAAAGGGACCTGAGAAGCAACTTTTTCCACACACAGGATGGTTGGTACATGGAAAGAGCTGCCAGAGGCAGTGGTAGAGGAGGGTACAATTCCAATGTTTAAAAGGCATTTAGACAGTTACACGGATAAAAAATGCGAAGAGGCGAATGGGATTAGCTCAGGTAGACATCTTGGTCAGCATGGACGAGTTGGGCTGTAGGACCCGTTTCCATGCTGTATGACTCTGTGTAATCCATTACCCCCATCACAAAAAACACATCTCTTCTGTAACCTGCTAAATATCAGGAGAACCAAAAGTAAGAAAAAAAGATTTGTCTAATTTATGGAAGAGGGTTATCCTAGGGGCAGTCTGTGGGATTTAAAACCTGTCACAGCTAAAAATCTCCTACCTTTTATAACTAAAGCTGTCTTCCACTCTCAGGTACGTGTCTAGTTGCCTTTTACAGGGGCTGCAGTCAAATCTACATTCGAAACACAACACACTGGAGTGTGGCTGATGACTCTGCCAAAAGCAAGTGCAGTGGAACCGGCAGTTGCAACAGCCTCGCAAATAGCAACAGCGGAAATTTCTAGATCAGGAAGCCACAAAAAGTAACAAAGTTCAAGGCTGGGCTAGTGCATGGCAACCTTTTTTATTTGACTAAACTTTGCAGAATGTTTGTGGGTGAATGCAGTACTACATTTGAAGCAAATAAAATGTGCTCTACTGGCTTGAGTTTTTGTTATGCAGTGAATAATTATTGTAATATTTAGCAGCAAGGTTGCCATTCAGATTGAGAGACTCAAAGGTAATAAGTGGGATTTCTACTGGTAAATGGTTTGCAAGGTGAAAATCCCAATAGATGCAAATTTTCACTTAAGGGAAACCTTTAGAAATGGTTGCATTTAAACAAATAGATCTGATTGAACCTGTTGGCAGCTAACTAAATTTGGTATGTATTTTGTGCCAATGCCCTTGGTCCTACCTACACCCCTTTGCCCCTTGATCCCCGTCTAACTTAACCATCCATCCAACCAAACAGAACCCATTCCTTCTTGACTCGCTCGTTGCCTTGAAACGTCTCAATGATAATCGCAAGACTGAGTATCATTTGGGTATTTCTTGTGGGCCTTCTGTGGGTTTCAGTATTTCCCAGCGTGTGAGGGGAGTAGATCCACATAATACCATATCAAAATTTTATATCAGGTAAGGGACACTTAAGTGACTCTTAGCCACATAAATGATAGAAAAATGGAGGGCTATGTGGGAGGGAAGAGTTAGATAGATCTTAGAGCAGGATAAAATGGTCGGCACACCATTGTGGGCCGAAGGGCCTGTACTGTGCTGTAATGTTCTATTTAAGTATTGTGTTCCTAATTTTGTGCTCAGTAGTCTGAGTTGCTTATCCTAACAAGTTCATTTTCCCTAAACTTATTCCACTTTCCCTCGCACCGTGTGAGGTGATGCACTTTGGGAGGACAAACCAGGGTAAGACTTGCACAGTGAATGGTGGGGCTCTGAGGTGTGCAGTAGAACAAAGGGACCTGGGAATACAGGTCCATAGTTCCTTGAAAGTGGCGTCACAGGTAGATAGCTTTGCACTTTGGCCTTCGTAAATCAGGACATTGAGTACAGGAGTTGGGATGTTATGTTGAAGTTGTATAAGACATTGGTGAGGATGAATTGAGAGGATTGTGTGCAGTTCTGGTCACCTACCTACAGGAAAGATATCAACAAGCTTGAAAAAGTGCAGAGAAAATTTACAAGATTGTTCCTGGGACACGAGGACCTTAGTTATAGGGAAAGGTTGAATAGGTTAGGACTTTATTCCCTGGAGCGTAGGAGAATATGGGGGGATCTTCTTGAGGTATACAAAATTATGAGGGGTATAGATACAGTATAGTGAATGAATTCAGGCTTTTACCCCTAAGGTTGGGTGAGGTTTAGGGTGAAAGGTGAAATATTTAAGGGGAATCTGAGGGGGAACTACTTCACTCACAGGGCGGTGCAAGTGTGGAACGAACTGCCAGCGGAAGTGGTAGATATGGGTTCAATTGTAACATTTAAGAGAAGTTTGGATAGGTACATGGATGGGAGGGGTTTGGAAGGATATGGTCTGGGTGCAGGTAGATAGGACTAGGCAGAAGATCAGGTTGGCATGGACTAGATGGGCCGGAGGGCCTGTTTCTGTGCTGTAGTGCTCTATGACTCTAAACATTCTCTTAACTTGGCATGGGCAGCTTAAGCAATACTGGGGTTCCCCTCACCGAGAGGAAAGATTCAATAGGATAACATGACCAAAAGAATCTTGGCATTCAAATGCCATCGTTCTTCTAAATTCAAGTTAATCAAACCTGGTGCTGTAATTTAACTCCAAGTCCCAGCATTATTCTGCTGACTCTGTCCCCTCTCCAAGGCCATTTTATTCTTTCTAAGACATAGTGCTTATAACAATGGTTACTGTCGTAGTCTGACAGGGTTACATCCAGCAAGTATAACTCCTGCAGACTTCAACATTCTTCAAACGACTGTATTCCATTAGCAAGTTGTCAGTGCATGTGGTGAAAAGGCCCAGTGGAGATGCCTGGAGAATACCATTTGTCGTATCCTGACAATTGGAGCATTCCCATTGTTCTACCCTCCATAAATGTGAGGTCATTTCAAAGCTGCTGGTCATGTCCTTACTGGCATTGAGACCCATTCACACCTGTGCTTGTTCACTCATTTTTTCAAATCTGTCCTATCACTGCCATACACACTGTCCTCACCAACTCCACCAACCTAGAGCTCAGCTGTCCTCCAAGGTCTCCCTGCTCTAATCCTGTCACCACTGCCTTCATGCATCAAGTCCTAGAATTCTTTCCCAGACCTGTCCACTTCCTCTGCCTCTTTCATTATAGTTCTCTATATTGTCTACATCTTTGACCAAACTTTTCTTCACGTCCTGTTCTACTCCCGAGTGTATTAAATGTTTGACTTTTCTAAGAAATGTCTGGGCATGTTTTGCTGCAAAATAAATGATAATTGTCCTTACTCTTCATCTCCCAGCCAATGTGATGACACTACCTCCGAACGCTGTCACATTTCTCTATGATCCCCGTACAAAGTAAACAGTAAACTCTCCTTGACCTTACTGCAGTCAAGCTGCCTGCTTGTCATAATTTCAATTACTGATCTTTAATTTGACCTGGGCAAAGAAACAAGAACTCTTTTTTTCCTTTCTCCAGTGGCATCCACCCAAAAGTAATCTGACTCCGAAGTTAGACGTTGGCCAGAATGGAGTGCACAAGCCAAACCCTTCCTCGGAGAGGTAAGAACTTCATAGGATGGGAGTTCAGATGGGGAAGATGTGAACTACAGTTTGAAACCAAAATTACTTTATTTGTTTCGTTTTACTTAAACACTTCATTTTTCAACAGTGTGGCTATGGTGTCTTTTCCCAAAAGGTAAAGGTATGCAGAAAGCCTTTTCATGTATGTGTATCCTGCATACTTCATCTCTTTTCATCAGTGGAGCAGTTGTCACAGAGAGAAGGACTTTATATAGGTTCCTTCAAAATCTTTAAGTACTTTAGTCAACAGGGTACTTTTTGAAGTGTAGTCACTGCTTTAATGTAAAGATGTGTGCCCTCTAAACGGCATTGAGGCAAGTCAACCAATGTTAAAACAGTTCACCTGGTTAGTGATAGGTATTAGCCAGGGCATTGAAAGAATGTCGCCTTAGTCACAGTCATACAGCACAGAACTGGGCTCTTAGGCACAACTGGTCCATGCTAACCAAGATGCCCATGTGCCTGTGTTTGACCCATATCCTTGTATCCCTTTCTTATCCATGTACCTGTCTAAGGGCCTTTTAAGTGTTGTTATTGTATCTGTCTCACCACTTCCTCTGGCAGCTCATTGCATATACAGACCACCCTCTGAGTTAAAAAGTTGCCCCTCAAGTTCCTATTAAATTTCTCCCCTCTAGTTATGCCCTCAAGTTCTTGATTCCCCAACCCTGGTGCATTCACCCTATCTATGTCCGCTTCTTCAAAATAAAGCCCTGGGATCTTCTACATTCTCAAAGTGGCAGATGTAGCATGAGTTTCATGTTTTGTGTGAAATACTACTCTCCTTCAATGCTGCACTGGCTTGTCAGCCTAGATGGTGCACAAAATCTGTAATGCGAGAAGTTGTACCCACAGCCTACTGACTCATTTACTATGGAACCAAAAGTCGATATGTTTAAGTTGGGCCCCCTTGTGTATCACTTAAGAAATTGAGGAGTAGGCCCTAGATATTGGAAGTCTGCCATTTATTAAGATCATGGATCTTATTTCACATCCTCACTGACATACGTACTGTTTGACCTGTTGTAGGGATAGGAATAGAGGGATTTAATAACTAGTAAAATAGCATGTAGCTTGTGCTGATGTGGTAACAGGGAACCACTGATAAGGTTCAACAAGAGATGGGATGTAGCTGTAGCTGCACCAAGGTACAAAGGCTTGATGATCATGTTATAGCATGCCACTATTGTTGTGGCTGAAACTTAGATTTGCTATTAACTAAGTTAGACATGAATAATTAAGTGTTTTATTCTGTAATCAAAACCTAGTTTTACTGTTAATTAAGTCTTCTGTGTAATGACATGATCAGAGAAATGTAACAATCAAAACTTAGTTAATTTTTCTGTGTTATCACGTATGCGGAGGCTGTCCTGAAATCGGGTTCGGGTAGATCAGCTTTGGTCTCCTGGTGGGCACCAGTTTCAATAAGTCGCCCGTTGTTCGGACACCAACTCCATGTTGCCTTTCTCGTTCGCTCCTACAGTCTGAAACTTTAAACAAAAGTTTGTTTTGTAAATAGGATGTTGGTTTGAGAAGTGGTTGGTGCTAATAGAACAAATCAATCTACTCTTGGCTGACAAAGGTTGCTTATGTGTTCTTATTGTAATAGAATGGGATGAGACAAGGGTGAGGTGAAACCAACGGCCTGTTTCATGAGACATCTATCTTACTCTCTCACTTCTTTTCCCCCCACAGTCAAGATTCACCACAAATCAAAACTGTGAAGCAAGAACCCAGTCTTCCTCCACAGAAATCTTTAGATGCTCAACAATCATCCTGAGAGCCATCGGACAAGCTGCTGCCTTAGCTGCCCAGTGGAATGTCCCTCGTTTTCCCGCCAACCTCCTAGTGGCAAAGTTTACTGTTGATTCCCGAGAGCTTGATTTCTAAGTCTACCTCAACTGAGGAAGAGGACTAAGGAAGCAGAGAAGTCAGCCCTTTATGATGTACAGGCTTGTTTCTCAGCCTGCATTTGTTAAGCACAGAACCTCCTTGACTTGGGACCTGGCATTACACCAGCCATTTACCACATTGTGAAGGTTCAAGCTATGCATCTAAATGAGCCTAAGCCTTATGGAACTCCTGATTAATATGCAGAAATTTTACCAGCTTGCTGCCACACTCCACCCCACTCCTTGTTTGGCTGGTGTTAGAAAGTCGCTCATCTCTCGATAATCTGGTTGCAAAATTTGGATGAACACATCTGCTACTACTTCACAGATGACTGTTTTACAGTATTCTGAATGGTTTTGCAATGGGGCTGGAAATCCTTATGCTGAACAAAACCATCCAGAAAGAGCATCTATGCTACTAAGGAAGATTTTTTTAGTGATGTGACAGGAGTGTTTTAAGACGTGCCCAGTGAATATTTGCAAGATGTCTAATTTTAATTTTCATAAATTGTTAAGACCTATTGCACACTGCTGTTTTCTCTCCATCCCTTGCTGTGAGAATGTCAGTGCACGTCATTAAAAATTTATCATTCTTTTATGACAAAGCCCGTAAGATCAAAAATTACCTTCCAGCGAAGTTGCTTTGAAATTACTCACAAAATATTACTTTAGAATTTTGTAAAAATTGCACTGTTTGCAGAAAAAATGTACGGAATTTGGTGAACCTCTGCAGTCTTACACCGTGACTGCCTTAATCAGTGGAGAATCAGTTTTTACAGGCTTTAAGATCTAAGCTCCATGACTGATCAGCCTGCAGGTAGCATTTGTGGTGACTAATGTATGATTTGTATTTCCTGTACCCACTGGTACACACCCAGTCTTGTCAAAGCTTAGAGTGTAGTCAAAACAGGCAGACCTGTGGGTCAGAGCTTAAATACCTTTGGTTAAATTCTGACCTAGATCAGTGAATTGTTACGGTGTGGGAGTTGTTCTGTTACTGAGGTGTTGACCATACTGTAGCTATGTAATGGAAAAGAATCCACTGCATATTAACCTTCTGGTTATATTAATCTTGTGTGTGTCACTGCAGCAGTTATCATCTTCATATGTAAGGTTTTTTGCACTATGAAGTGAGTATCAAATTGAACTCACTTAGGAGAACAGGTTTTTGCCCAGAGCTTTTGGCCTTTGCCTCTCAAAAGGCGAGTGTGCAGGAGCATTCCTATGAGCAGGTCTCGCCTCCCTTTCTACCTCCAAAGGAAGTATTGGCTCTTACCATCATCTTTCAGTTGCATGTTATCAAAAACATGGTGGCATGGATAAACTACCCCAACTAGTTTTGTTTGGAGTTGAGAAGAACTGTGCTGCCCATTCTTGGATGTTCAAAATGGCCAAATTCCATACAGTATGTATCCACTTATACCCTCGGTCCCATCATAGCAACATAATAATATGGAACCCTGAAGCTCAACTTTTAGCACTAAGCAACTCTTGTATGCATAAGTACAAAGTGCCTTGAATAGTGAAGTGCCTCATTTGCTTTTTTTTTTGTTCTGTCACCCCGTCCATCAAAAAAAGCACTCTGTGTCCCAGTTGTAATGAGTTATAGAAGCAAAACTTTTTAACCATAGTGACCCTTCCAAATGTAGTGAGGATTAAACAAGGAGGGGATTTTTAAGTTCTCTTTTGCTCTAAGAGGGCTCCCGATTGTTTTGCTTTTATCTGTGTCCCTATACTGGCTAAAGCAAAAGCAAAATCAGTAGCTGAAGGAAATCACAAAAGGCTTGATTTATCTCCGGCTTACTTACTGCTGAGTCTTTTGGAGACACCTTTAGCAGATGAAAGTAAGCACATGGAAGCTTGAGCAGCGATGGTCTGGAGTGTCCTGTTGCTGGTGTTTCTGTGGTTAGTTGCCTTCAGAAAGTGCTGGGATTGCAACAAAGCTCAACATCTAATCTCTCAAATGGAATAAAAAGAATGTGTACTTCATAAAAAAAAGATGATGAAAACTTGGAACCATTACCACAACCAGCTTGCTTCTCACAAGAGTCATTAACATGTCTTGTGTTTACTGTAGTTTTACTGTTTACAATTTTCCATTGAACTGGGGTCAAACTAGCTCTGACTAGTGAAAGGACAACTAATTAGTAAGGCAGTAAATGGTTACCTTGTGGGATTTCTGTTTGGTACACTTGGTTTAATAATAGTAAGCTGTTATTGCAAGAACAATTAGTGATTCTCACTACTTGGAGCTCTCTTGTTTTCCCCCTTAAGGCAACAACCAAATTTCCATTATGGCAATAATTCAAATAATTTTAAGAACATTTATGTGCATATTAATTAGAGATTTCTAAGGTTGAAGATTGAAATGTGGTATTGCCTTAAACCCAAGAATCCTAATTATGTTTCACAGCAGTAGGTTTGAATCTACAGTTCGTATATATCTGTGTTAAATTTTATCCAGCCGGAATGATTTGCTGCTTTTCCAGTGTCTGTGAAGGACTCTATAGATAATCCTCTGAAGGGCTGAGTATCGCCTTTTCGTGGAAGGAATTGTTTAAAAGACTGGAAAGGCTCCCAAATTTTTTTTGAAATCATTCAGCTTTTGGTTTTTCCGCAGTTGGTTCTGCACCAGCCTTCCAATGTTCCGGTAAAAGCAAGGTGTGCACTGTTCTCAAACTGTGACACAATTTTGTAATAATTCAAAGTCTGTTGTGTGTTGAACAGATTTTTGTTTTAATTGCCAATAAAGAGAACTATGTCTTGTTTATCTGCTGTTTCAATTTACCAATTACCTAAATATTGTCTTTTTCAAAATCCATGAAGTTGTGGAGGGGATCCAGTCTAGATCCAAGTAATCTAAGAACCTTTAATACATAGGTTTATTATTGTCACATGTCCTGAGGGACACTGAAAAACTGTTTTACATACAGATCATTTCATTACAACAGTGCATCGAGGTAGTACAAGGGGAAGAACAGAATGCAGAATAAAGTGTTATGGTTACAGAGAAAAGGTAGTCCAGGCAGACAATAATGTGCGAGGCTATAACAAGGTAGATTTGTGAGGTCAAGAGCCCATCTTACCGTATTAGGGGACCGTTCAATAGTCTTATAACAGCGGGATAGAAGTTGTCCTTGAGCCTGGTGGTATGTGTTTTCAGGCTTTCATATCTTCTGCCCATTAGGAGGGGGAAGAAGAGAGAATGTCCGACGAGGGAGGGTTCTTTGATTATGCTGGCTGCTTTACCGAGGCAGTGAGAAGTGTAGACAAGAGTCCATGGAAGGGAGGCTGGTTTCCGTGATGTGCCGAGCTGTGTCCACAACTCTCTGCAATTTCCGTGGTTTCAGGCAGAGCAGTTGCCGTACCAAGCCGTAATGCTTTCTATGGTGCATCGATTAAAAATTGGTGAGGATCAAAGGGGACATGCCAAATTTCTTTAGCCTCCTGAGGAAGTGGGTGAGCTTTCTTGGCTGTGGCCAAGTTGGACCAGGACAGGCTATTGGTGATGTTCACTCCCAGGAACTTGAAGGTCTCAACACTCTCGAACTTAGCACTTTAAAAGAAAACTTGGAATTTCTGTTGTTGGCTATCTTATTTGTTACCCAATTCTTACTTCTCTGATACCAATCCACACCTGAAATAGATTTGTATGAATCAGGTGCTAAATGTGGGCTTGGGTGTAGTTTGCGTGGAGCTGGTCAAGATATGGACTAAGGAGTGAAAATCTGGAGAGACAATCTTTAAGAAAAAATGATTAATTAGGGGTTCATTGAGAACTAGAGAAATCAAAAGTTACATCATTGAAATTGTCATAACCCTGGTGTAATTTTAAGCATCTGTTAGTTAAAATGGAGTTTGTCATATGCACAAGTACATGTGTGCACAGGTGCAATAAAAAACTTCCTTGAAGCAGCATCACAGGCACATACGTCAGAAACTCAACATTCACAAAAAAAAACATAAATTAAACCTGAAGTACACAAGAATTATACTAGACCCACCTATCTTCTCAACTCAAGGAAATAGAAGCTGGATTTCTCTATTTTAATTAAACTTTTTAAATTCTACATCACCCTAGTGAGTGTGCACAATTGCCTTTGAGAATAGTACAACAAGGAACGGGCTCCTCGTTCCACAAAGTCTGCACTGAACGCAATGCCAATTTAAACCATGTCTTCTGCCTGCACATGATCCATATCCGTCCGTTCCCTCCTAAACGCCACTATCGTATCTGCTTCCACCACCACCCCTGGCAGCCCGTTCCAGACACCCAACACTCTTGTGTTTTCCACCTGAAAGCATTCAGTCTGCCAATGGGCAGCAGAGGTTAGAAGAACAGTTGACGATTCTGTCTAATAAAATGGGGAATTGAGGAAACCAAGAAAGAGGGAGGGGTAGAGAGAACAGACAATCAATGTCTGTGATCGTCTGCAGGTCAAAGTTGTCAAGGCAACAATTACTGTTTAAAAACTAATGCAGAGCTGGTGGACAATGTGCAAGGTCCTTGACAAATTGGATTGAGAGATCGAGAGTTCATCTTTATTAAATGTGGTTTTGAATATGTCCATATGTGGTTATTGATCCATTGGGAGTGATAATCAAATTTATTATCACTGACTTGTATGTTGTGAAATTTGTCATGCAGTTTTTGCACTCTGCTTCCTTTGCCCCTTGGACCATACTTCCTGGAATCTGCCACGCTTGGTTTATTATTGTCACAAGTACTGAGATACAGTGGAAAATCATTTGTTCTGCATGCCATCCAGACAGATCATGCCGTACATAATTACATCGAGGTAGTCAAAAGAAAACAGAATATAATGTTACCGTTACAAAGAAAATGCAGTGTAGGTAGAGAAAGTGCAAGGGCCACCATGAGGTAGATTGAGAGATCAAGAATTCATCTTTCAGTGTATGAGAGTTCTGTTCAAGAGTCTGATAACAGGGATAGAAACTGTCCTTGAGCCTGGTGGTACGTGTTCTCAATCTTTTGTATCTTCTGCCCGATGGGAGGGGGGAGAAGAGAGAATGTCCAGGATGGGAAGGGTCCTTGATTATGTCTTGAGGCAGGGTGCAAGAGAAAAAGGAAACCAATTGAAGCAGAGAAGTACAGCTGTACCAAATTACCAACATCTGTGGAGGTGCCTATTTAATATTTCATACAAAGAATGGCAAAACTTAACCTTGTCCCACTCCTTAAGTACTGATCTGGAGTGATGGCCTGAATAATGTAACACTTGGCTCACGTCAGATTGAAAGTTAAAGGAAACCATTTTAAAATGTAATGGCCACAGTTTTAAAAAAAATACATTTGTGAGACTTGTTTGCCTTCTGTGGCCTTGTATCCTGGTAAATGCGCCTCAAGCAATTGCAATACTGTTGTTACAAGGTGTTTTGTATATAATAGTGTTGGATAGGGCTACTGAAAGGGCATGCTAATTATAGACGTTATAGTCTGGTAGCTATGTGGAACATGTTGGCTCATAGTGACAGGGGCATACTATGTGTCACTGTCTCACCTACAACTCATTATTGCCTCCTGATTCACTTTCAAGTTCTCCTTGCAAGTTTTCTTCAAGTATTGTAGAGCAATCCCATTGTCCTGCAAAATATTGTGTGTTTGTGACAACATGATGTACTTAACAAATTTGAATACATTTTGAGGTAGCACTATCAGGCAAAATAAGAAACTTTTACAATTGGTTTATTATTGTCACATGTACCGAGGTAGAGTACCGAGCTTTTGTTTGTGTACCATCCAGACAGATCATTACGTATACAAGTACATTGAGGTAGTACAGAAGGAAAACAATAACAGAATTCAGAACATAGTGTTATAGTTACATAGAAAGTGCAGTGCTGGTAGATGAAGTGCAAGAGCTTTGACAAGGTAGATTGAGCGATCAAGAGCCCATCTTTATGGGGCGGCACAGTAGCGTAGCAGTTAGCATAATGCTATTACAGCACCAGCGACCCGGTTGAAGCACCAAGTTGTTTTCAACTCATTCCCGGACTCCTGAAAGAACCTGTGGATTCGGAAATAACCGGATCCGACAGTACGTTCTCCCCGTGTCTGCTTGGGTTTCCTCCGGGTGCTCCGGTTTCCTCCCACATTCCAAGACGTACGGGTTAGGAAGTTGCGGGCATGCTTTGTTGGTGCCGGAGGAGTGGCGACACTTGCGGGCTGGCCGCAGAACATTCTACGCAAAAGGTGCATTTCACTGAGTGTTTCGATGTACACGTGACTAATAAATAAATATCTATGTTATTAAATGTGGTTTTAAATGTTAAATGTGGTTTTAAATGCATCCATTAAATGTGATCATTGATCTATTGGGAGTGGTTGTGCAGTCTTCAACAGGAGAACACTGCTTCCTTTGACCCTTGGACCACACTTCCTAGAATCTGCCACATGGTTGGTTTATTGGTTTATTATTCACGTGTACCGAGATACAGTGAAAAACTTTTGTTTTGCATGCCATTCAGACAGATCATGCCATACATTGCATCAAGGTAGTAAAAAAGAAAACATAATGCAGAATACAGGTTACAGATACAGAAGGTGTAGTGCAGGTAGACAATAAGGTGTAAGGGCCACAGCAAGGTAGATTGAGAGATCAAGATTTCACCTTTAAGAAGCCCGTTCAATAGTCTTGGTGGTACATGCTTTCAGACTTTTGTATCTTCTTCCTGATGGGAGGGGGGAAGAGAGTGACTGGGGTTGATTATGTTGGCTGTTTTCCCAAGGCAGTGGGAAGTGGAAATGAAGTTGCTGACTAGAGGGGACGTTGGTTTGCGTGACACAGCCAAGTCCATCACACAAACCAGCCTCCCCTCCATTTCCAGTCGACGACAATAGAAATTCTCCAGCTGGAGGTCAGCGCCCTGTGTAACCAATGAGTTTAACCAGAAGGTATATGTACATTGATGTTGGTTCGGACAGGATTAGATACCTTGCTGATTAAATATCCTGTGGACATTTCTCCTACAGTCCTCTGAAAAATATCTGCCAGGACAGAAGGCATCATTGACCCAAAGCCTTCAATTAGATTCCATCCTGTAGCTCACTCTTGAGTTGTATATAAACTGAAACACATGTTTAGATTTCAGCCAATAACTCACTCACATGCATCCATTATTGTGTAAATGAACACCCAAAACTTTCAATTGGATTCTACCCTGTAACTTACTCCAGGGCATCCATACATCATCTGCCCCCCTCATTTAGATTCACCTCCCATGGTGCCAAACCATTCA
Organism: Pristis pectinata; assembly: GCF_009764475.1. Taxonomy (NCBI): domain Eukaryota; kingdom Metazoa; phylum Chordata; class Chondrichthyes; order Rhinopristiformes; family Pristidae; genus Pristis; species Pristis pectinata. The sequence goes on along the minus strand of NC_067405.1, from coordinate 6,453,962 downwards.
CTTGTGTTTCTGCTTTCAAAGTGACCCTTCAGTTAGTGAGTGATGTGTTCAGTGAAGCTCTAGTTTATATCAAGCAACAGGCAGCTCATTCCTGCTAAGGAGAACTCCTAAACAAGTCTGCTGATGTGACAAATTTAGGCAGTGAAGCAAGCTGTTCACATTCCAGCTCTGGAATGGAGAGCTGTCGCAGAAGGAGGCATCCAGTTTAAACTCGATCTCTACCGTGGAAACCAGGGACAGAATGCAAGAAGCTAGCGAGGAGCCAATAGAACAGGTACAGGTACTGTGCGATAGAGGGTCAGTGCCAGCAGTGTCTTGTTCATTCCCTTAGTCGTGTGGCACTTTCTGTTTCTCCCCTGTGCTTGTTCTTGAGTCTGCCTCTCTCTTCCCTCTCCCTTCTTATTCAATGCTCTTCGACCTTGCACCTGTCCCTGTTTATTTACTGTCCTGCTCACTCTCTCCCCCTTTTTCCTGTGCACACTCTCTCGTTCTTGCACTACCATGTGCACACAGCCTGAAGCTGAATCGTGAGTAATTTTCCTTAAGTGTGCAATGCAGAACTGAAAACTTTCTTCACTCGGTTTTAAATATGATCCTCTTAACTGGCTCTTGAATTTCAGAACTAATTGGAGATGACAAATGGCCAAAACAATGTAGATGATGATTTACTTGGGACTCTGATACATAAATAGCTCCCAATAGGGGGCTATGTGAGAGGGAAAGGTTAGATAGATCTAAGAGCAGGGAGAACTTTTATTCTATAGAACACTACAGCACAACGTTGTAGGCCGAAGGGCCTGTACTGTGCTGTAGTGTTCTATGTTCTATAAAATAAAAGTTCTCCCATCTTTCTTCAAGCTTTTGGCTGAGAGATTTTCCCTTGATCAATGTTCCTTGACCCAAAATGTCAGCCATCCCTTTGCCTCCACAGAGTTTGTTTTTTTGCTTATGCTGACAGCACACCTCCTCGCCCCCAAACCCACTCCCTCCCTCCATCCCATCTGCTCTCAGATTCAATTCACACCAAGTCAAGAGACCAGCAGCTGCCTCTCCTTTTCCCCTCTCTGACCAAGATCTCATCTCACGTTTGACAGGATGACCTTCCACACTTTTGGCCTTTTCTCCTGGTTCCCCTGTCCTTTATCTCTCCTGTCTGTGCTTGTTTCCTGATCGCCCTCTCCCTCCTCCTCTTTGTCCTGGTTCTAAATTCTCCCCCACCTGTTCCTCTGCCTGATCTGACCACTCATTTTCCAGTCTGGTTTCTGGTTCACTCCTTCTCTCGCTCCTCCATCCTGCCTCTTTCTGAATCCATTATTCTTTTTATCTCTCACCTGGAATCTTTCTCTTTCCCTTGATCAATTTTTCTCCCTCTCCCTCTCTCCCTCTTTCCCTCCCTCTCTCTCCCTCCCTCCCTCTTTCCCTCTCCCTCCCTCTTTCCCTCTCTCTGTCTCAACCCCTCCCTCTCTCAACTCCCTCCATCTCTACCCACTCTTTCTGCCTCTCCCGTCTCTACGGCAACATTCCTCTTTTCCACCTTAACGTTCCAGATCCTTCTATCACTGGAACCTCCTGCTTTACAAATCTGAATCCACAGTTTCAGATTTTGCCTGCCCTGCATTGCTGTCCTGTTGTTGATTCCTATTTTCTACAGTTTCTAGTTTAATCTTGACACCACCGTGTTATATATTGAATGTCTAATGATAAACTTTACACTAGATCATTATGTTTATGATGGTGGATGGAGGTTTTTAAGTGGAGCAATAGAGTCTAAACCACTGTGGGAGAGTGGGTCCTTGACACAGAAGGAATACCAGGCAGAGTCTGACAGTTGCTGTCTTTGTGTAACGTGGTCCACTGTTTCGCAGTGGACCCTGCACTCCTCTCTGCTTCCAAGACCTGGACTACCTACAGCAGGCATCTCTGAGGTACCGGGAAAATACCACTGTGCTGTCTCTGCAAAATCTTCCAAATTCACTGGGAGGATAAGTGGACCAACATCAGATGCTCTCCAAGGTCATAGGTTGATAAGGTGTAAAAGAAGGCATACAGCATGCCTCCTTTTATTAGTCGAGGCATTGAGTTCAAGAGTAAGGGAGTTATATTGCAGCTTTATAAAACTCTGGTGAGGCCGCATCTGAAGTATTGCGTTCAGTTCTGGTCACCCCATTACAGGAAGGATGTGGAGGCTTTGGAGAGGGTGCAGAAGAGGTTCACCAGGATGTTGCCTGGATTAGAGGGCATGTGCTATAAGGAGAGGTTGGACAAACATGGGTTGTTTTCTCTGGAGCAGCGGAGGCTGAGTGGAGACCTGATAGAAGTCTGTAAGATTACGAGAGGCATAGATAGAGTAGACCAGCCGGTATCTTTCTCCAGGGTCAAAATGTCTCATGCATGCATTTGAGGCGAGAGGGGCGAAGTTCAAAGGAGATGTGCAGGGCAGCTTTTTTTACGCAGAGAGTGGTGGGTGCCTGCAATGTGCTGCCAGAGATTGTAGTGGAGGCAAATATGATAGAGGTGTTTAAGAAGCTCTTGGACAGGCACATGGATGTGCAGAGAATGGAGGGATATGGACAGAAGGAATTAGTTTAGTTCAGTGTTTAATTAGTTCAGCACAACGTTGTGGGCTGAAGGGTCTGTTCCTGTTCTATGTTAACATCCCCAGCGTTGAGTCTTGATTTGTTCACGTGCCCTACACCAGTCTCCCAAAGCGGCACTCGATTCTGAGCTCTCTCCTGGAAAATGATTAGCAGAAAGACAGATTCAAGGATATGTTTCCTTGGCTCCTGGGAATCTCTCTCCCAACGTTGCTCCAATTGGGGAAGGAGCCTTTGGGATGGTATTGCGCACCTCGAGGAGGTGATTCCGCAGCACACTGAAGCAGAAGCGCACTGCCTCACAAAGTTCCTCCCACCCATCCCGTCCACCTCCTGCCCCATCCGTGGAAGAGTCTGTGCTTCACTCATCGGCCTCATCACCCATCGCAGAACCAGAATGGGAGCAGGTCAGCCCCAATCCCAAGGGACTGCCTGAGAAAAAGAAAGGTTGTGTCTGTGCTTTACTGAATCTGAATGTTTCTGATAGCCTACTCTTGTATCCCTGTTGTTGAACATGTGGATAATAACACCAGCCATCACTGCTATTTAGTTTTCAGATCAGGACACCAGCCTGTTTGAAAAGTTTCTGCCTGACAACATTGGTGAGTACCTTATTTAAATCAGTAAATGTCCTTCATTCAGCACGGTAGTGTAGCGGTTAGTGTAACGCTATTACAGTGCCAGTGACTCTGGTTCAATTCCCGCCGCTGTCTGTAAGGAGTTTGTACGTTCTCCCCGTGTCTGCGTGGGTTTCCTCCGGGTGCTCCGGTTTCCTCCCACGTTCCAAAGACGTACGGGTTAGGAAGCTGTGGGCATGCCATGTTGGCGTCGGAAGAGAGGCGACACTTGCGGGCTGCCCCCAACACATTCTCAGTAATGCAAAAAGATGCATTTCACTGTGTGTTTCGATGTACATGTGACTGATAAATTCTTATCTAATATTATACATACAATAACCTAAATTGATAAATTGGTTTATTATTGTCACATGTACTGAGGTACAGTGAAAAACTTTGTTTTGCATGCTATCCATACAGATCATTCCATTACAACAGTGCATTGAGGTAGTACAAGGTAAAGCAATAACAGAATGCAGAATAAAGTGTTACAGTTACAGAGAAAGTGCAGTGCAGGCAGACAATAAGGTGCAAGGCCATAATGATGTAGATTGTGAGGTCAAGAGCCCATCTTATCGTACTAGGGGACCATTCAATAATCTTATAACAGTGGGTTAGAAGCTGTCCTTGAGCCTGGTGTTATGTGCTTTCAGGCTTTTGTATCTTCTGCCTGATGGGAGAGGGGAAAAGAGAGAATGTTTGGGGTGGGTGGGGTCTTTGATTATGCTGGCTGCTTTATTGAGGCAGCGAGAAGTATAGACAGAGTCCATGGAGGGGAGGTTGGTTTCCATGATGTACTGGGCTGTGTCCACAACTCTCTGCAGTTTCTTGTGGTCTCGGGCAGAGCAGTTGCCATACCAAGCTGTGATGCATCCAGATAGGATGCCCTCCTTGGCGCATTGATAAACATTGGTGAGGGTTGGTGGGGACATGCCAAATTTCTTTAGCCTCCTGAGGAAATAGAGGCACTGGTGAGCTTTGTTGACCCTGGAATCTACGTGGTTGGACCAGGACAGAATATTGGTGATGTTCATTCCCAGGAGCTTGAAGCTCTCAACCCTCTCAACCTCAGCACCATTGATGTAGACAGGATCATGTGCACCATTCTCCATCCTGAAGTCAATGATCAGATCTTTTGTTGTGCTGACATTGTTGTCATAACACCATGTCACTGGGCTCTCTATCTCCTTCCTGTACTCCGTCCCATCGTTATTTGAGATACGGCCCACTATGGTGGTAGCATCTGCAAAATTGTAGATGGAGTTAGAGCAGAATTTGGCCACACAGTCATGAGTGTATAGGGAGTAGAGTAGAGGGCTGAGGATGCAGCCTTGTGGGGCACCAGTGTTGAGAATAATCGTGCTGGAGGTATTGCTGCCAATCTTCACTGATTGTGGTCTGTTGGTCAGGAAGTCAAGGATCCAGTTGCAGACGGACTTGTTGAGTCCCAGTTCTCAGAGTTTTGGAGATGAGTTTGCTTAGAATTCTGGTATTGAAGGCAGAGCTGTAGTCAATAAACAATAGTCTAATGTAGGTGTCTTTACTGTCCAAATGCTATATTCACCTCAGACAGAGGTGATATCATAAAGCAAAAGCCTTCAAATGTTCAAAATCTGATGCTATAAAATCAAATTCATGAACATCATGAACCTAAGGCATTCACTGTGTTCCTCTCTTTATTCTATGACTCTCTGATTCAGTCACAGCTGTAGACCTTGTACTTGATAGTTTTAAAGTCAGAGAGTCATTCAGCACAGAAACAGGCCCTTCAGCTTATGTACGGAATGATCTGTCTGAATGGCACGCAAACAAAAGCTTCTCACTGTATTTTGGTAAGTGTGACCATAATAAACCAATGACCATGTCCAGGCCAACCATCAGGTACCCATCGACGTTAATGCCATTTACCAGCACTTGGTCTGTTGCCGTCTATACCTTGGTGATCCAAGTGCTCATCCGGATACTTGTGCAAGGACCTGCCACCACCACCGGCTTCTCAGGCAGATGCCCCTCACCTCCTCGGAGACACGAGGCTGCAGATGCTGGGGTCTGGAGCAAAACGCAAGCTGCTGGAGGAACTCAGCAGAGCAGGCAGCATCTGCGGAGGAAATTGGATAGTTGACTTTTCAGGTTGAGTCCCTGCATCAGGTCTTGACTTGAAACACTGACCATCCCTTTGCCTCCACAAATGTTGCCTCACCCGCTGAGTTCCTCCAGCAGCTTTTTTTTTTGCCCCTAACCCCCTTACTTCTCACCCTTAACAGTGTTGAAGAGCAGAGAGACCTTGCGGTGTAAGTCCATGACTCATTGAAAGTGACTACACAGGTAGATAGGGTGGTTAAGACGTTTTATGGAATGCTTGCTTTCATTAATCGAGGTATTGAGTACAGGAGTCAAGAAGTTGTGATACATCTCTATAGAACTCTGGTTAGGCTGCATTTAGAGTATTGCGTGCAGTTCTGGTCACCTCACTATAGGAAGGATGTCGAGGCTTTAGAGAGGGTGCAGAGGAGGTTTACTAGGATGCTGCCTGGATTAGAGGGCATGTGCTATCAGGAGAGGCTGGACAAACTTGGGCTTTTTTCTCTGGAGTGGCAGAGGCTGAGGGGTGATCTGTTGGAAGTGTATAAAATTATGAGGGGCATAGATAGAGTGGACAAGCAATATCTTTTTCCCATTATTGAATGATCCAATACCAGAGGGCATGCATTTAAGGTGAGAGGAGGTAGGTTCAGAACAGACGTGAGGGGTACGTTTTTTTACTGAGAGAGTGGTGGGTGCCTGGAATGTGTTGCCTGATAGGGTGGTGGAGGCAAATTCACTGGGGGCTTTTAAGAGGGGCTTGGATGGGCACATGAACAAGAGGAAAATGGAGGGATATGGACATTCTGTAGGTAGGAGGGAATAGCTATGTCGGCACAACATTGTGGGCTGAAGGGCCTGTTCTGTGCTGTACTGTTCTATGTTCTAACTCCCTTACTTCTCACCATTAACCTATGCCCTTTGGTTTAAGACATCTCCCTCTCAAAGTTCAACTGATGGTGACATCTGGGGAGCCACAACCAGCCTGGGTGGGACAGGCAGGGTACAGTTCCTGATTCATTGTTGACGTTGGAATCTGTCAGACCCGATCTGTTTCTCCCCCCTGCAGGGTCGGAACCTGATGCGGACATCTACATGAACTTCATGAAAGCACATCAGTGCTACGATGCTATCCCAACCAGTTCCAAACTCGTTGTGTTCGATACGACCTTGCAGGTGAGAGAGGGGGAAGGGGCGGTGGGTATGGGATTGGGAGCCTCAGCAAACGGTAAGACGCAGAATTCACAGCACAGTTGCAGGCTGTTATCGCCAGCTGGTCGATACTAGTTCTAATGCTCCAACTCATTTCATCTGCTCTTCTCTCCCACCACCAACTCCTTTCTCCTTCATGGGTTAATCCTGCTTCTTGACACGCTCCCTGGTAAATTGGTTTATTATTGTCACGTGTACCGAGGTACAGTGAAAAACTTTGTTTTGCATGCCATCCATATAGATCGTTTCATCAGATCAGTATATTCAGGTAGCACAAAGGAAAACAATAACAGAATGCAGAATAGAGTGTTACAGTTACAGAGAAAGTGCAGTGCAGGCAGACAATAAGGTGCAAGGTCACAACGAGGTAGATTGTGAGGTCAAGAGTCCATCTTATCATTCAGTAGTCTTATAGCAGCAGGATAGAAGCTGTTTTTGACCCTGCTGGTACGTGCTTTTGTGCTTTTGTATCTTCTTCCCGAGGGGAGGGGGGAGAAGAGGGAATTACTCTGTGGGGATAGTTCCACACTCTCGCTACTCTCTGGATAAAGAAACTTCTGAATTCCCTGCTGGATTTATTGGTGACCATCTTAAATTCATGGCCCCTCATTCTGGTCAATGCACAAATGGAAATGTCAACCCAAAAGTCCCATCATTACATTCTAAAGGTATTATAATAGCACAGTCTATCATTCTAAGGGTTTTTCTTTCAAGTTCCATTGTCATACAAACAGAAAATGGGAGTAGGAATAGGTTGTATGATCTCATTCTGTAACATCCTCTCTCAAAACCATTTTACCCTTTGATGCTTTTGTGTGTAGAAATCTTCTCCTCAAGTATATTCAGTTGTAGCCTCTGCCACTTTCTGTTGTGGAGAATTCCACAGTTCACCTCTCTCTGAGTGAACGAGCCTCCTCATTTCAGGCCTAAATATCTTAGAACATAGAACACTACAGCACAGTACAGGCCCTTCGGCCCACAATGTTGTGCTGACACTTTATCCTGCTCTAAGGTCTATCTAACCCTTCCCTCCCACATAGCTCCCTATTTTTCTATCATTCATGTGTCTATCTAAGAGTCTCTTAAATGTCCCTAATGTATCTACCCCACAACCTCTGCAGGTAGTGCGTTCCATGCACTCACCACTCTCTGTCAGGATATTGTATATATCATAGAGCCATAGATTTATACAGCACAGAAACAGACCCTTTGGCCCAACTTGTCCATGCTGACCAAGGTGCCTCCATGAGTGAGTCCCATTTACCCATGTTTGGCCCATGTCCCTCTATACCTTTCCTACCTATGTACCCACCCAAATGCTTTTTAAATGTTGTAATTGTCCCCGCCTCTACCACTTCCTCTGGCAACTTGTTCCACAGACCCACCACCCTTTGTGTGGAAAACCTGCCATTGGGTGAAAACCTATTACTACTTTTATGGCCAGGCACGGTAGTGTAGTGGTTAGCGTAACGCTATTACAGCGCCAGCGACCCGTGTTCAATTCCGGCCACTGTCTGTAAGGAGTTTGTACGTTCTCCCCATGTGTCTGCGTGAATTTCCTCCCACATTCCAAAGACGTACGTGTTAGGAAGTTGTGGGCATGCTATGTTGGCACCGGAAGCGTGGCGACACTTGGGGTCTGCCCTAGAACACTCTACGCAAAAGATGCATTTCACTGTGTGTTTCGATGTACATGTGACTAATAAAGATATCTTATCTTAAAAAGTTGCCTCTCAGTTCCTGTACAAATCTTTCCCCTCTTACTGTTACCATATGCCCACCAGACATGAAGCTTTAGATGTGACGCTGAGGCTTGATAAGGCATTGGTAAGACCTCACGGAGTACTGTGTGCAGTTTTGGGCTCCTTATTTAAGAAAGGATGTGCTGATGTTGGAGAGGGATCAGAGAAGATTCACTAGAATGATTCCAGGAATGAGAGGGTAAACATATGAGGAACGTTTGATGGCTCTTGGGCTGTACTCCTTGGAGTTCAGAAGAATGAGGGGGGACCTCATAGGAACATTTCAAATGTTAAAAGGCCTGGACAGAGTAGATGTGGCAAAGTTGTTTCCCATGGTAGGGGAGTCTAGTACAAGAGGGCACGACTTCAGGATTGAAGGGCACCCATTCAGAACAGAGATGCAGAGAAATTTCTTTAGCCAGAGAGTGGCGAATCTGGAACTTGTTGCCACGGGCGGCTGTGGAGGCAGAGTCATTGGGTGTATTTAAGGCAGAGATTAATAGGTATCTGAGTAGCCAGGGCATCAAAGGTTATGGTGAGAAGGCGGGGGAGTGGGGCGAAATGGGAGAATGGATCAGCTCATGATAGAATGGCGGAGCAGACTCGATGGGCCGAATGGCCGACTTCTGCTCCTTTGTCTTATGGTCTGTGGATTGCAAATATTTCTGAAAGCTTATTTTCTTTCCCTGATGATTTTAATGGGAGATCATAGAATGGTACAGCACAGGAATAAAAAGCAATGTTACTTGTCGCTTCACCTTAAACCCATGCCCTCTTGACTTAGACTGGGAAAAGACTGTGACCGTTCACCTTATCTATACCCCTCATGTTCTACACACCTCTATCAGGTCACGTCTCAGCCTCTTGCACTCCAGGGCAAACAGTCTCAGATGCCACTTGAGCTGTTATGACAATCCCACCATCTCATGGATTGGTCTGGGGATGCTTTGCTCTGCTCCCCCAAATGTCAGGCATACACTTTCTTTGGTCCAATGTTTGAGACAATCCTCCAGACGTGACCCTGTACATTTGAAACAAGATATCCTCACTGAGAAGGGTTGCACAGGGCTGGGGGTTGCCAGGCTGGAGCCTGTGGAAGGAAGATCTCCTGAGTGAGATCCTTTCCTGTCTGGGAGACCATGGACCAATGTTCGGTGGTGGGGTCACTCATTCTGGTCTACTCACCTAAGAAAGAACAAACCTACCTTCAAGGGAGTGCAGCAGAGATTTACCAGACTGGTTACTGAGATGGTGGCACTATTGTTAGAGGCCAACTAGGCCTGTATTCATAAGAGTTTAATGGAATGAGAGGGGACGTGGAGGAGGTGAGATTTGAGCTCTGTGAGATAGAGGTCAGTTTGCTAAACCACAACAACAATCCTGATCTCACCCTTCTTCAGCCTCTCTGCAAGCTAAAACTTCAAGATAAGAGTTCTTTATTAGTCACATGTACATCGAAACACACAGTGAAATGCATCTTTTGTGTTGAGTGTTCTTGGGGCAGCCCGCAAGTGTCGCCACGCTTCCGGCGCCAACATAGCATGCCCACAGCTCACAACTTCCTAAACCGTACGTCTTTGGAATGTGGGAGGAAACCGGAGCACCCGGAGGAAACCCATGCAGTCACGAGGAGAACGTACAAACTCCTTCCAGGCAGCGGCCAGAATCGAACCCGGGTCACTGGCGCTGTAATAGCGTTACGCTAACGGCTACACTATATTCTCTCTTTACCATTTCTAATGTGAGTTTGTTGACCTGAAACATTAATTGTGTCTCTCTCCACTGATACTGCCTGACCTAGAGTCAAAGTCATAGAGCCTTACAGCATGGAAACAGGCTCTTCGGCCCAACTCATCCATGCTGACTGTGTTGCCTAGCGAGCTAGTCCCATCTGCCCACGTTTAGCCCATAGCCCTCTAAACCATTGGCGGCCAAGAGATCGCTAAAGACTAATGCCGTATTGGTTTATTATTGTCTCTTGTACCGAGGTACAGTGAAAAACTTGTCTTGCATACCGATTGTACAGGTCAATTCATTACACAGTGCAGTTACATTGAGTTAGTACAGAATGCATTGATGTAGTACAGGCAAAAACAATAGCAGTGCAGAGCAAAGTGTCACAGCTCCAGAGAAAGTGCAGTGCAATAAGGTGCAAGGCCACAACAAGGTAGATCATGAGATCAGAGTCCATCTCATCATATAAGGGAAGAGTTCAATAGTCTTATCACAGTGGGATAGAAGCTGTCCTTGAGCCTGGTGGTACGTGCCCTCAGGCTCCTGTATCTTCTACCTGATGGAAGAGGAGAGAAGAGAGAATGACCCGGGTGGGTGGGGTCTTTGATTTATGCTCACCAAGGCAGCGAGAGGTATAGATAGAGTCCAAGGAGGGTAAGCTGGTGTCCGTGACACGCTGGGCTGTGTCCACAACTCTCTGCAGTTTCTTGCAGTCCTGGGCAGAGCAGTTGCCGAACCAAGCCATGACGCATCCAGATAGGATGCTTGTAGTTTGGGATATCCTGTAATACAGGCACACCTCCATGACCGATCTGCCTGCTCCTGTGGGCTGAAAGAGCAGTGAGTGGACTCTGCCTTTTGAGTGTGGGGTTTAGCCAACCCTCCTCAAGGCAGCCGTGAATGGCAAACTGTGGCAGAGATCAGTAGCAGCAGCCTCACTCTGAGAAGCTGATAGTGGCAGTGACCCTGGGCTCCATGGGCAAAGCAGCCCAGGCACGGGTGACATTGTATTTGAGATCACACAGGTCAGATTCAGATTAGTTTATTGTCATATACACCAGGGTGTAATGAAATAGTAAAGATAAATACAGCAACAAGCCCAAAATAAATGGTGCAAAGACTGTAGTGCAATCTGAAGTAGTGCAAACAGAAATGCTAAAGTGACAATAACGGAATAATCCATCATCGAGGACATCAAGAGGCAGTGCCTCAAGAAGGCGGCATCCGTCACTAAGGACCCTCACCACCCGGGACATGCCCTCTTTTCAGGGAGGAGGTACAGGAGCCTGAAGACCCAAACTCAATGTTTCAGGAACAGCTTCTTCCCCTCCGCCATCAGATTTCTGAACGGTCCATGAACCCATGAACACTAACCCGTTATTCCTTCTTTTTGCACTATTTATTTTTGTAGTTTATAGAAATTTTCTGTCTTTGCACTGCACTGCTGCTGCAAAACAACAAATTTCAAGTCATACGTCAGTGGTGAGAAACCTGATTCTGATTCTAAACATATATTCTCAAATCAGATTAGATTAGTTTATTGTTATATACACCAGGGTGCAATGAAATTCCTGGCTCACAGTGTACGCGGTAATAATAACTACAACAGTAAATACAGTGAGGGAGAATTGAGTCTGAGAACGTGGCAGCATCACCGGCAAGGGGATGTGATAAAGGTGATTGGATAAGAGAGTCTGGAATTGGAGCTCAGCTGATGATTGTTTTCAAGACAGAGTTCAATAAATTTTCAGAGTCTACGAAAGAATATGAGGGATATAGATTTTGAGAAGGAGTTCAGCCATGAAAGTATTGATTGAGGGATCAGGCACCAGAAGTGAGGGATATAGATTTTGAGAAGGAGTTCAGCCATGAAAGTATTGAATGAGGGATCAGGCACCAGAGGTTGAAAGGACCATTTCTCTTCCTCCTCCTTGATCAGTACAACCTGTCAATTCTGAATCCATCCCAGAACTTTCCCTGCACTTCTTCCTGTCTTCTGTACCCTTTACATGGATCTCGAGCTGTTCAAAGAAGGACAGTTGTCATTGAACATAGAACACTACAGCACAGTACAGGCCCTTCAGCCCATGACGTTGTGCCAACATTTTATTCTGCTCTAATATCTATCTAACCCTTCGCTCCCACATAGCCCTCCATTTCTGTATCATTCATGTGTCTACCTAAGATTCTCTTAAATGTCCCTAATGTACCTGCCCCCACAACCTCTGCCGGCAGTGTGTTCCATGTACCCACCACTCTCTGTGTAAAAAAAAACTTACAACTAACATCCCCCTTATACCTTCCTCCAATCACCTTAAAATTATGCCCCCTCATGTTAGCCATTTTCGCCCTGGGAAAATGTCTCTGACTGTCCACTCGATCTCTGCCTCTTATCATCTTGTACACCTCTATCAAGTAACCTCTCATCCTCCTTCTCTCCAAAGAGAAGGGCCTTAGCCTGCTCAACCTATCCTCATAAGACATGCTCTCCAATCCAGGCAGCATCCTGGTAAATCTCCTCTGCACCCTTTCTAAAGTTTCCACATCCTTCCTATAATGAGGCGACCAGAACTGAACACAATGCTCCAAGTGTGGTCCAACCAGAGTTCTATAGAGCTGCAACATCACCTCACGGCTCTTGATCTTAATACTGACTAATGAAGGCCAACACACCATATGCCTTAACAACCCTATCAACCTGCACGGCAACTTTGAGGGATCTATGGACGTGGACCCCAAGATCACTCTGTTCCTCCACACTGCTAAGAGTCCTGCCATTGACCTTGTATTGTGCCTTCAAATTTGATCTTCACACTTTTCTGGGTTGAACTCCGTCTGCCACTTCTCACCCTAGGTCTGCATTCTATCAATATCCTGTTGTAATCTACAGCAGCCTTCTACACTATCCACAACACCACCAACCTTCGTGTCATCAGCAAACATACTACCCCACCCCTCCACTTCCTCATCCAAGTCATTTATAAAAGGGGTCCCAGAACAGATCCCTGCGGAATGCCACTAGTCACCGACCTCCAGGCAGAATACGCTCCATCTACAGCCACCCTCCGTCTTCTATGGGTGAACCAATTGTCACCTAACCAATTATGACATAATATCCCGCCATTTCAATTCTAGACTGAAGCTCATTGCTTCATTAACAACCTTTTTGATGGTTTTGATGGTTTAGTAATGTTGACGATGACCTCTACCTCATTTCGAGGCCTTTTCCCAGGAGTGTGACCATGTCTCCGTCTGAAGATGCTGCAGTGTACGGCACCCTCCCGCGGTTCAGCAGCTGATGGTACTTCCGTTAATGGAGAGCGAGCACAGCCCCTAACTCAAAGGCCAGTGAGGACGAGGCCTTTGTGAGGGAGGGGCTCAATGTTGGTGGGGGTGGGTGCAAATGCATACGCAGTGAGAGGAAAAGGCTGAGGTTTGTCATCTCGACTCTGCGCAGGTGAAGAAAGCGTTCCTGGCGTTGGTCGCTAATGGTGTGAGGGCGGCTCCCCTCTGGAACAGTAAGGAGCAGTGCTTTGTGGGTGAGTTCTGATCCCAGTGTCGGAAGGTAACTGCAGTAGGTCCATGTTTACAGTCATAGGGTCATACAGCAGGGGAACAACCATGCCGACTTAGATGCCCATCTAAGCTAGTCCCATTTGCCAGTGTTTGGCCCATATCTCTCTACACCTTTCCTATCCATGTACTTGTCCAAATGTCTCTTAAATATCATTACTGTACCTGCCTCAACCACTTTCTCTGGCAGCTTGTTCCATACCCATACTACCCTCTGCTTGAAGAAGTTGCCCCTTGGGTCCAATTTAAATCTTTCCCTCCTCACCTTGAACCTGTGGCCTCGAGTTTCTGAGTCCCTTTCCCTGGGGAGACCACTGTGCATTCAAAGCAACAGACAATCTCCTGGAGGAACTCAGTGTGTCGAACAGGATGCTGCTCGATACACGGAGTTCCTTCAGTAGACTGTTTGTTGCTCCAGATTCTAGTATTTGCAGTCCCTTCTGTCTCCACTGTGTGCATTCACCCAACCTGTGCCCCTCATGATTTCACACATCTCTATAAGGGAATCCCTCAGTCTTCTACAGTCCAAGGAATAAAGTCCTCACCTGTCCAACCTCTCCCTGTAACTCAGGGCCTCGGGTCCTGGCAACATTCTCATAAGTCTTTAAACTCTTTCCAGCTGTAACAGTGTGACCTAAACTGTACACAATGCTCCAAGTGTAGATGCCACGGCCAAGAAAGCTCACCAGCACCTCTACTTCCTCAGGAGGCTAAAGAAGTTTGGCATGTCCCCTCTGACACTCACCAACTTTTATCGATGCACCATAGAAAGCATCCTATCTGGATACATCACGGCTTGGTGTGGCAACTGCTCTGCCCAGGACCGCAAGAAACTTCAGGGAGTTGTGGACACAGCCCAGCGCGTCACGGAAACCAGCCTCCCCTCCTCTCGCTGCCTTGGTGAAGCTGCCAACATAATCAAAGACCCCACCCACCCAGGTCATTCTCTCTTCTCTCCTCTTCCATCAGGTAGAAGATACAGGAGCCTGAGGGCACATGCCACCAGGCTCAAGGACAGCTTCCATCCTGCTGTGATAAGACCATTGAACAGTTCCCTTATACGATGAGATGGACTCTGACCTCACGATCTACCTTGTTTGGACCTTGCACCTTATTGCACTGCACTTTCTCTGTAGCTGTGACACTTTACTCTGTACTGTTATTGTTTTTACCTGTACTACATCAATGCACTCTGTACTAACTCAATGTAACTGCACTGTGCAATGAATTGATCTGTACGATCGGTATGCAAGACAAGTTTTTCACTGTACCTCCGTCCAAGTGACAATAATAAATCAATACCAATGTCTTGTCAAATACCGGAATTGGTTTATGACTGTCACTTGTACCAAGGTACAGTGAAGAACTTGTCTTGCATACCAATCGTACAGATCAATTCATTACACAGTGCATTAGGGTCGTACAGGGTAAAACAATGCAGAATACAGAGTAAAGTGTCTCAGCTACAGAGAAAGTGCAGTGCAGGCAGACAATAAGGTGCAAGGCCATAACAAGGTTGCTTCTGAGGTCAAGAGTCCATCTTATCATATTAGGAAACCGTTCAATAGTCTTATAACGGTGGGATAGAAGCTGTCCTTGAGCCTGGTGGTAGGTGCTTTCAGACTTTTGTATCTTCTGCCCGATGGGAGGGGGAAGAAGAGAGAATGCCCGGGGTGGGAGGGGTCTTTGATTATGCTGGCTGCTTCACCGAGGCAACGAGAAATGTAGACAGAGTCCATGGAGGGGAGGCTGGTTTCCGTGATGCACTGGGCTGTGTCCACAACTCTCTACGGTTTCTTGCAGTCCTGGGCAGAGCAGTTGCCATACCAAGCCGTGATGCATCCGGATAGGATACTTTCTATGGTGCATCAATAAAAATTGGTGAGGGTCAAAGGGGACATGCCAAGTTCTTTTAGCCTCCTGAGGGCGTAGAGGCGCTGATGAGCTTTCTTGGCCGTGATGTCTACGTGATTGGACCAGGACAGGCTGTTGGCAAGTCTCATACTTGTAAGACAAGATCTGATGAACAATATCAAGAACTATCATGACTTTCATAACTTCAAGATATTCAAAGTGGTTTGCCGTATGGGTCACTGATATAGTGAAATATGGCCATCAATTTGTGCACAGGAAGCAGTGTATTAATGACCAGGACACGCTCTCCCCTGCTCTGTCCCCCCAGCTCTCTCTGCCCTGTTCTTCCACTGCTCCCCCCAGCTCTAACCCCCCGCTCTCCCCCCCACTGCCCCCTCTCTATCCCACCCCTCCTCCCTCTCTCTCCCTGCCCCTTCTCTCTTTCTATCTCCCCCTGCCCTCTTCTCTCTCTCTCTCCCCCCCTCTCTCTCAGCCCCTCTCTCTCTCTCTCCCCCTCTTTCTCTCTCTCCCCCCCTCTTTCTCTCTCTCTCCCCCCTCTCTTTCTCTCTCTCTCTCCCACTCTCCCTCTCTCCCCCTACTCTCTCTTGCCCCTCTCTCTCTCTCCCCCCTCTTTCTCTCTCTCCCCCCTCTTTTTCTCTCTCCCCCCTCTTTCTCTCTCTCTCCCCCCCTCTTTCTCTCTCTCTCCCCCCTCTTTCTCTCTCTCCCCCCTCTTTTTCTCTCTCCCCCCTCTTTCTCTCTCTCTCTTGCCCCTCTCTCTCTCCCCTGCCCCCTCTCTCTCTCCCACTCTGCCCCCTCTCTTTCTCTCTCCCCCCTGCCCCCTCTCTCCCACCTTGCCCCCCTCTCATTCATCAGTGATGTTGAGTTAATGGACCCTCTGTATAACTGCTCCCCTCTCTGCTCCCTGCAGGCATGCTGACCATTACTGACTTCATCAACATCCTGCACAGATACTACACGTCTCCCATGGTAAGAACAAGTCACAGACGCTCATTATTTGACCAAACTGAGCAGAGTCCACGGCACCTGTCACCCTGAGGATTCAAAGAGACTGGATCTCCTTCTGTGCAGAACAAACAGAGGGGAAGGTCACTGCTTCAGATGGACTGTTGAGATGCATTTAACATCAACTTTGTATCTGGCATTGTTAACGTGATGAACCATCTTAACTAAACATAATCAGGGAAACGTTTGCACTGATCCGCATACGTATTGTATCTCAATACATGTGACAATAGTAAACCAATTACCAACAAAAGGTCAAGGGATTAAAGTGGTGGCAAGATTTGGTCCAGGGGTGACAAGAGGTCAAGGCATTGGCAATCGAGTTTCTCAAGGTGACGTGATTACGTTTTGGGAAGAGAGCTTACCAGGAGGCCAGGACCGGAAGAGTATGTACATTGTGGAGGAACTGAGAAAGGGCAGATGTAAGACCACAACTGACGGAAGACAGCAGGTGAAAGGGTGGCCCCTATTGGACCACAAGATATAGGAGCCAAATTAGGCCATTCAGCCCATCAAGTCTGCTCTGCCATTCAATTATGGTTGGTTTTCTTCTTCTCAACCCCATTCTTCCATCTTCTCCCCGTAACCCTTAACCCTTTTACCAATCAAGAACCCATCAGTCTGCCTTAAATACATCCGATGACTTGGCCTCCACCGCCCTCAGTGGTAACGAATTCCACAGATTCACCTCCCTCTGGCTGAAGGAATTCCTCCTCATCTCAGTTCTAAAGGGACGTCCCTTTATCCTGAGGCTGCTATTGATGGAAATATCCTCTCCACATTCTACTCTATCCAGGCCTTTCAATGTTCGGTAGGTTTCAATGAGATCCCCCCCTCATCGTGCTGAACATATGTTAAACCTTTCATTCCTGAGTTCATTCTTGTGAACCTCCTCTGGACCCTCTCCAGGGTCCTTCCATAGATACAGGGCCCAAAATTGCTCACAATATTCCAAATGCGGTCTGACCAATGTATTATAAAGCCTCAGCAGTACATCCTTCCTTTTATATTCTAGCCCTCTCAGAATGACTGCTAATATTGCATTTGCTTTCCTTACTACCGACTCAACCTCCAGTACCAGAGGGCATGCATTTAAGGTGAGAGGGGGTAGGTTCAGAAGAGACGTGAGGGGTACGTTTTTTTTACTCAGAGAGTGGTGGATGCCTGGAATGCGTTGCCTGATAGGGTGGTGGAGGCAAATTCATTGGGGGCTTGGATGGAGACGTGAATGAGAGGAAAATGGAGGGATCCGTAGGTGGGAGGGATTAGCTATTTCAGCACAACGTTGGATTGGTTTATTATTGTCACTTGTACCGAGGTACAGTGAAAAGCTTGTCTTACAAACCGATCGTACAGGTCAATTCATTACACAGTGCAGTTACATTGAGTTAGTACAGAGAGCATTGAGGTAGTACAGGTAAAAACAATAACAGTACAGAGTAAAGTGTCACAGCTACAGAGAAAGTGCAGTGCAATAAGGTGCAAGGTCACAACAAGGTAGATCGTGAGGTCAAGAGTCCATCTCATCGTATAAGGGAACCGTTCAATAGTCTTATCACAGTGGGGTAGAAGCCGTCCTTGAGCCAAAGGGCCTGTTCTGTGCTGTACTGTTCCATGTTAACCTTGAGGGAATCCTGACCTAAGGCTCCCAAATCCCTTTGGCCTCCAATTTCTTTTTTGCTGCAAAAAAAAGTTATTAGGGAAAAAAAAGTTATTAGGGAAAAAAAAGTTATTAGGGAAAAAAAAGTTATTAGGGAAATTTGACAACCCACTTATCCCAAAATACTCCAGAGCTGTCTGGCTGTTTTGTGTGAGTTGTGGGGTTACCAATTCCTTCTCCTGCAATCCTCAAATTCTCCTCTTCCTCTTCTCTTGAACGACAGTAACGGGCATCGGGTCCTTGGATTAACACATCAAGTGACTTGCTGGCTCCACAAACAGTGCAAGACGTCAGTTCAGATTACATTGTGATGTCTCGGTCAGGGTGAGAACTCAGAGGTCAGAGTGCTGTTATTATTGGTATTGGTTTATTATTGTCAATTGTACAGTGAAAAACTTGTCTTTCATATCGTTCATACAGATCAATTCATTACACAGTACATTGAGGTAGTACAGAGTAAAAACAATAACAGAATACAGAGTAAAGCGTCACAGCTACAGAGGAAGTGCAGCGCAGGTAGACAATAAGGTGCAAAGTCATAAGAAGGTAAATCGTGAGGTCAAGAGACCATCTCATCATATAAGGGAACCGTTCAATAGTCTTATCACAGTGGGGTAGAAGCTGTCCTTGAGCCTGGTGGTACGTGCCCTCAGGCTCCTGCATCTTCTCTGCCTGATGGGAGAGGAGAGAAGAGAGAATGACCCAGGTGAGTGGGGTCTTTGATTATGTTGGCTGCATCACCAAGGCAGTGAGAGGTATAGACAGAGTCCATGGAGGGGAGGCTGGTTTCTGTGATGCACTGGGCTGTGTCCACAACTCTCTGCAGTTTCTCGTGGTCCTGGGCAGAGCAGTTGCCATACCAAGCCGTGATGCATCCAGATAAGATGCTTTCTATAAAACAAACTAACACCAGCTAAGGCAAACTTCATTTTCAATCAGTTAAAACTTCCTCAGCCAAATGAAACTCAAGTTCAAATTTGTCTTTTCTTCATGCTTACTGCCAATAGCTGTATTGTTTAGCCTCAATATATGTACAAGGGAATGTGTTAGTACATTGAGGTCTCCAAAAAAAGTGTGGAAATCACTGATTATTTTAATTGGTAATTGGTTTATTATTGTCACATGTACTAAGATACAGTGAAAAACTTCTGTTTGCATGCCATCCAGACAGATCATTCCATATGTAAGTACATAGATGTAGCATAAAAGGAAACAATGACCCTCACCAACTTTTATCGAAGCACCCTATCTGGATGTATCACAGCTTGGTATGGCAACTGCTCTGCCTATGACCACAAGAAACTGCAGAGAGTTGTGGACACAGCCCAGTGCATCACGAAAACCAGCCTCCCCTCCATGGACCCTGTCTATACCTCTCGCTGCCTTGGTGAAGCAGCCAGCATAATCAAAGACCCCAGCCACCTGGGTCATTCTCTCTTCTCTCCTCTTCCATCAGGTAGAAGATACAGGAGCCTGAGGGCACGTACCACCAGTCTCAAGGACAGCTTCTACCCCACTGTGTTAAGACTATTGAACGGTTCCCTTGTACGATAAGATGGACTCTTGACCTCACAATCTACCTTGTTTGACCTTGCACCTTATTGTCTACTTGCACTGCACTTCCCTGTAGCTGTGACACTTTACTCTGTATTCGAACCCAACGGCTGTGAAGGCGGATGAAGGCTGCAACAAATCCATCAGCTCCAATCGTCGTGGTTTCCATGCCATTGGAATCAGTTGGTTAATTTGTGAACTATCGTGTGCTTTTTGTAGTGCAACATTAAGTACATGTTAAACAAATACACGCACAGGCTCTTCGCTCTATGGGCTACTTCTCAAGTCTTTTGGTGATCGGGGGATCTGGAACTACCTGTCCTGAATGTAGAAGAATTTTCAGAGCCAAGATTGGACTCGTAAGCCACTTGAGAGCCCATAAATAGATCAACGGAATGAAGACCATCATCCTCGACCTCAAGGGATGGCCACGACGACAACTCTGTATTCTGTTATTGTTTTTACTCTGTACTACCTCAATGCACTGTGTAATGAATTGACCTGTACGATCGGTATGCAAGACAAGTTTTACACAGTATCTCAGTATAAGTGACAATAATAAACCAATACCAATAACAAAATACAGAATGTAATGTTACAGTTACAGAGAAAGTGCAGTGCAGGCAGACAATAAGGTGCAAGGGTTATGATGAGGCAGATTGAAAGATCAAGAGTTTATCTTTAAATTGGTTTATTATTGTCACATGTACCAAGGTAGTGAAAAACTTTGTTTTACATGCCATCCATACAGATCATTTCAGCACATCAGTACATTGAGGCAGTACAAGGAAAAATTAACAACAGAATGCAGAATAAAGTGTTACAGTTACAGAGAACGTGCAGCGCAGGCAGACAATAAGGTGCAAAGCCACGACGAGGTAGATTGTAAGGTCAAGAGTCCATCTTATTGTACAAAAGGTCTGCTCAGTAGTCGTATAACAGTGGGATGGAAGCTGTCCTTGAGCCTGGTGGTACGTGCTTTCAAGCTTTTCTATCTTTTCCCCTATGGGAGGGGGGAGAAGAGAGAATGTCCGGGGTGGGAGGGGTCTTTGATTACATTGGTTGCTTTCCTGAGGCAGTGGGAAGTGTAGACAGAGTCCATGGAGGGGAGGCTGGTTTTCATGATGCACCAGGCTTCATTCAGAACTCTGTGGGTCCAGATAGTTTATTTTAACAGTTCATTCACGGGATCTGGCAGCAGCATCAAGACTTTCCCCAGTCGAGCTTGAGTTTCCTGAACTGCACAATCTCTGTGGGGAAGGTATTCCCTCTGTGTTGTTAAGGAGAGAATTTCAAGATGGTGATGGCTGATTTGCATGTGGTGGATAATGTGAATGTCGTCGACAGAGGGGCATTTAGATGTGGTGGGTTTCCCTGCTGCCCTTGTCCTGGAGGCTGGAAGTTCCTTGGAATACACCTGGAGTCGCTGACCTTGAAGGGTTGACTCACTGCTCCTTTTCAGGCTGGTGCTGAGAGTTTGTTGGGAGAAACCATTCTTTAAAAGTTGATCAGGGTTAGTGGTCAAACGTTCTCTTTCAGGTGCAAATCTACCAACTGGAGGAACACAGGATTGAGACTTGGAGAGGTGAGCAGGTTCCTGCAGGACTGCATTCTCTGTGTGCGTGTGTGTATACATGCATGTGAGCGTGTGGCTGTTTGAGCATGTAGGCATGTGTCTGCAAGAGTCTGAGAGTGTGTATGGATATGTGTGTGTGTGGGAATCTGAGTATGTGTGAGAGGGACAATATGTATGGGTATGTGAGTGTGTGTGGGAATCTGAATGTAGGTATATGCATGTATGTATGTGGAAATGGGTGTGTATGAGTCTGCGTGTGTATGCATCTGCGTGCACGTGTGTCTATGTGTGTGCAAACGCTGGTTTGTGCATGCGCTGCATGTGTGAATACACATGAGGGAGTTAGTCCGTGTCAGAAGTGAGGGAACACCCATGTTAAGTGTATGACTCTACATTGAGCTTTAATGATTAATTTTGGTCCCTGTTAATTTTTACCCAACACTTTGCTTGTTTGCCTATTTCCTAAATGTTTATTTTCCGCTCTGCGTCCAAGTCAGAATCCTCCCCTTCACTTAACCTCAAAGATGTCCCAGCACAGTTGCCAACGCTTGACTAACCGGCATTGAGAATTCGCCCCATTTCATTCCAAACACAGCACCACAGATCGCTCTGGGTGACTCCTTATTTGACTGAGCTGCAGTCCATTGCTGTGCTGGGTTTGTCGGGATGGGAGGTTGGAAATGCAGAGAGTCAGCAGAACTGTGAACCGTGACTGATCCATTAGAAGAAGCAGGCCTAAATACATTCACACCAAAGATCCCTGGCAGCTGTAACATCGAGCAACATCACAACGACAAAGGGACATCACAATATAACTTTAATGCACCTGTAAATTAAAACCCTCCACCTCTGACAGATCTGCTGGGTTCCAGCTACCCCTTCACCCATTGGTATCCAAGCAATGTGATTATTTAGCTCAGCAGTCTCAAAGACAAACTAGAGAAGTCAAGTGCACACCCTGGTGTTAAAAATGTAATTACTACTCAATAATCAAAAATCAGGGCCTAGGAGTTTTATAAAGTTATCAATTTTATTTAACATTCCTCAGGTAAAGACAAAAATGCTAGAAATAGAACTCTGGTTAGGCTGCATTTAGAGTATTGCGTGCAATTCTGGTCACCTCACTATAGGAAGGATGTCGTGGCTTTAGAGAGGGTGAGGAGGAGGTTTACCAGGATGCTGCCTGGATTAGAGGGCATGTGCTATCAGGAGAGACTGGACAAACTTGGGCTCTTTTCTCTGGAGCGGTGGAGGCTGAGGGGGGATCTGTTGGAAGTGTATAAAATTATGAGGGGCATAGATAGGGTGGACAAGCAATATCTTTTTCCCATTATTGAGTGATCCAATACCAGAGGGCATGCATTTAAGGTGAGAAGGGGTAGGTTCAGAACAGACGTGAGGTGTAAGTTTTTTACTGAGAGAGTGGTGGATGCCTGGAATGCGTGCCTGATAGGGTGGTGGAGGCAGATTCACTGGGGGCTTTTAAGAGGGGCTCGGATGGGCACATGAACAAGAGGAAAATGGAGGGATATGAGCATTCTGTAGGTTGGAGGGAATAGCTATGTCGGCACAACATTGTGGGCCAAAGGGCCTGTTCTGTGCTGTACTGTTCTATGTAAATACTCAGCAGGTCAGGCAGCATCTCTGGAGAAAGAAACAGAATCAACATTTCAAGTCAATGAGACTAATTCAGAACATATCTCTCATCCCATTTTCTGCGTGCATTTGGAAGGACTGTCAAGGAGGAGTCTCTAGATTGCTTTGGTAATTTTTAAAATCCTCCTATGGGGCGTGGATGCTGCCGACAAGGTCGGCATTTATTACCTGTTCCTAGTTAAGGGAGCAGCAGAAGCAAAGCCAGGAATACGACGTTAAACCCCTCAACCCTCCTCCGTCATTCCAAGGGGCAGGCACGGTGGTGTAGAGGTTAGCATAACGTCATTACAGCGCCAGCAGCCCGGGTTCAATTCCCGCCGCTGTCTGTAAGGAGTGTGTACGTTCTCCCCGTGTCTGTGTGGGTTTCCTCCCACATTCCAAAGACGTACGGGTTAGGAAGTTGTGGGCATGCTATGTTGGTGCCGGAAGCGTGGCGACACTTGCGGGCTGCCCCCAGAACACTCTACGCAAAAGATTAATTTGACTGTGTGTTTCAATGTACGTGTGACTAATAAAGAAGTCTAAAATTAGATCATGGCTTTCGTGATTGTCAGCATCAATGTATTTGGTAACTCACCATCTGCAATCACTTGAGGGAGAGAACTTCAGATTCCCAACCCTCTGAGAGGAGCAATGCCTCCCTATCTGAACCTTCATCCTTTATCACAATACTCATTTCCTTGGAATAGATGGTGTGAACTGTCTTCTTGAATTGGGCTTGAAGTGCTCTCATGCAGTGCGTAAGGAGTTCAGGATTTTGTCCCAGCTCTGATGAAGACGGATATATCCCAAGTCATGTCTGTGGCATGCAGGGGAAAAGAAGAGATGGAGATTCCTCATCCCTTTTATAGAGACTGCAGATTGGGCTGGTGCCACTGAAGGATTCTGGTGAGTTTATTTAGTGTCAACATCACCCTCTACAGCCACAGTCGTGCAAGGAAGAAATGTTGAAGATGTCAGAGACGTCATAAGTGTGACCATCTCCAAAAAAGGAGATTGCCAGTAGCAGTAATCACAGAAGTTTCTCCAGGAGAAGTTTCTCCCGGAGAAAGTCATTGCAAACCTCCTCAACCACCTCCTTCCAGAGGTTGAGGTGTTCCTCCAAATTACAGTGTGGATTCCGTCCATCGATCAATACAACGGATGTTATCTTCATTGCGCTATGTATGTGGCCTTTGATTTGACCTCACAAGGGCCTTCAAACCAAAGGGATTATGGGGAATCTACCTCAAATTCAGTTGTGCTCACAAATTTATTACTGCCCTTTGTTGCTGTCGGGCAATCTGTGATCCTGACCTTCAGATCCACCACCGACATAGTCCTGGGATAGACTGGAGTCAAGCAAGGCTGTGTCTTTGCACCAGCTCACTTCCCAATCTCTCTCCACACTAATGCACCATACGTGTTGGACTTTATGAGGTGAGGATTTGAGTACAAGACTGAAAGTGTATTACTGCATTTATATGGGAGCTCGCTGAGACCACACCTTGAGTATCGTGTCCAATTTTGCTCTCATTATCTAAGAAAGGATATACTTGCCACAGAGCAAGAGTGGTGAAAATTCATCAGACTAGATCCAGAGGTAGCAGATGTGAAAAGATTGAGTCTATTCTCTGGAATAAAGCTGGAGAGGAGATCTCGTGGAAATGTACAAAATTCTCACATGGTCAACAAGGAGGAAGTTTTCCTTGACCGAAGAGTCCAGAATCGAGGGTCACAGTCTCAGAATAAACAATAGGCCGTTTAGAATTGATGTGAGGAGATCTTTTCCCCACATAGAAGGTGATGAATCATTGGACTTCTCTACCCCAGACTGGTATAGAGTCCGTGATTGAGCTCATTTCAGCACAGAGGCTGATGGTTTTCTGGACAATGAGGAAATCAAGGAGATCGGTGTTTAAGTAGAACATTAGCCATGATCTCGATGAATGGTGGAGCAGGTTTGAGCTCTGTGAGATAGAGATCAGTTTGCTAAACCATAACATCAATCCTAGTCTCACCCTATCCTATCTATCCCTTCTTCAGCCTCTCTGCAATCTAAAACTTTAAGATGAGATTTCTTTATTAGTCACATATACATCGAAACACACAGTGAAATACATCTTTTGTGTAGAGTGTTCTGGGTGCAGCCTTCAAGTGTCGCCGCGCTTCCGGCGCCAACATAGCATGCCCACAACTTCCTTACCAGTACGTCTTTGGAATGTGGGAGGAAACCAGAGCACCCGGAGGAAACCCACGCAGACACAGGGAGAATGTACAAACTCCTTACAGACAGTGGCTGGAATTGAACCCGGGTCACTGGCGATGTAATAATGTTACACTAACCGCTACACTACTGTGCCTGTCTGGCTGTCTATCCCATCTATGCCTCTCATAATTTTATAAACCTCTATCAGGTCTCCCCTCAGCTTCCGACCCTTCAGAGAAAACAATCCAAGTTTGTCCAAGCTCCCCTTATACCTCACACCCTCTAATCCAGGCAGCATCCTGGTGAACCGCTTCTGCACCTTCTCTAAAGCCTCCACATCCTTCCTGTAATGGGGCGACCAGAACTGCACACACTCTAAGTGTGGCCTAACCAAAGTTTTATACAACTGCATCATGACTTCCTCATACTTTGTGTCCTTGGCAATGATCTTTATCATTCTATCTACTTGAGCTGGCACTTTCAAGGAGGTATGGACTTGGACCTCAATATCCTTCTGTAGATCAATGGTGAAGATATCAGAAAGGTGAAGATATACAGAGAACTACCAAGCCACAAGTGATTTATTGATCCTCTCACCAGCCTCATATCTGAACTGTGCATGTGCACATACCTAGTGTTACAGACGTCATACCCTCAGCTACATACAGCACCGTGCATAGCGTAGTAGACACACAGAGAATGGGCGAATGGGGCTTTGGAGAAGGGTCTGTGATATTCAGATGAGCTTCCTTTTGATGGATCAAAGAATTTCCAGGAAAACTTGGAACATAAAAATGGTTAGCATCAACAAATAATAGCCATTTAAAAAGGGCTTGGATTTGGAACTCTGATCATTGTGTTGAGTACTTCAAACACCTTGAGAATGCTCATGAACATTGATTTTTAATTCCGATGAAACTTGTTCAGTTGAATGATTCCACTTTCCTCTTCTCCCCAGAGATTTATTTGCAAGGTTCCTTTAAGAAACTGGTCAGTATCTCGCCGATTGACAGGTAAAATGATTATTCTGTGTGACTGGGATTGCAGTTTTATCTCATTGGTTCAATGAAATAGTGGACCCGTATTATATTGCAAGCAAATAGCAGATTCTGCAATTATTTTTCATTAATTCTTGGATCTAGGCGTAATAAATGCAAAAAGATCAACATGGTTATAGTGAGCTGAAGAGGCCACCTCTGTGCTAGATGACTCCATAATTCCAAGACTCTCATGAGGTAGTCACTGTGAGGCAGGAACGTAATGGCTATCCCCTTAAGAATATGGTTGTGAACCACCACCTTTTTGAACCACAGCAGTCCGTAATGTGAAGAAACACCCACAAGGCTGTAAGGGTGAGAATTCCAAGACTTAGATCCAATGGGGATGAGGGAAGAGCGACATACTTCCAAGTCAGGTTGCCGTGCGACTTGGAGGAGAAGTTGGGAGAGGTGGTGTTCCCCGTGCCCGCAGCCCTTGGCTTGGCAGTTTTGGGCGATGCAGTCAGATAGTTTCGCAGAATCAGAATCAGGTTCATTATCACTGACATATGTCATGAAATGTTTTTGTTTTGCGGCAGCAGTACAGTGCAAAGGCATAAAATTACTCTAAATTGCAAAATAAATAATAGTGCATACTCAAAAGGAATAATGAGGTAGTGCTCATGGGTTCATGGGCCATTCAGAAATCTGATGGCGGATGTTCCTGAATCACTGAGTGTGGGTCTTCAGGCTCCTGTACCTCCTCCCCAATGGTAGTAATGAGAAGAGGGCGTGTCCCGGATGGTGAGGGTCCTTAGTGATGGATGCTGCCTTCTTGAGGCACCGCCTCTTGAAGATGTCCTCGATGATGGGGAGGGTTGTGCCCGTGATGCAGCTGGCTGAGTCTACAACTCTCTGCAGCCTCTTGTGATCCTGTGCATTGGAGCCTCCATACCAGGTGGTGATGCAACCATTTAGAATACCCTCCACCGTACATCTATAGAAATTTGTAAGAGTCTTTGCTCTTCTCAAGAGACTCCCCAAACTCCTAATGAAGTAGAGCTGCTGGCATGCCTTCTTCGTGATTGCATCTTTAGGATGGTCTGCACTGTACCACATTGTACTGGTGAAGGCAGGGGACATTTGGGGATGTAAATTTTGGAATAAGCAGATCCTGTAGGAAGTTTATGGGATGGAGCCTAATCTGAGTCAGCATTGAAACAAAAGGCTCTTAAAACCTCATCAAGGTATCAAAACACTTTATAATCAATTGCGTAGTGTTTAAGAAAGGTGGTAACTGTTGCAATGCACGTAGGCACCACTCAATATTTAACAGACTCAGCCGGATGTTATTTAAAAGCAGAGAAACAAAGGACTGCAGATGCTGGAATCTAGATGAAAAACACGAAGAGCCAGCATAATCAAAGACCCCACCCACCCGGCTCATTCTCTCTTCTCTCCTCTTCAATCAGGTAGAAGATACAGGAGCCTGAGGGCACGTACCACCAGACTTAAGGACAGCTTCTACCCCACTGTGATAAGACTATTGAACGGTTCCCTTATACGATGAGATGGGCTATGACTTCACGATCTACCTTGTTGTGACCTCACACCTTTATTGCACTGCACTTTCTCTGTAGCTGTGACACTTTACTCTGTACTGTTATTGTTTTTACCTGTACTACCTCAATGCACTCTGTACTAACCCAATGGAACTGCACTGTGCAATGAGTTGACCTGTATGATCGGTTTGTAAGACAAGCTTTTCACTGTACCTCGGTACAAGTGACAATAGTAAACCAATACCAATACTAATGATGCTGGAAGAACTCAGCAGGCCAGGCAGCATCCGTGGAGAAAAGCCGAAACGTTGACCGCCTACTGCTCTGCACGGATGCTGCCTGGCCTGCTGAGTTCCTCCAGCATCACTAGTTAAAAGCAGCTAGATGTTGCCTGGAGTGTAAATTGGTAAATAAATTGGTAAATTGGTTTATTATTGTCACATGTATTGAGATACAGTGAAAAACTTTGTTATGCATGCCATCCATACAGATCATTCCAAAACATAAGTACATCAATGTAGTACAAAGGGTAAAACAATAAGAGAATACAGAATATGGTGTTACAGTTACAGGGAAAGTGTAGTGCAGGTAGACAATAAGGTGCAAGGTAGATTGTGAGGTCAAGAGTTAATTTTTATCATACAAGAGGACAGTTCAAGAGTCTTATAACAGCAGGATAGAAGCTGTCCTTGAGCCTGGTGGTACGTGCTTTCAGGCTTTTGTATCTTCTGCCCGATGAGAGGGAGGAGAAGAGAGAATGTCCGGGGTGGGTGGGGTCTTTGGTGCTTTAGAGTCAATACTTCTGAATTGCAGCATTTGACAAGAGTGGGAAGACATGGCAGGAAGCTTGTGTACAGTAGTTCCCAACATACACCACGGAGATAAATGGCCTAATAATATGTTTCTGTTAATACTATTGGTTATGGGACAGGCAGAGAACCTATCCCAGAGCAGGTTGGAGCCTGAGACTGACAGTTTGCACAGTCTCCACATGGGTTTCCTCTGGGTGCTCCGGTTTCCTCCCACATTCCAAAGAAAACCGGCTCACTGGGTCCACAATGACGATCGAGCACCCACTTACAGTGATCCAACTCCCATCTACCCCCCCCCCCCCCGCAGACTCTACCACTCGTACAGGGGTAATTTGCAGTTGAAAATTAATCCCCCAACCGGCACGTCTTTGGGATATGGGAGGAAACTGGAGCACCCAGAGGAAACCCATGAGGGGCAACGGCAAACTCCACGCAGACAGCACCAGAGGTCAGGATTGAACCTGGGTCTCTGGCGCTGTGAGGCAGCTGCTCTAGCATCTGTGCCACTGTGCTGACCTTATGAATAATGTAAAAATAAGTAAACCCTTGTTCGAACCAGTTCCATGAAGATCCCATCAGGTGGATGTGGTCCATTGTGAGTTATCCACAGAATATCTTCTCGAGAGCCTGCTGATTACTGTTCTCTGATTTAGTTTTGTCTGCTATGTCTTTATTACCTACCTGCAGCCTATTTGATGCCGTTTACTCTTTGATTAAGAATAAAATTCACCGGCTGCCAGTCATCGATCCTGTATCTGGGAACGTTCTCTATATCCTGACACACAAACGCATCCTGAAATACTTCCACCTCTTTGTGAGTCTCTCTGCATGAAATTTAAAAAACAAGCATGGAACACGTGTGAATCTTTTTATTCTTGTCCAGAGACTGGAGAAGCTGGGATCATATTTCTTAGACAGTTGATAGGTGAACTGGTTACTTAAATTGTCCCAGTGTTGGCTGGCAGTGGGAGAATTGGGGGCTGATAATGGGCAGGTGAGATAGTAGAGGTTACAGGGGGAGTAAGTGGGGGAATGGGAAATAATAGGTTTGCTCTGAAGGCTGGCATTGACTTGATGGGCCGAATGGAAGAAAGAAAGTTGAGCGCAAAGTTAAGTCAAGGTGTTCGGAATCATTTGGAACAGACAAGGAGAAACAGTCACGACAAGTAATCTGCCGCAGAAACCCCAGTGGGTCAGCAGCGTCCGTGGAGGCAAAGGAGTGGTCGATCAAGACCCTGCATCAGATGAACGTCAAAATACACGTTTTGCCTCCCCCGATGCTGCCTCACCCACTGAGTTCTTCCAGCAGATTATTTGTTGCTCCAGATTCCAGCATCTGCAGACTCTTGTGTCTTCAAGAAAAAAAACTGTTTTTATAAGATAAGATCTTTATTAGTCACATGTACATTGAAACACACAGTGAAATGCATCTTTTGCGTAGTGTACTTGGGGGCAGCCCGCAAGTGTCGCCACGCTTCCGGTGCCAACGTAGTATGCCCACAACTTCCTAACCCGTACGTCTTTGGAATGTGGGAGGAAACTGGAGCACCCGGAGGAAACCCAAGCAGACACGGGGAGAGCGTACAAACTCCTTCCAGACAGCGGCGGGAATTGAACCCGGGTCACTGGCGCTGTAATAGTGTTAGGCTAACTGCTGCACTACCGTGTTTCCTGTCTCAGTTGCGATCACATGATTAATAAAGATGATAAAAGAACAAAAGTGATCCCTTCCATTTCGATAACCTTAGTAACCATGGTTAGATAATTCCATAATGATCAGTACCCTGATTGTGATCTATTAACCCAGACCAGGAATGTACAATGTGACTGAGATCCTTGGTAAGGCCTTGAATGATTTCCTTTGGAATGAAGCCCATGGAATCTGGTGTTCACAGATGGTTTCCCACCCAATCACTGACCAGGCCAGCTTCTGCTAACTGTGGAGTCCCAAGTAGCATAATAAGAACGGGCCGATGAATCGACCCAGAGGCAGGGACTGATCAAGAGAGATTATTGACCCCTGCGAGTGATCCATTTATCTCATCTCTCCATGTTTCCAATTGCTTTTAGGCCTCAAAGCTCCCCAAGCCAAGCTTTATGAAGAAGACACTCCAGGAGCTTGGGATCGGGACGTACAAGCATGTGGCGTTGGTGGAGGAGACGTCAACAGTGTATGAAGCTCTTGGCATTTTTGTGTCAAGGAGGGTGTCAGCTCTGCCTGTTGTTAACAAGCTGGGTGAGTGAAGGTATGGGAAGGTGGGAGTGGAATACAGAATACCAAGGGTTCCTTGAGTTGGTGGTTTGGACTAGGGCTTTACTCTTTGGAGAGAAGGAGGATGAGAAGATACATGGTAGAGGTGTACAAAATATTAGGAGGAATAGATAGAGTGGACAGCCAGCGCCTCTTTCCCAGGGCACCAATGCTCAATACAAGAGGGCATGGCTTTAAAGTAATGGGTGGGAAGCTCAAGGGAGATATCAGAGGAAGGTTTTTCACCCAGAGAGTGGTTGGTGCATGGAATGCGCTGCCTGGGGCGGTGGTGGAGGCAGGTACATTGGTCAAATTCAAGAGGTTGCTAGATAAGCATATGGAGGAATTTAAAATAGAGGGATATTTGGGAGGAAGTGGTTAGATAGTCTTAGGTGAGGTTTAAAGGTCGGCACAACATTGTGGGCCGAAGGGCCTGTATTGCGCTGTACTGTTCTATGATTCTATGATTCGATGACCCAGCAGAGGGGGGGAAATGTAATGTTGATGGTGAATTGTGAGGGCCTAGCAGTTGAACAGGAAGAGGAAGGTAGCAGCCATCATAAGCCTGGTAGCCAGAGACACAGGTTATGTAAGATTACATCAGGGTGTAGATCAACTGGGAAAGTGGGCCAAGGAATGGCAGATAGAATTTAACTCAGAGGAGTGGTAAGATAAGATTTCTTTATTAGTCACATGTACATCGAAACACACAGTGAAATACATCTTTTGCGTAGAGTGTTCTGGGGGCAGCCCGCAAGTGTCGCCACGCTTCTGGTGCCAACATATCATGCCCACAACTTCCTAACCCGTACGTCTTTTGAAAGTTGGAGGAAACCGGAGCACCCGGAGGAAACCCACGCAGACACGGGGAGAACGTACAAACTCCTTCCAGACAGCGGCCGGAATTGAACCCGGGTCGCTGGCGCTGTAGTAGTTTTACGCTAACCACTATACTACCGTGTGAAGAAGGGGTTTGGTACCTGCCTCTACCATTTGCCAGAGGAAGTGGCAGAGGCAGGTACAATTACAAGATTAAAAAAACATTTGGACAAGGAGGAAAGTTTGGAGGGGAACGGGCCAACCATAGGCAAATGGGACTAGCCTAGATAGGCAACTTGGTCGGCATGGACGAGTTGGGCCGAAGGGTCTGTTTCAGTGCTGTATTACTCTCTGACACACCACAGTGGATGGCATCGACAATATAAGATTAACTTCTGTATGAATGATTTCTTATTGCTTCATTACAAACTTGCTTCCACTTCAGGCACCAAAGCATATTTCACATCAAGGATAGTTGGTAAATACTTGGATGCTCACGTCAGTTCATTTACTTCTGAAGATTGTGCTGGAGATATTTACAAAACGCAATCTATTGGAGGAGCAGGCAGTCACTGAGGGCATCTCCTGGATTTATCTCAGCACATCAGCCTCCAAAAGTTGCAATTAGTTCCACAGTGAAGTAACAACCAATAAAGACGCATCCATGCAACTGCAAAATCTGAAGGCAGTGTATGTTTCCATGATATGAATCCAAATATATTTGTGTGGACAAGTACATTTGGATTTATTATTCATGGAGCATGAAGGTGGTTGGAACCTGGAACACACTGCTGAGAAGGTAGTGGAGACACGTATTCTCACAACATCCGAGAAGTAACAACATTTAACAGGAACCCTGTCTCGCCACTCCCCTTCTCCTTATACCGTCCCTCCCGCCTCTCCACTCTCAGTCCTGATGCAGGATTTCAATCTGAAATGTCGACAGTTGCTCCCCCACTGACGCTGCTCGACCTGCTGAGTTCTGAGCAGATGAAAAACACGATGATGCTGGAGGAACTCAGCAGGCCAGGCGGCATCCGTGGAGAAAAGCAGGCGGTCAACGTTTCGGGTCAGGACCCTTCCTCAGATAGGGAGAAGGGAAGCCCAATATGTAAGAGGGAAAAACAGAGCAGTGATAGGTGGACAAAAGAGGGGAGGTGGGGTGGGCACAGGGTGGTGATAGGTAGATGCAGGTAAGAGATAGTGACGGGCAGGTGTGGGGGAGGAGGGGAGAGCAGATCCACCAGGGGATGGGCCAAAGGAGAGAAAGGGAAAAAAAGGGGTAGAAAAAGAGAGAGAGAGGCCAGGAAAGGGAAGAAGAGAAGATGCATGGTGGTGGGGGGGTGGTGTGGGGAAGGGGCGTGGGAATTACTTAAAGTGGGAGAATTCAATGTTCGTGCTGTTAGGCTGCAAGGTTCCAAGATGGAAAATGAGGTGCTGTTCCTCCAGTTTGCGCTTGGAATTCTCCTGGCAGTGGAGGAGGCCAAGTCATAGTGTGGGAGGGGGAGTTGAAGTGACTGGCAATGGGGAGATGCAGATCGCGGTTACGGACGGAGCGAAGGTGTTCTGTGAAACGGTCACCTAGTCTGCTTGTTGTTTGTTGTTCCGGATTCCAGCATATGCAATCTCGTGTGTCTAACATTTAAAAGGGTACCTGGACAGATACATGGATAGGAAAGGTTTAGAGGGATATGGGCCACACACAGGCAAATGGGGCTAGCCTAGATGGGAATCTTGGTTGGCATGGACAAGTTGGGCCAGTTTCCATGCCGTATGACTCCAATTAAATGGATGACCACTTGAATCACCAAGGCATAGAAGACTATCGACCAAGTGCTGGTAAATGAGATTAATATAGATGGGTACTTGATGAACAGCATGGATATGGAGGGCCGAAGGGCCTGTTTCTGTACTGTATGTCTCTAGGACTCTTGTGAGATATCTGGTTTTCAGGTACAATGAACACATATTTATTTACATTTTTCTTTCAATCCAGGTAAAGTGGTGAATCTGTACTCAAGGTTCGATGCTATAGTAAGTATAGTATTTTGCAGCAAAAAAAATACAGAGGTATCACTATATGTGAAGAGTTTGTGGGGAGATTTAATATAAAAACCTGGCACTGATTCAATGGGATGAATGGCCTCCTCCTGCACTATAACAATTCCATTCATCTGGGAGTGGTTGGGGATAACATGGTATCTGAATGTAAATTGGTTTATTATTGTCATGTACCGAGGTACAGTGAAAAACATTGTTTTGCATACCATCCATACAGATCATTTCATTACAACAGTGCATTGAGGTAGTACAAGGGAAAACAATAGCAGAATGCAGAATAAAGTGTCACAGCTATAGAGAAAGTGCAGTGCAGGCAGACAATAAGGTGCAAGGTCAAGACAGGGTAGATTGTGAGGTCAAGAGTCCATCTTATCGTACTGGGGACCATTCAATAGTCTTATAACAGCGGGATAGAAGCTGTCCTTGACTATGGTGGTACGTGCTTTCAGGCTTTTGTACCTTCTGCCTGATGGGAGGGGGGAGAATGTCTGTGGGTGGGGTCTTTAGAACATAGAACATAGAACAGTACAGCACGGTACAGGCCCTTCAACCCGCGATGTTGTGCTAACCTATATAAACCTACTTCATGACAAACTTATCTTTGATTACGTTGGCTGCTTTACCGAGGCAGCGGGAAGTGTAGACAGAGTCCATGGAGGGGAGGCTGGTTTCCGTAATGCGCTGGGCTGTGTCCACAGCTCTCTGCAGTTTCTTGCAGTCATGGTCAGGGCAGCTGCCATACCAAGCCATGATGCATCCAGATAGGATGCTTTCTGTGATGCATCTATAAAAATTGGTGAGGGTCAAAGGGAACATACCAAGTTTCTTTAGCCTCCTGAGGAAGTAGAGGCGTTGGTGAGCTTTCTTGGCTGTGGTGTCTACATGGTTCAACCAGGACAGGCTGTTGGTGATGTTCGCTCCAAGGAACTTGAATCTCTCAACCATCTCAACTTTAGCATCTGCAGGAACTAAACTAAGGCATCTAACTCTTTGGTGCTTACTCACATATCACACAACAGGAACTTGTGTTTATACAGTGACTTTGACACTGAAACTTCCCAAGGCCCTTCACAGAACTTGAAACGCAATCTGACATTGAGCCACAGGAGGAGGTATTAGGATAGACAACCAAAAGAGTCAGGGGTGGAGACAGAGGTGAGGAAGTTGAGAGGGTTAGGGAGGGAATTCCAGAGGCCTGGATAGAGTGGATGTTTCCATGAGTCTGGGATCCGAGGGCACAGCCTCAGAATAAAGGGACATCCCTTTAGAACTGAGATGAGGAGGAATTCCTTCAGTCAGAGGGCGGTGAAGCTGTAGAATCTGTTGCCACAGAGGGCTGTGGAGGCCAAGTCATTGGATGGGCAGACACAGTAGTGTAGCGGTTAGGGTAACACTATTACAGCGCCAGTGACCAGGGTTCAATTCCCGCCATTGTAAGAAGTTTGTACATTTTCCCCGTGTCTGCGTGGGTCTCCTCCGGTGCTCCGGTTTCCTCCCACATTCCGAAGATGTACGGGTTAGGAAGTTGTGGGCATGCTACGTTGGCGCCGGAAGCGTGGCGACACTTGCGGGCTGCCCCCAGATCATTCTACTCAAAAGATGCATTTCACTGTGTGTTTCGATGTACATGTGACTAATAAAGATATCTTATACATCGAAACACACAGTGAAATGCATCTTTGCGTAGAGTGTTCCTGGGGGCAGCCCGCAAGTGTCGCCACGCTTCCGGCGCCAACGTAGCATGCCCACAACTTCCTAACCCGTACATCTTCGGAATGTGGGAGGAAACCGGAGCACCCGGAGGAGACCCACGCAGTCACGGGGAGAACGTACAAACTCCTTACTGACAGCGGCCGGGATTGAAACCCGGGTCACTGGCACTGTAATAGTGTTACGCTAACCACTACACTGCCATGCCTGCCCTGTGACGAATAAAGATATCTTATCTTATCTTATTTAAGGCAGAGGTTGATAGGTTCTTGATTGGTAAGGGGGTTAAGGGTTATGAGGAGAAGGCAGGAGAATGGGGTTTAAAAGAAATCAGCCATGATTGAATGATGGAGCAGACTCAATGGGCTGAATGGCCTAATTCTGCTCCTAATATCTTATGGTCTGGTAGCGGAATCCATGGACATTAATAGGGCTGTGATAAGAAACGGACAAAAGCAGAGGAATGCAGAATCAGAATTATCGCTACTGACTTAAGTGATGTGAAATTTGTTATTCTGCGGCTGCAGTACAGTGCTTGGAACACTGTAGGAATGGAGGAGGTTGCAGAGATCAAGAACAGCCGGCCCTCGGAAGGAGGCGAAAACAAGGATGACGTAGTGGCACTACCTGTGGAGGCACAACCACACAGCTCCAGAGACCTGGGTTCAATCTTGACCCCGGGAACTGACTGTGTGGAGTTTGCACGTTCTCCCTGTGACCACGTGAGTTTCTCCGGTTTTCTGTAAGTTAGTAGTTTAATTGGTGACTGTAAGTTACCCCGAGTGTCGGTAGATGCAAAAAATATTTAGAGTTGAGAACAGGAGAAAGTATGGGTTACAGGAAAATAAGAAGGAGAATGGGGGCTGATGGGATTGTTCTACTGAGAGCTGCATGGACACTCTGGGCTGAATGGCCTCCTGTGCTGTAATAATTTTGAATATTAGATCAGGAAGAATAACTTTTATTTTGGCATCTGGGGAAATGGTTCAACAATGACAGGCAAGTTGGTTTGGAAATAAGGTTGTGGCAGTTATTGTGTTGTGAATCACTTGCCTGTGGTGTTGAAGGCTGAGACCTTGGTGTAAGGACTGGAGTATGAAACCTGTTCTGATAATCCACTGAGGGTTAAGTCAGAATCAGATTTATTATCACTGACTTGGATGACATGAAATGTGTTGTTTTGCGGCAGCAGTACAGTGCAAAGACACAAAATTACTATAAGTTACAAAAGTAAATAAATAGTGCAAAATCAAGGAATAACGAGGTGGTGTCCATGGGTTCATGGACTGTTCAGAAATCTGATGGCGGAGGGGAAGAAGCTGTTCCTGAATCGTTGAGTGTGGGTCTTCAGGCTCCTGTACCTCCTCCCTGATGGTAGTAACGAGAAGAGGGCATATCCCGGGTGGTGAGGGTCCATAGTGATGGATGCCGCCTTCTTGAGGCACCGTCTCTCGAAGATGTAGGGTTGTGCCCCTAGAAAGGGATGCCAAGCCTGCATCTGAGCTCCTGAGTAGATATAAAAGAACAAAAGGGGAGTTAACTTCAGTGTCCTGGTTATTACTTCAGTGGATTGTTCTGCGTGGATATGCATGCTGTCTCTGTGTGTGTGGACATCGAACAGTACTGCACAGGAACAGGCCCTTCGGCCCCCGATGTCTGCACTGAACATGGTGCTGAATTAAATTAATCCCTTCTGCCTGTACTAAATCCATATCCGTCCATTCCCTGCATATTCATGAGCCACTCAAAAAGCCTCTTAAACATCACTATCATATCCACATCCACCACTACCCCCGGCAGCACATTCCAGGCAGGCCCCCACCACTCTCTGTATAGAATAACTTGCCCAGCATATACCTTTCAAATTTGCCTCCTCACACCTTAAGGCTATGTCACCTAGTATTCTGTAGTGTCATCCTGAGGAGTATTATTTGATGGGTCTACTTTGTAACCCAGAACTGACCAACAGTCTGAACCATAGAACCATACAGCACAAAACAGGCCCTTCGGCCCACCATGTTGTGCCGTCCATCAAACCACCCTCACACTATCTAACCCTTTCCTCCCGCATATCCCTCTATCTCACATTCCTCCATATGCCTATCCAACAAGCTCTTGAACCTGTCCGATGTATCTGCCTCCACCACCACCCCAGGCAGTGCATTCCACGCACCAACCACTCTCTGGGTGAAAAATCTCCCCCTGACATCTCCCCTGAACCCCCCACCCATAACCTTAAAGCCATGCCCTCTCGTCTTGAGCATTGGTGCCCTGGGAAGGAGGCGCTGACTGTCTACTCTATCTATTCCTCTCAATATTTTATATACCTCTATCATGTCTCCTCTCATCCTCCTCCTTTCCAGTGAATAAAGCCCTAGCACCTTAAGCCTCTCCTCATATTCAATACGCTCTAATCCAGGCAGCATCCTGGTAAACATCCTCTGCACCCTCTCCAATGCCTCCACATCCTTCCTATAATGAGGCGACCAGAACTGAACACAGTACTCCAAGTGTGGCCTAACTAGAGTTTTGGAAAGCTGCGTCATCACTTCGCGGCTCTTAAACTCAATCCCGCGATTTATGAAAGCCATCATCCCATTGGCCTTCTTAACTGCTCTTTCCACCTGTGAGGCAACTTTCAATGAACTGTGAATATGAACCCCCAGATCCCTCTGCTCCTCCACACTGCCAAGTACCTTGCCGTTTACCCAGTACTCTGCCCTGGAGTTTGTCCTTCCAAAGTGTACCACCTCACACTTCTCCAGATTGAACTCCATCTACCACTTGTCAGCCCAGCTCTGCATCCTACCAATATCCCTCTGTAAGCTCCGACAGCCCTCCACACTATCCACAACACCGCCGATCTTAGTGTCGTCCGCAAACTTACTAACCCTGCAGCAACAATATTTCATTGTTAAGTTCTCTGCTTTGCAAGTAAACTACTTTAATGCTGTCTTAGAGCACGTGAAAGCAAGGACATCTCCCTCAAACAATGCTGCTTCAAAAGCAACAAAATGCGCAGCAATTAACTCGTTACACATTGTGAGATCTTGCTGTGCTATTATCTAGTGCCCTACTCCTTGCAGTACCATAGGGACTGTGCTTCAGAATAGGCGTAGTACCCCAGCTACAGCTCCAACTCACGAATGCTGCCCTGGAAGTGCAAGAGCTACATGTCTTCTGATGTTTGTAAGGGTGCAGACGTGTACTTGTGGAGTTGGGGTTGAAGCAATGTAAAAACAGAACTGACCTCTACCTGCAGTCTTTAAGTTATGTGGATTGCATCAATGCAAGATTTTTACCTCGCGCCAGATGCAAAACATGGGCTGGATCAATACAAAACAAGGGGATGGTTCAGAACAAAATTTGGACTGGATCAATACAAAACAATGGAATGGGTCAGTATACAATCTGGGATGGATCAATACAAACAATGAATAGGTCAAGAAAAAACTTGGAATGAATTGATGCAAAACAGTACATGAATCAAATTCAAACTATGACTCCCTATTGGACCTGATAAAAGATCTCGGCCCGAGATGTTGACTGTCTCCTTACCTCCACAGATACTGCCTGACCCACTAACTCCAGTAGTTTCTGTTTTGCTCCTGATCCCAGCATCTGCAGTCCCCTGTGTCTCCCTACTAGTGTTTGATTAAAAACCTGGACTGAGTTTTGAAACAGGGACTGGATTAATACATTACTCTTGGTTCCAGATACAAAGCATCTGTACTCTACACCCATTACCAGATTCAACACACATTCTGGATTGATACCCAGTGACCTCTTCCACATTTGCTAGAATTCAGAGGTTTGACTCAATGCTTTATTTATAGACACCATTAGAAATATTGTTATTAGGAATTGTAAAGTGATGGATTATCATTCAGAGACACACGGGCAGACAGTGTGGTTGTTGGCAATAAGCAAACACTTTCTAAATATAAGCAAATGCTCTGTTCTCTTTCTGCAGAATCTTGCTGCTCAGAAAGCTTACAACAACCTGCACGTCAGTGTGAAGGAGGTACTAGAACAGAGATGGCATTGTTTCGAGAATGTCCTCAAGTGTTACGCGCACGAGACCCTGGAAGTCATCATTGAGCGTCTGGTTGAGCATGAGGTTTGGAACCTTCAAACTCAATAATCGAGAACCTCCCTCTGCATTCAGTTGCACCGATAAACATCTCAGCTGCCCACCAGATACAAGGAGAGAACAGCGGAATGGAATCTATTCCAGCAGCTCACAGATTTATTTTTAGGATGATGTTTGGGCTAAAAACAGCCTTTTGACTTGTGCGATCTATTCTATTAAAAGTGCCACCGATTAGACCCACATCCTGGCTTTCTTCCCAGAGCACTGGGTTTTAGACCCGATAGGAATAGGGCAGTGAATTATCGCACAGCAAGATCCCACTAGGAACAGATGAATTAATTGCTGAGTTAAGTCCAGCAAATTGTTTGAGGGAGAGGTACTTGATTTCACATGTCTAAGACAGCATGACCTTAAATGACCGTTTTAGTTTTATGTCCAATTTCCTTTCGAAAGTTCTTGCTGAATCTGCTTTCTTCAACCTTCCACGCAGATCCAACCAGGATCTCCCTGTGGCCGGCCATCTTAATTCCACTTCCCATTCCCACACCGACATGTCCCTCATCGACCTCCTCCACTGCCACGTTGTGTCTAAACACAGGTTAGAGGAACGGCACCTTGTATTCCGCCTGGGCAGTCTCCAACCTGGCGGCATGAGCACTGAATTCTCCAACTTCCGGTGACCGCTCCCCCTCTCTCCCCCGATCCACCTGGCCCCCATCACCCTCGCTCTTTCTCCTCCCCTCTCCCTTGCCATCACAAACACACTCCTCCCACTGGTTCCCCTCCCCACCCTCCCTCCCTTATCCCACACTCCACCTTCCTCTCCTATCAGATTCCATCTTCAGCCCTTTGCCACCTCCACCTATCGCCTCCCAGCTTCTGACATCACTCCCACTCTCCCCCCGCCATCTGCTTATCACCCCCCTCACCTGGATCCACCTATCACCCGTCAGCTCTTGCTCCAACCCTTCCCTTCACCTTTCTGTGCTTGCTATTTCTTTCCAGTCCAGATGAAGGGTCTCAACCCTAAACATCAACTGTCTATTTCCCTCCATAGATGCTGCCTGACCTGCTGAGTTCCTCCAGTGCTTTGTGTGTTGCAACCTATTAGAACGCAGCACAGTACAGCACAGGAACAGGCCCTTCAGCCCACCATGTTGTGTCGAGCTAATTAAACTAGGAATTAAATACCTAACTGAACTCATCCCTTCTGCCTGCATAATGTCCATATCCCTCCATTTCCTGCACATTGTGCCTATCTCGGAGCCTCTTGAGTGCCTCTGTCATGTTTGCCTCTGAGTGGTGGGTGTCTGGCAGTGCGTTCCAGGCACCCACCACTCTCTGTGTGAAAAAACCTTGCCCCCTCTTTTCCCCTTGAACTTTTCCCCTCTTACCTTAAGTGCATGCCCTCAAATACTAGACATTTTGACCCTGGGGAAAAAGATACCGGCTGTCTATTCTTTCTATGCCTCTCATAATCTTATAAACCTCTATCACTGCATCTTTAATGTAGTGGGTGCCAGCTCATGACAACTAGCTGTGTACAATAAAAAAATAATTTCCTCTTTTTTTCCCCTGGGATTTCTTATCATGGATCTGAAATTGCAATCTCTGTTTACCAAGCACTCTTCCATTAGGAATAGTTTTTCACTCTCTGCTTCATCTAATTCATTGTAATGTAGATTATCTTTATTAGGTATTCCTTAGTCTTTTTTTTAACGTCGTGGGTAATCTCAGTTTCTCCACTCTCTCCATGTAACAGAGGTTCCTTAACCCTACAACCATTCCAGCTAATCCTTTCCGCCCCATCTCCGAGGTCACACCATCATTGGGTCAAAGGAGGGCCACAGCTGGTCTTCAAAGAGGTCCCAGAGGCCTTGTTCAGACAGTGGGGTGAACCTTCTCATGGTCTTCCCACCTTTACCTGCCTCTTGTCTCTTCCTCAGGTCCATCGGTTGGTATTGGTGGATGAGGAGGATGTTGTGCAAGGGATTGTCTCACTGTCCGACATGCTCCAAGCATTGGTCCTCTCTCCAGCAGGTATAAACGCTCTTTCCTCCTGAACACTCAGGAACCTCCTCTCTTCCATATCATTCTGAAGTGATCAGGTAGGTAGTGAGCTGCCTGTCAGGCAGGCTTGATCTAGACTGTACTGGAGTGAAGGGGAGGAATCAGCCCTGATCTTCAGCAGGCCCAACATACAATGTAGTCCGTATCCATACAAGTCCCCATTCCCACAGTCCTGTCCAGATGATGCACAGACTTGCAAAGTGTAGGGATTCGCACTACATTTTATTTTGACCTGATTGGCTATTGTGTAGGTTATGAGGTTTTTTTAAAAATCTTTTGCTTTTGCATGTTGCTTGTGAGTAGCTCAACACATCTTGGCTTGAAACCTGTTAGCCTGTGGTAGTGAGTGATGGATGGTGGCTGGGTGGAAGGTCATCGAGCTCATGGAGTTAAACAGCATGGAAGCAGACCCTTCGGCCCATCAAGTCCGTGCTGACCATCAACCACCTATTTACACTAATCCTACACTAATCCCATTTTATTCTCCCCACATTCCCACTAACCCTCCCCCACCCCATTTCTACCACTGACCCAGATATTTCGTGGCCAATTAACCTACCGACCCGCCAGTTTTTGGGATGTGGGAGGAAACAGGAGCACCTGGAAGTTGAGGACATTGGATGGGTGGATCTTCATGTGCTCTCTTAGCCCAATATGATAAGACATCTTTATTAGTCACATGTACATCGAAACACACAGTGAAATGCATCTTTTGCGTAGAGTGTTCTGGGGGCAGCCCACAAGTGTCGCCACGCTTCCGGCACCAACATAGCATGCCCACAACTTCCTAACCCGTACGTCTTTGGAATGTGGGAGGAAAACGGAGCACCCGGAGGAAACCCACACAGACACGGGATGGGCACATGATTGAGAGGAAAATAGAGGGATATGGGCATTCTGTAGGTAGGAGGGATTAGCTACGTCAGCGCAACATAAGAAGAGGGCATGTCCCGGATGGTGAGGGTCCTTAGTGATGGATGCTGCCTTCTTCAGGCACCACCTCTTGTAGATATCACGCATGAGGAAACTCCCTTGCATATGTGCAAACATTAAAAAAGCTTCCCTGCATTACCTATGCAGCCTCAAAGCATAATGTATATAAAGAAATACATATAATTGTCCTTCCAAAGAGGAATTGATGAGGCAGATGGGTCAGAATAATTTCCAGGGTTATGGAGATAGTGGGGAACAGACTGAAGGAATTGCTAAACTAAGGGTCCAGTTCTGTGGACCAAACGGCCTTTCTATTCCATAACAATTCTATGAATTCATTTGTATACCTTCCTGAAAACCCCACTACCTCACCAACCTCTCTCCCCCTCCATCCCACCACCCAGAAGTTAAGAGAAAGGGGATTAGAAATCTGGAAATGTGCTCCATGATGCCCCACCCTCTGCCCTCAAGTTCACCCAGAGCTCAAGGACGTTAGCCGTCAGCAGCTAGCTGGTGCCCATGGTGTTCTCAGAAAGAGCAGCGAGCAGCTGATCACCTTTCCTTCATGGGAAAGTCATTGAATGAGTGCTTTCCTCTGTACCAGTGTGGCTATGGGTTATCAGTGA
Source organism: Pristis pectinata (assembly GCF_009764475.1). Lineage (NCBI taxonomy): Eukaryota > Metazoa > Chordata > Chondrichthyes > Rhinopristiformes > Pristidae > Pristis > Pristis pectinata. The sequence goes on along the minus strand of NC_067405.1, from coordinate 6,410,983 downwards.
ACATGCAGATGGACCTCCTGTGTAATGCCTGAGGACAGCTCATTAGTCAATGCTGTACAGATCAGGAAAGCAAAGTGACAGACAGGAACAGATCCACAGGTTAAGGTGGGACAACTGCCTGAAAGTATTGCCACATGACCCTGATCTACCTGATGAAACAAGAGCAGAAGTAACCATCCCAATAGTTGACCTGCTCCACTATTCATCAGGTTTAGAGCTAGCTGGGTGGGCACCGTGGTCAGCATAGAACATCGAACAGTACAGCACAGAACAGGCCCTTCGGCCCACAATGTTGTGCCGACATAGCTATTCCCTCCTACCTACAGAATGTCCATATCCCTCCATTTTCCTCTCATTCATGTGCCCATCTAAGCACCTCTTAAAAGCCCCCAGTGAATTTGCCTCCACCACCTTATCAGGCAACGCATTTCAGGCATCCACCACTTTCTCAGTAAAAAACGTACCCCTCACGTCTGTTCTGAACCTACCCCCTCTCACCTTAAATGAATGCCCTCTGGTATTGGATCATTCAATAATGGGAAAAAGATATTGCTTGTCCACCCTATCTATGCCCCTCATAATTTTATACACTTTCAACAGATCCCCCCTCAGCCTCCGCCGCTCCAGAGAAAAGAGCCCAAGTTTGTCCAGTCTCTCCTGATAGCACATGCCCTCTAATCCAGGCAGTATCCTAGTAAACCTCTTCTGCACCCTCTCTAAAGCCTCGACATCCTTCCTACAGTGAGATGACCAGAATTGCACATAATACTCTAAATGCAGCCTAACCAGAGTTCTATAGAGATGTATCATAACTTCTTGACTCCTATACTCAATACCCCAATTAATAAATGCAAGCATTCCATAAATCTTCTTAACCACCCTATCTACCTGTGTAGTCACTTTCAATGAGTCATGGACTTGCACCCCAAGGTCTCTCTGCTCTTCAACATTGTTAAGGGTCTTGCCCTGGACTGGTTGGGGCAAATATCCGTACTGTATTGCTCTATATTTCACTCTATAGCTGATGTACCTCAGCACTATTTTCCTGCACTATCCCTATGTCCCTTGATTTCCTTATTGCCTAGAAATGTTTCCATCACTGTTCTGAACGGAGACATGTGAGACTGCAGATGCTGGAATCTGGAGCAGGAAATAATCCACTGGAGGAACTCAGCGGGTCGAGCAGGGGAAAAGGAACTGTCAGCATTTTTGACACGAGACCCTGTTTTGAATGAACTCGGTGACTGAGCCTTCAAGAGTCCAGTGGGGTAGGGTCGAGAATTCCAAAGATTCACCACCCTCTGAGTGAAGAAATCTCTCCTCATACAAGTCCTAAATGGCCCGTCCCTTGTTCTCAGACTGTACCCGTGGTTCGAGAGTCTTCTGGCCAGGGGAGACATTCTCCTGTGGTCCAGCCTGTCGAATTTTGAGTTTCATGTGTGATGACATGCTGCAACACTCATGACTCCAACTTTTGCCTGAAGATATTAGTGTTCAACCTTTAGGTATCAAGGCATTAAAATGGCAAGGTCATCTAAATCAGAGAAAGATACAGAATGAAAACAGGCCCACTGAGGCCACACCGAGCAACATCCACCCACTTAGACCAATCCCACATTAATCCCATTTTATTCTCCCCACATTCCCATCAACTCCCTGCAGATTCTACCGCTCACCTACATGCTAGGGACAAATTTGCAGTGGCCAATGAACATAGCAACCAACATGTCTTTGGGATATGGGAGAAAACCGGAGCACCTGGAGGGAACCCACACGGTCACAGGGAGAACGTGCAAACTCCACACACACACACAGCACCAGAGGTCAGGATTGAACCCGGGTCTCTGGAGTTGTGAGGCAGCAGATGAGCCACTGATCCATTTCAGTACTTTTTCTCCATTGAGCGTAGGTATGTGGAGCATTCTCCTTAGAGTCATAGTCATACGAAACAGACCCTTGGGCCCAACTCGTCCATGCCAACCAAGATGTCTACCTCGACTAGTCCCATTTGCCTCTTGTTAGCCCATATCCCTACAAGCCTTTAGTAGCCCATGTGAACGTTATTAAGGTGCCACTCATCTGCTCGATGGCCTAGCACCTGTTGTATTGGGAATTGTCCACCATTTCTTGCACACATACTGTACTGGCACCATTGCAAAACGTGCAGAATGTTTCCTGGCACTTAAGGTTATGAGGATACCTAAATTTTGACCTGTTTACAAATGGAGAAGAAGCTGGCATGAGATGTAGGGAAGGATGGAGGCTCAATACAGGTCATCCCTGAGTTGTGAATGCCAGACTTATGGACACCCTCGCACATGAACAAGCTCCCATAATGTTATTAAATTCAAAAGTCCGACATATGTACACATATAAACAGAACTCGAATACAGCACAGCACAGCACAGGAACAGGCCCTTCGGCCCACCATGTCTGTGCTGAACATGATGCCAAATTAAACCAATCCCTTCTGTCTGAACATGATGCACATCCCTCCATTCCCTGCACATTCACATGCCTGTCTAAATGCCTCTTGAACCCCACTAGTTTTCCCTCTCTCTCCACCTACTAATTGTCCTTTTTTATCAGTCTTGTATGCTTTTTGATGCCATTCATTACAATACTGAGAGGGCGTAGTTACCATATCAAGTGATTTTTGTGCACTTTCCGACATGGACAAAATTCGACATGGATGTTTCTGAAGTCAGAAGCCATTCATTACCTGGTACAGCCTGCAACTACTGGGATTGAGGCTGCTTCATTCTACCTCCATAGGTGAATGATTTTCCCCTTTGCATTGGGGTAACCTACCTGCATGTGATTGAATTGAATTGGTTTATTATTGTCATGTGTACTGAGGCACAGTGAAAACCTTTATTTTGCATGCCATCCATACAGATCACTTCATTACAACAGTGCATTGAGGTAGTACAAGGGAAAACAATAACAGAATGCAGAATAAAGTGTTACAGTTACAGAGAAAGTGCAGTGCAGGCAGACAATAAGGTGAAAGGTGTACCGAGGTAGCTTATGAGGTCAAGAGTCCATCTTATCATACTAGGGAACAGTTCAATAGTCTTATAACAGCGGGACAAAAGCAGTCCTTGAGCCTGGTGGTAGGTGCTTTCAGGCTTTTGTATTTTCTGCCTGATGGGAGGGGGGAGAAGAGAGAATGTGCAGGGTGGGGTCTTTGATTACATTGGCTGCTTTATCGAGGCGGCGAAAAGTGTTGAAAGAGTCCATGGAGGGGAGGCTGGTTGATTGCATTCACTACATTGCAATTAGTGCACAGTGGTAAATGGACCAGTGGTCTAACAATGGAGTAACATCAAGCCATAGATGTTAGTTTCTGCCTGCCTTCCCATGCATGGCAGCTGACTTGACTGACAGCCCCTAACTGTAAGCATGTTCCCAGCAGTTTGTTTATTAGCACATGATCCTACTATAAAGGCGTATATTGTCTTAATGGCTTGGCATGAATTGGATGAGCTTACTAGGGCATGAAAACTGTCACTAATGTATTTGGAGACAACCAAAACTGAAGCAGAGGAGGAAGAGGCTGGCTCTGTGTCCGGGGTATCCTGGATAGTTCTCCAGGAATTGGATGCTGATCCTAAATATCAGAATCAGGTTTATTATGACATGAAATTTGTTGTTTTGCAGCAGCAGTACAGTGCAAAGAAATAAAATTACTATAGATTGCAAGGTAAATAAATAGTGCAAAAGAGGAATAACGAGGTGGTGTTCATGGGTTCATGGACCATTCAGAAATCTGATGGCAGAGGGGAAGAAGCTGTTCCTGAAATTTTGAGTGTGGGTCTTCAGGCTCCTGTACCTCCTCCCCGATGGTAGTAATAAGAAGAGGGCATGTCCCAGATGGTGAGGGTCCTTAGTGATGGATGCCGCCTTCTTGAGGCACCACCTCTTGTAGATATCCTCGATGGTGGGGAAGGTTGTGCCTGTGATGGAGCTGGCTGAGTCTACAACCCTCTGCAGCCTCTTGCGATCCTGTGCATTGGAGCCTCCATACCAGGCTGTGATGCAACCAGTCAGAATGCTCTCCACCGTACATCTGTAGAAATTTGTAAGGTCTTTGGTATCAAATGTCCTCAAACTCCTAACAAAGTAGAGCTGCTGGTGTGGCCTCTTCGTGATTGCATCAGTTCGTTGGGCCCAGGATAGATCCTCCGAGATGTTGATGCCCAGGAACTTAAAGCCGCTCACCCTTTCAACCGCTGACCCCTCAATGAGGGCCACTGTGTGGTTATCTGACTTCCCCTTCCTGAAGTCCACAATCAATTCCTTGGTCTTGCTGACGTTGACTTTGAGGTTGTTGTTGTGACACTACTCAACCAGCCGATCTATCTCACTCCTGTATGCCTCCTCATCGCCATCTGAGATTTTACCAACAGCGGTGGTGTCATCTGCGAATTTATAGGTGGTGTTTGAACTGTGTTTAGCTACACAGTCATGAGTGTAGAGAAAGTAGAGCAGTGGGCTAAGCACAAATCCTGCGTTGATCCTCAGTGAGGAGGAGATGGTATTACCAATATTAATCATCACAGCACAGAAACAGCCTCTTTGGCCCTTTAAGTCCATGTTGACCATCAAGTACTCATTTGCACTAATCCTACACTAATCCCATTTTTTAAAAAAATTCTCCCCACATTCCCATCAGCTCCTCCAGATTCTACCCCTCACCTACACATTAGGGGCAATTTACAGTGACAATTAACCTATCAACTTGCATGTTTTTGGGGTGATCTCTGGGACTCTTCCGTGAGGCAAAAACCCGGGAGAAAATTATTATTGGAAGTATTAAAATAAATCAGGATGTGTTGGAACTCTTTAGACCCTTTTTTTGTTCAATATTGGATATGGGAAACAAGGTTATTTGAGCATCATCCAATCAGGAAAAGAACACAGAACATAGAACAGTACAGGACGGGAACAGGCCCTTCAGCCCACGATGTCTGTGCTGACCATGATGCCAATCCAAACTTGCCCCATCTGCCTGCACCAGATCACCCGGAGGAAGCCCTTGCAGTCGCAGGGAGAATGACCAAACTCCCCACAGATGACGCCGGAGGTCAGGATTGAACCCGGGTCTCTGGTGCCGTGAGGCAGCAGCCCTACCCACTGAGCCACAGTGCCCTTCCCTCACAACCAGGACTGGTTGTCGAAACACAATGGTAGGAGGAAGTTTCTGCTGGGGATGATGTTTTTGAGCTGAAAATCAGTGATGAGTTGGTGATTCAATGTGGAACAATTCATTTTCTTTCCGTTTATCCTGCAGGTCTCCATCACACCTGAGATCTGTGCATTTTACAAGAACATGCAGATCACGAGTTTGTGGGATGCAAATGGATGTCAGAGAAGGGACAATCCTGGTGGAGCAGCTCACTGACAAATGTCAACAGTTTCAGGATCTCCACGGGAAGGGTTTCCTGCATTGACAGCCTTGGATTTAATGCCCCTGCTTTAAGCTTGCTGTTTAAGGCTATATTCCTGTCTGTGCTATTTCAGCACCACTTTTGGGTTTAAAGATCTTGATAACACAACAGGAAAAGGAACTTAAGTTGATGCACAACATGAATGAGATTCACTGCAAACAAAATGCAAATATGATTGTCACTTAATTCTTGAGTGTCTGGTGTTGCATTTTATTAGAACCAAGGGTATCCACAGGTTTACAAAGGAGTTGCATGCTGGATTTAAAGTTTGCTTCACAGTGTAATGTGGTGTGCAGTGGAACTAATTAGCTGGAGCCCTGGGTCAACAGCCAGAGGCATGGTATTAAAGTGATAGGTAAAAAAACCTTCACCACCCAGGGTGTGGGAAGGGTCTGGAACTCCCTGCCCTAAATCACTGCAGTCTCTCCAGTAAAGATGCTCCCTTTCTAGCAGGCACAGTAGTGTAGCAGTTAGCGTACGTTTTACTGCGCCAGTGACCCGGGTTCAATTCCAGCTACTGTCTGGAAGGAGTTTGTACGTTCTCCCCGTGTCTGTGTGGGTTTCCTTTGGGTGCTCTGGTTTCCTCCCACTTTCCAAAGACGTACGGGTTAGGAAGTTGTGGGCATGCCATGTTGGCGCCGGAAGCGTGGCGACACTTGTGGGCTGCCCCCAGAACACTCTACGCAAAAAGATGCATTTCACTGTGTGTTTTGATGTACATGTGACTAATAAACATCTTATCTTATCTTATTTTATACAGCTAGGTATGGAGTTCTAAGATTCAGTGTTGATGACCTCTTTCAGAATGAGGGAACCTTAGAGATGGTGGTGTTCCCAAGACAAGACAAGATTTCTTTATTAGTCACATGTCGCCCTGGGAAAAAGTCTCTGACTGTCCACTCGATCTATGCCTCTTATCATCTTGTACACCTCTATCAAGTCACCTCTCATCCTCCTTCTCCCCAAAGAGAAAAGCCCTAGCTCACTCAACCTATCCTCATAAGACATGCTCTCCAATCCAGGCAGCATCCTGGTAAACCTCCTCTGCACCCTCTCTAAAGCTTCCACATCCTTCCTGTAATGAGGCGACCAAAAATGAACACAATATTCCAAGTGTGGTCTGACCAGAGTTCTATAGAGCTGCAACATCATTTCACGGCTCTTGAACTCAATACCCTGACTAAAGAAGACCAACACTCCATGGTTGATGGTCAGCACGGACTGGGTGGGCCGAAGGGCCTTTTTCTGTGCTGTATCTCTCAATGACTTTCTTGGCACTGGGCCTATCAGAGAACTAATGAACAACTGATCACAGGGAACAGGGGCTTGCATGATCCACCTATCAGTTACTCAAGAAAGGATTACATGGCATCAAAGCAAAGATATTTTTAAGATGTCACATGTCACATTTTAGTCACATGTACATCAAAACACACAGTGAAATGCGTTTTTTTGCGTTACTGAGAATGTGCTGGGGACAGCCCGCAAGTGTCACCACTCTTCTGGCGCCAACATAGCATGCCCACAGCTCCTAACCCGTACGTCTTTGGAATGTGGGAAGAAACCGGAGCACCCAGAGGAAACCCACGCAGACACGGGGAGAACGTACAAACTCCTTACAGACAGCGGCGGGAATTGAACCCGGGTCGCTGGTGCTGTAAAAGCGTCATGCTAACCGCTACACTAACGTGCAAAGTAGACCTTTATTCGTATTCTATCCGATATTACATCCCCAGTCAGGAAAAATCAATGTCTATGACTCCCTCTACTAGGAAGGTCCACAGCAGCATTTTCTTTCGTGACTTCTTCCACAGTTCAAAAAGTAAGAACCTCTTTCCATCCATTCAGGATGTCCCAAAACGTTTTAAAGCCAGTGAAGGACATTTTGTTGACATGTGAGGTTGCCAGTTTGAACAAAGCAAGATCCCACCAATGGCACTGGATCATTTGTGGTTTTGGTGGGGGGGTAGATACTGGCCCTGAGGGAACAACTCTCCTTCAAAAATATCCCAAAGGTTCTGGTCATGCCCAGTTGAGAGGGTCACGCTTTACTGCCTGATTTGCTTGACTGCAGTCAACCATGGGGAGAGGAAGAGATGTGTCAGAGACTCTTAATCAACTCTCTGCATCTGCAGCTGGCCACTGACTCAGCAGATGCTTTGAGAGTGTTTGTTATTCCCTGCCAGCGATCCATCTCACGCGTAACATGGCCTGGGGAGCAGATGTGTTCAACAACCAGATGCAAGTGAGGGGTTTTGCAAGTCCAGGGGTCCTCAGAAACCTTCACATTCACTGGTGCAGCCAAATGTGCAGCAAGAAAACATTTAGCTGTACCCACATTAAAGGGGTACTGTAATGGCAGTTATGTGACCTTCACTGACCACACTTAATTCATGTCAAGTCATTTACCTTTTTCCTAGGGTCAAAGTATCTAATATTAGAGGGCATGCATTTAAGGTGAGAGGGGCTAAGTTCAGAGGAGATGTGCAGGGGGCAAGTTTTTTACACAGAGAGTGGTGGGTGCCTGGAACGGGCTGCCAGGGGTGGTGGTGGAAGCGGATATGAAATAGGCCCTTAGATAGGCACATAAGGATGCAGAGAATGGGGGGATGTGGACATTGTGCAGGCAGAAGGGACTAGTTCAGTTTGGCATTTAATGACCGGCTTAATACATTCGGCAAAACATCGTGGGCTGCAGGACCTGTTCCTGTGCTGTACTGTTCTGTGTTCTAGGTCAAGTCGAGTTTATTGTCATGTGCACAAGTTCGGTGAGGTACAGGTACAATGAAAGACTTGCAGCAGCATCACAGGCACGAAGGTACAGACAACACACACAATATAAATTATAAAATACCCAGCATACATTATAGAACCAAGAGGCTCAGTAATAAATTTCTGAAAACATAAAGGAACTGAAAGGTAGGAACTTTGGATCTGCCAAGTCCTTCTCCAAATCCTTTTGGAAATGTTACTGCTTGGATTGGTATTTGTATTGGTTTATTAAATTCACTTGTACCGAGGTACAGTGAAAAACATGTCTTGCATACCGATTGTACAGATCAATTCATTACACAGTGCAGTTACATTGAGTTAGTACAGAGTGCCTTGAGGTAGTACAGGGTTAAAAACAATAACAGAGTACGGAGTAAAGTGTCACAGCTACAGGGAAGTGCATTTCAGTAGACAATAAGGTGCAAGGTCACAACAAGGTAGATTGTGAGGTCAGAGTCCATCTTGTCATATAAGGGAACAGTTCAATAGTCTTATCACAGTGGGATAGAAGCTGTCCTTGAGCTTGGTGGTACGTGCCCTCAGACTCCTGTACCTTCTACCTGATGGAAGAGGGGAGAAGAGAGAATGACCCGGGTGGGTGGGGTCTTTGATTATGCTGGCTGCCTCACCAAGACAGCAAGAGGTAAAGAGTCCACGGAGGGGAGGCTGGTTTCCGTGACACGCTGGGTTGTGTCCACAACTCTCTGCAGTTTCTTGGGGTCCTGGGCAGAGCAGTTGCCATACCAAGCCGTGATGCATCCAGATAGGATGCTCTCAATGGTGCATCGATAAAAGTTGGTGAGTGTCAAAGGGGACATACCAAATTTCTTTAGCCTCCTGAGGAAGTAGAGGCACTGGTGAGCTTTCTTGACCTTGGCGTCTACGTGATTTGACCAGGACAGGCTATTGGTGATGTTACTGGATTGAAACCCATTCATTTGCTCTTCAAACCCGTAACGCTGTGTGTCTATTGTCAAGCTTTCAGCAGAATGACGTTTCCTTAGTGATAACGGACTGGTTAACTGATGGACTTACAACAAAAAGGTTGGATAAAGATGGCACAGTCCAAGGTGGGGAATGGGGTGGGCAGGTCAGCAGAAGCAGCTGGAGGCAAAAGGCACTGCAGATGTTGGAATCTGGAGCAACTTACAAGATGCTGGAGGAACTCAGCGGGTCGAGCAGCATCTGTGGAGGGAAATGGGTAGTTAACGTTTTAGGTCGAGACCCTTCATCAAAATCAGTTGTGTGCAGAGAGACACATCATGTTTGTCTTTTCTCACTGGAGTGTGACGATTGTAGATCCGTGTTCTATTGAAATTGTACGAAGACAGTGGAGAGGTTGCCAGAAAATCAGAATCAGAATCAGGTTTATTATCACTGACATATGATGTGAAATTTGTTGTTTTGCGGCAGCAGTACAGTGCAAGACATAAAGATACAAGAATCACTATAAGACACAAAAATAAATAAATAGTGCAAAAGAGGAATAACGAGGTAGTGTTCATGGGTTCATGGACCGTTCAGAAGTCTGATGGTGGAGGGGAAGAAGCTGTTCCTGAAGCTTTGAGTGTGGGTCGTCAGGCTCCTGTACCTCCTCCCCGATGGTAGTAATGTGAAGAGGGCACGTTCCAGGTGGTGAGGGTCCTTAATGGTGAATGCTGCCTTCTTGAGGCACCATCTGTTGAAGATGTCCTCGATGGCTGGAAGGGTTGTGCCCGTGATGGGGCTGGCTGAGTCTACAGCGCTCTGCAGCCTCTTGCGATCCTGCACATTGGAGCCTCCATACCAGGTGGTGATGCAACCAATCAGAATGCTCTCCATCGTACATTTATAGAAAGGTGCAAGAGAACAGTAGTAATTCAGTTGAAGCTAAATTCTTGCACACTCAAGGCTAGGTGCTCTGGAGACTTGACAAGCAAGATGTGCAGCCTGTCGCTAAGGGAAGGGTGTGAACTTTAGCTGTAAGATCATGTTAAGAAGCTGGAGAACGGGGAAACCAGGGAGACAGCAGATTTTCACTTAAAGGAAACAGCCCCTCAGTTACAAATGTACTGCTATCAGATTGGAGACCACAGTCAGGGAGGGGTGACCTGGAGAGTCACCGGAAGGTATTAATGGGTTGACTACTGAGGCAGAGACTGCAGGCAAAAAGGAGTGACCTTGTCATTCACCCAGAAGACATGCATCTTCAGATCATTGACTGTGCAACTAATCACAAAATAGGCTTTGTTGCCTGAAGTGAATGTTGCAATTATTATTGATAACAACCTCTCTGACCCTGAAAATGATAATTTTATATCTGTATAATTTTATTTAAAACGTGATATTTAAAGCCTGATTTTTCAGTTTTAACTAATTTAAAAAGAATCAACAAAAGGTCCTGAATGCTTATCAGAACAATTGTTTGGTTAATTAATAAGGTTCCATGCCTGCAATGAATCAGTTAGAATTTATATTTTCATTCATTTTGCTTCAAGAATGTTGCATGTGGTGCTCCCAAATTAGACCACCAGCCAATACCATGTACTTGTGGGATGTGCTGGTCTGGAGTGTGACAAAGTTAAGAGAAGCTGAAAACTGCGGCGGAAATGGAACGAGAAACATTTGTGATTACCTGGAAGAAAGTAAGATTTTTACCGAAGGGACGCTAAAGGTAAAGCTGGAACTCATCTGTGACTGTTATTTTGGTTCCATTTTAAAGAGGCAGAATGCTGATGTGTCTTTTGAGTGAAGGCTTTTGAAAGAATTGGTAAGTTGGTAAATTGATTTACTATTGTCACGTGTACTGAGGTACAGTGAAAAACTTTGTTTTGCGTTCCAGCCATACAGATCATTTCCACATCAGTGCATTGAGGTAGTACAAGTGAAAACAATATCAGAGTTGTTGGATTCGACTGTTTTAAATAGTTTTTTTTTAACATGTATGGTGTTTAATACACCTCAAGTGGCTGCACAAGGAATGGCCACCTCCTAGCTTATTAGTTTGTCCATCAGGTGAATACGTGTTTTCTCATTGGTTGATTCGGCCACAGGTATCTAATAGGTTTTCTGATTGGATGATTGTTAGCTAAGGCGTACCTCTTATCTCAGGTATAAAAGGTGTCATTTTTTGTTAATCTATCTCTTGCTCTCTACCCTCCCACCCCGGCCCCAGCTCATTTTGGTTCCTACGTCTCGGCTAATCTCCCAGTAGTAAAGCTAGTGCCACGTGCTCTGTGACTGTTTTAAACTTTTCCAATAAAACTTTGTGAAGCACCAAGTTGTTTTCAACTCATCCTTGGACTCCTGAAAGAACCTGTAGATTCAAAAATAACTGGATCCAACAATTTTGCCGACTACTCCACTTGAGGTGTATTAAACACTATACATGTTAAAAAAAAATTTAAAACAGTCGAATCCAACACGAATCCAACAGAGTGCAGAATAAATCGTTACAGTTACAGAAAAAGTGCAGTGCAGGCAGACAATAAGGTGCAAGGCCATGAGAGGTAGATTGTGAGGTCAAGAGTCCATCTTATCATCCCAGGGAACTATTCAAGAGTCTTATAATAGCGGGATAGAAGCTGTCCTTGAGCCTGGTGGTGCTGACAGCAGAATAATCAAAAGTATCCAATTTTGCCATATGGTCATAACATTGACAATACATTCCAGAACTGAAACGAAAATAAAAGCACAAGTTTCTTCAACCTTGCCCTGGCATGGATGTTAATATAGAACATAGTACTATGTGTACAGCACAGGAAGAGGACCTTCGGCCCACCATGTGATGCTGAGCTAGTTAAGCTAATGCCCTTCTGCCTGCACATGGTCCATATCCCTCCATTCTCTGCATATTCATGTGCCTGCCTAAAAACCTCTTAAACGCCTCTGTTGTATCTGCCTCCACCACCACCCTTGGCAGTGCATTCCAGGCACCCACAACCTGCTGTGTAAGAAAACTCACCCCACACATCTCCTTTGAACTTACCCGTTCACCTTAAATCCAAGCCCTCTGGTATTAGACATTTCAAACCTGGGGAAAATGTTACTGGCTGTCTATCTGTGCCTCTCATAATCTTATAAACTTCATATCAGCTCTCCCCTCAGCCTCCGCTGCTCCAGAGAAAGCAACCTAAGTTTGTTCCAAAGATAACTTCGCTATATACCGGCACGGTAGCGTAGCGGTTAGCGCGACGCTATTACAGCGCCAGCGATCGGGTTTCGATTCCCGTTGCTGTCTGTAAGGAGTTTGTATGTTCTCCCGCGTCTGTGTGGGTTTTCTCCGGGTGCTCCAGTTTCCTCCCACGTTCCAAAGACGTACAGGTAGGTTAATTTGGGGTTAAAATGGGCAGCGCGGACTCGTTGGGCCGGAAGGGCCTGTTACCACGCTGTAAATAAAATTTTAAAAAAATCTACAAAATAAGCAAAACTAGGGTGAGATTCAACAGTGAAGGGATAAAATAAACAGACTTGGCTATACTCAACCTCGTGTAAGGAGAATCTTGACACCTACCAGGACCATAATTGGAGTATTGTGTTCAGTTCTGGTCACCTCATTATAGGAAGGATGTGGAAGCTTTAGAGAGGGTGCAGAGGAGATTTACCAGGATGTTGCCTGAATTGGAGAGCATGTCTTATGAGGATAGGTTGAGTGAGCTAGGGCTTTTCTCTCTGGAGAGAAGGAGGACGAGAGGTGACTTGATAAAGGCGTACAAGATGATAGATCGAGCGGACAGTCAGAGACTTTTTCCCAGTGCAACAATGACTGACACGAGGGGACATAATTTTTAGGTGATTGGAGGAAGGTATAAGGGGGATATCAGGGGTAAGTTTTTTTACACAGAGAGCGGTGGGCGTGTGGAACGCACTGCCCGCAGGCGTTGTGGGGGCAGATACATTAGGGACATTTAAGAGACTCTTAGATAGGCACATGAATGATAGAGAAATGGGAGGGCTATGTGGGAGCGAAGGGTTAGATAGATCTTAGAGCTGGATAAAATGTCGGCACAACATTGTGGGCCGAAGGGCCTGTACTGTGTTCTATGTTCTGTAGCAGCCTACTTGATAGACACCCCATCCACAACCATCCATTCACTCCAGTAGCAGCAGTTTGTACCATCTACAGGAGGCATTGCAACAA